>NC_092093.1:42406895-43006895 GCF_045679555.1 Salvelinus alpinus
GTCCTGTTGAAAAACAAATGATAAGCGCAAACCAGATGGGATGATGTATCGATGCAGAATGCTGTGGTAGCAATGCTGGTTAAGTGTGCCTTGAATTCTAAATAAATCACTGACAGTTCCACCAGCAAAGCACCCACACGCCATCACACCACCACCTCCATGCTTCACGGTGGAACCACACATGCGGAGATCATCCGTTCACCTACTCTGCGTCTCAGAAAGACATGGCGGTTGGAACCTAAAATCAAATTTGGACTCTGCAGACCAAAGGACAGATTTCCACCAGTCTAATGTCCATTGCTCGTGTTTCTTGGCCCAAGCAACTCTCTTCTTATTATTGGTGTCCTTTAGTAGTGGTTTCTTTGCAGCAATTCGACCATGAAGGCCTGATTTCATGCAGTCTCCTCTGAAAATTTGATGTTGTGTCTGTTACTTGAACTCTGTGAAGCAATTATTTGGGCTGCGATTTCTGAGGCTGGCAACTCTAATGAGAGGTAACTCTGTCTTCCTTTCCTGTGGCAGTCCTCATGAGAGCCAGTTTCATCATAGCGCTTGATGGTTTTTGCGACTGCACTTGAAGAAACTGTCAAAGTTCTTAATTTTCCAGATTGATTGACCTTTAATGTCTTAAAGTAATGATTGACTGTCATTTCTCTTTGCTTATTTGAGCTGTTCTTGCCTAAATTTGGACTTGGTCTTTTACCAAATAGGGCTATCTTCTGTATACTACCCTACCTTGTCACAACACAACTGATTTGGCTCAAACACTTTAAGAAGGAAAGAAATTCCACAAATGTACTTTTAACAAGGCACACTGTTAATTGAAATGCGTTCCAGGTGACTACCTCGTGAAGCTGGTTGAGAGAGTGCCAAGAGTGTGTAAAGCTGACATCAAGGCGAAGGGTGGCTACTTTGAAGATTAAAAAAATATATATATATATATTTTGATTTAACACTTTTTGTTTACTATATGATTCCATATGTTGTTTCATAGTGTTGATATCTTCACTATTATTCTACATTGTAGAAGTAAAGAAACCCTGTAATGAGTAGGTGTGTCCAAACTTCTGACTGGTACTGTATGTCGAGAGAACTTCACCTGTCGGCCAAATTGTCTGTGGACCATAAGTCGGAATCTTGGCATAGCTTAACTCATTGTGCTCTCCAGTGTCTCCTGTTATGTCTTCACTATAAAAGTCTTACTTGGTTAAATAAAGGCTTTAAATCAGCTTCTGTCAATCCTCAGGCTATGCGTTCTCAGAGGATGGCGAATACCTGGCGTATGGTACCAGCGCCAGCGGCTCGGACTGGGTGGAGATGCACTTCCTGCAGGTGGAGGGGGCTGTGGCCCTCAAGGACAAACTAGAGAGGGTTAAGTTCAGCTGCATGTCCTGGACCCACGACGGCAAGGGCCTCTTCTACAACTCCTACCCCATGCAGGAGGGCAAGAGCGATGGTGAGCATCCTGGCTACGTAGACACACACTGAACAAAAATATAAACGCAACATGTAAAGTGTGGGTCCCATGTATCTTGACTTGAAATAAAAGATCCCAGAAATGTTCAATACTCACAAAGCTAATTTCTCTCAAATTTTATGCACAAATTATTTTGCATCCCAGTTAGTGAGCATTTATCCTTTTCCAAGGTTATCCATCCACCTGAGAGGCGTGGCATATCAAGAAGCTGATTAAACAGCATGATCATTGCACAGGTGCACCTTGTGTTGGGACAATAAAAGGCCACTAAAATGTGGGAGCATGCAATTGGTATGCTGACTGCAGGAATGTCCACCCAAGCTGTTGCCAGAGACTTGAATGTTAATTTCTCTACAATAAGCCGCCTCCCAAGTTTTTTTTGTTTGGCAGTACATCCAACTGGCCTTACAATCGCAGACCACTTGTATGGCCTCGTGTGTGTGCGAGCGATTTGCTGATGTCAACGTTGTGAACAGAGTGCCCCGTGGTGGGGATATGGGCAGGCATAAGCTACAGACAATGAACACAATTGCATTTTATTGATGACAATTTGAATGCACAGAGATACCGCAACGAAATCCTAAGGCTCATTGTCTTACCATTCGTTTGCAGTCATCACCTCCATGTTTCAGTATGATAATGCACGGCCCCATGTCGCAAGGATCTGTAGACAACTCCTGGAAGCTGAAAATGTCCCATTTCTTCCTTTGGCTGCATACTCACCAGATTGAGTATGTTTGGGATTCTCTGGATCGACGTGCACGACAGCGTGTTCCAGTTCCCGCCAATATCCAGCAACTTTGGACAGCCATTGAAGAGGATTGGGCGACAATCAACAGCCTGATCAACTCTATGGGAAGGAGATGTCACGCTGCATAAAGTAAATGGTCACACTAGATACTGACTGGTTTTCTGATCCAAGCCTCAACTTAAAAAAAAAAAAAGGTAATCTGTGAACAACAGATGCATATCTGTATTCCCAGTTGTGATTAGGGCCTAATTTATTAATTTCAATTGACTGATTTCCTTACAAGGACTGTAACTCAGTAAAATTGTTGCTTGTTTATAATATGTTAGGGTCCTCCCATTGCCACAATGCGGCAGACATGGTACATTGACGTCTCTCTCTCCTCTAGGCACGGAGACGTCCACCAACCTGCACCAGAAGCTCTACTTTCACGTTCTGGGGACCCCCCAGTCCCAGGACTGCCTATGTGCTGAGTTCTCCGACCACCCCAAGTGGATGAGCGGTGTCGAGGTAGGATGGAGTCACTATTACTTAAACGCTCCTCAACAGACAGGTTGAGTGCTTGACTTGGTTCTAAGCTTAAATAGGCACCGAAGCAGAAATTACATTATTTGAGTAATGTTATCTTTAATGTAAGTAATATTTTCAGTTCATTTCGCATCTATGCCAATCCTGTTCTCCTCTACACACAGTTTTGCTGTTAGCAATTTCTCTGGTATTTTGTTAGGGTTAGCCGAAGAGTTTTGTGGTCAGAGTGCTTGACCAGTGTCGCTCTCTCCAGGTGTCCGATGACGGGCGCTACGTCCTGCTGTCCATCAGGGAGGGCTGTGACCCGGTCAACCGGTTGTGGTACTGCGACCTCCAAACCACTCCACAGGGCATCACAGGTACCCCTTGCCTTCATAATATATTATAATAATCACAAGTACCCTCGCCCAAAACTATGGTTCCACTGAAGCTTTCTGTAGCTTCTGAATTTGACGACCCCCCCCCCCCCCGCCATATTTGTTTTAGAGCATGGCTTTTCAGTTAAAATATTGTCAAATTGTATTTGTCACATGCGCCGAAGACAACCTTACCGTGAAATGCTTACTTACAAGCCCTTAACTAACAATGCAGTTCAAGAAATAGTTATAAAAATATTTACTAAATAAACTAAAGTTTTTATAAATAAAAAGTAACAATAAAATAACAACGAGGCTATATACAGGGGGTACTGGTACGGAGTCGTGCGGGGGTACAGGTTAGTTGAGGTAATTTGTACATGTAGGTAGGGGTAAAGTGACTGCATAGATAATAAACAGCGAGTAGCAGCAGCGTTAAAAAAAACAGGTCAATGCAAATAGTCTGGGTAGCAATTTGATTAATTGTTTATCAGTCTAATGACTTCACGGTAGAAGCTGTTAAGGAGCCTTTTGAACCTAGACTTTGCGCTCTGGTACTGCTTTCCATGCGGTAGCAGAGAGAACAGTCTATGACTAGGGCCTCTGGAGTCTTTGACAATTTTTTGTGCCTTCCGCTGACACGCCTAGTATATAGGTCCTGGATGGCAGGAAGCTTGGCCCCAGTGACGTACTGGGCCATACGCACTACCCTCTGTAGCACCTTGTAGTCAGATGCCGAGCAGTGTCACCATACCATACTGCTCTCTGGTGCAGCTGTAGAACTTTTTTAGGATCTGGGGACACATGCCAAATCTTTTCAGTCTCCTGAGGGGGAAAATGTGTTGTCGTGCCCTCTTCACAACTGTCTGCGTGTGTTTGGGCCATTATAGTTTGTTGGTGATGTGGACACCAAGGAACTTAACTCTCGACCCGCACCACTACCTCCACGTTGATGTGAATGGGGTTGTATTTGGCTCTCCTTTTCCTATAGTCCACCATCAGCTCCTTCGTCTTACTCACTTTGAGGGAGAGGTTGTTGTCCTGACACCAGGTCTCTGACCTTCTCCCTATAAGCTGTCTTATTGTTGTCGGTGATTAGGTCTACCACTTGTCGTCAGTAAATGTAATGATGGTGTTGGAGTTATGCTTGGCCACGCAGTCGTGGGTGAATAGGGAGGACAGGAGAGAACTAAGCACGCACCCCTGAGGGTCTCCAGTGTTGAGGATCAACGTGGCAGATGTGTTCTTGCCTACCCTTACCACCTGGGGGCGGCCCGTCACAGGGAAGTGTTTAGTCCTAGGATCCTTAGCTTATCGATGAGCTTTGTGGCTACTATTGTGTTGAACACTGAGCTGTAGTCAATGAACCACACACTTACATAGGTGTTGCTTTTATCCAGGTGGGAAAGAGCAGTGTGGAGTGCGATTGGCCCTGTGACCTTGTGAATGTTGACCTGTTTTAAAGGTCTTGCTCACATCAGCTACGAAGAACTTGATCATGCAGTCATCCAGAACAGCTGGGGCTCTCATGCATGCTTCAGTGTTGTTTACCTCGAAGCTAGCATAAAAGGCATTTAGCTCGTCTGATAGGCTTACGGCACTGGGCAGCTCGCGGCTGTGCTTCTCTTTGTAGTCTGTAATATTTTGCAAGCCCAGCCACATCTGACGAGCGTCAGAGCCGGTGTAGTAGGAATGATGCTTTGCCTGTTTGATGGTTTGTCTGAGGGCATAGCGGGTTTTCTTAAGTGTCCAGATTAGTGTCCCGTTCCTTGAAAGCAGCAGCTCTAGCCTTTAGCTCGGTGCGGATCTTGCCTGTAATCCATGGCTTCTTGTTGGGATATGTACGTACGATCACTGTGGGGACAACGTCGTTGATCCGCCTATTGATGAAGCCGGTGACTGAGGTGATATACTCCTCAATGTAATTGGATGAATCCTGGAACTTACTCCAGTATGTGCTAGCAAAACAGTCCTGTAGCTTAGATTTCGCATCATCTGATCACTTCCATATTGAGCGAGTCGCTGGTACTTTCTGCTTTAGTTTTTTATTGTAAGCAGGAATCGGGAGGATAGAATTATGGTCAGATTTGCCAAATGGAGGGCGCGGGAGAGCTTTGTTATACGTCTCTAAATAGCAGCCTCTCTGTGTTAGTGATGGCTGTTTAATAGTCTGATGGCCTTGAGATAGAAGCTGTTTTTCAGTCTCGGTCCCAGCTTTGATGCACCTGTTCTGACCTCGCCTTCTGGATGATAGCGGGGTGAACAGGTAGTGGCTCGGGTGGTTGATGTCCTTGATGATCTTTTTGGCCTTCCTGTGACATCGGGTACTGTAGGTGTCCTGGAGAGTGGGTAGTTTGCCCCCGGGCAGACCGCACCACCCTCTGGTGAGCCCTGCGGTTGTGGGCGGTGTAGTTGCCGTACTAGGCGGTGATACAGCCCGACAGGATGCTCTCAATTGTGCATCTGTAAAAGTGTGTGAGGGTTTTGGGTGACAAGCCGAATTTCTTCAGGTTCTTGAGATTGAAGAGGAGCGGTTGTGCCTTCACCACACTGTCTTTATGGGTGGACCATTTCAGTTTGTCAGTGATATGTACGCAGAGGAACTTTAACTTTCCACCTTCTCCACTGCTGTCCCGTCTGTGGATAGGGGGTGCTCCCTCTGCCGTTTCCTGAATTCCACAATCATCTTAGTTTTGTTGATGAGTGAGGTTATTTTCCTGACACCACACTCCCAGAGTCCTCCCCTCCTCCCTGCAGGCTGTCTCGTTGTTGGTAGTCAAGCCTACTCCTTTTGTGTCGTCTGAGTTGGAGGCATGCATGGCCACGCAGTCATGGGTGAACAGGAAGTACAGGAGGGGGCTGAGCATGCACCCTTGTGGGGGGTCACTGGGGTGGAGATGTTGTTTCCTAGCTTCACCACCTGGGGGTGGCCCGTCAGGAAGTCCAAGACCTAATACCCAGGGTCTCCAGCTTAATGATGAGCTTGGAGGGTGCTATGGTGTTGACTATAGCTCAGCATTCAATCTTACATAGGTCTTGCTCTTGTCCAGATGGATAGGACAGTGCATTGACACAGATGTCACGTTTTGAGGAAGTGTGCAATTGGAATGCTCACTGCAGGAATGTCCACCCAAGCTGTTACCAGAGAATTGAATGTTCATTTCTCTACAATAAGCTGCCTCCAACACCGTTTTAGAGAATTTGGCGATACGTCCAACCGGCCTTACAACCTCAGACCTTGTGTAACCACGCCAGCCCAGGACCTTCACATCTGGCTTCTTTACCTGCGGGATTGTGTAAGACCAGCCACCTGGACATTTGATGAAACTGGGGAGTATTTCTGTCTGTAATAAAGCCCTTTTGTAGTGAAAAATGTATTATGATTGGCGGGTCCTGGCTCCGCGGTGGGTGGGCCTTACTCCCAAGTTTGGTGGACCTATTCTCTCCCTGGCCCACCCATGGTTGCACCCCTGCCCAGTCATGTGAAAGCCGGGCCCGCAAGCAGATCTGTTTTATATCATGTGCTTTCTCATCTGCTGCATACCGACACAGCTTGGCTAAATTGTAACCATGAAGCGGCCATGGTGTGCTCGCATAGCCTGTGGGGCTCAGCCAGGACTGTTGCTTTTGTAACTGAATGAAAACATTTTAACAATGCGATTTAACCTATTTGAAGTTTGGAAAATAGATGGCAAAAATTGTTAAATGCTTGTAAACTGCTTACGAGCTACTCCTTGACCGCTGGCAAGATACCCGACGTGCAGGTTTCTGCTAAGGTGCAACCTTTGGTAGGTTGATGACAGCGTCGGTCTGCTATACAGCGACGCCTAATCAGACATGCCCATGCTCATTATGGTTCTTACAGGGAAAATGAAATGATCCATATAATTTGCTTGTGGTTCACGCAGCTCAAATTATACTGTATGTAACAATTCCATTGGACTTGAAACAGTGATACAAATGTAACAGTACAACAAAATAGATTTTAAAATGTTCATTTTAAACTTCAGTGGTGCAGCTAGTGCTATGAACCAAAACATTCATCTTGAGGCGACGGGTGGAGGGGGTGTAAAATGCAATCTGTTGTTATATCATATATAACATGGACATGCTGTGTTTATTTTATTACAGACTACCTCAAAACATTACTTATCATTGAAAGTGACAAATTACCCAATGGATCATGATCATTTTCTGGTAAAAAAAAGAGCATTAGGCTAAAGCGTAGGCTGCTGATGTGATTAATTGTCAGCAAACATTTTAATTTGAAGTCAATCTACATGGTGGGGAATTTATTTTGGACTAATTGGTTAATTATGTTAGATTCAGGCCTGGACAATTCCATTCCTCTGGGGCCTGATTTGATATCACACTTTCCCCCCATCACTAGCAAACACACCTGATTTTTAAACTAATTGCATTTTTAACTGAATCTGTTTAGTTAATTATTGGAGTCAGGTGTGTTAGCTGGGGCAAAAGTGTGACACCAATCAGGCCCCCAGAGGACTGGAGTTGCCCAGGCCTGCATCATGGTATGCACACGTGACAATTAATTCACACATGGTGCCATCTTGGCTATAGAAATAAAATAACTTGGCCAAATCTCCCTAGATTTCTTTCTTCATTTGAGCTCAATGGGAAAACCTGGTTAAATGGGCGAAATCCATCCATAAGCAGATCTTTTGATTGGCCCTCTGTGTGCATCGCATTAGAGCACTCATTGTATCCCCTTGTATCTCTTTCTTCTCCAGGCCTGTTGCCGTGGGTGAAGCTGATAGACAACTTTGATGCGGAGTACGAGTACGTGACCAATGAGGGCACGGTGTTCACCTTCAAGACCAACCTGGAGGCCCCGCGCTACCGCCTCATCAACATAAACTTTGCCCAGCCTGCCCAGGCCAACTGGAAGGAGCTTATCCCCCAGCACGACAAGGACGTCATCGGTAGGTCACAGACAATGAAAAGAGAGGGTTTTACGCAAATAAAATACTTTATACAGAAGCTAGACAAAAATATATACTAAAGAGGAAAACATTATTTTCATCCACTGCTTGCTACTACCAACAAGTGATCTTTAAAAGGCAGCCTAATAAAGATATTTTGATTAGGTCGAAGTAATTGTCCGTAGAGCTCCGAGACAGGATTGTGTCGAGGCACAGATCTGGTGAAGGGTACCAAAACATTTCTGCAGCATTGAAGGTCCCCTAGGTCACAGTGGCCTCCATCATTCTTAACCTGATGAGGACAGAGGGCGCTGTTTTCACTTTGGGGGAAAATCGTGCCCAATTTAAACGGCCTCGTACTCAATTCTTGCTCGTACAATATGCATATTATTATTACTATTGGATAGAAAACACTCTCTAGTTTCTAAAACCGTTTGAATTTTGTCTGTGGGTAAAACAGAACTCATTTGGCAGCACACTTTCTGACCAGGAAGTGGAAAGTCTGAAATCGATGTTCTGTTCAAGGACCTGCCTATAAATGGGCATGATACGTATGACTATACGTGCACGTCATACACCTTCCCCTAGATGTCAAGAGGAAGTGAGAGAAGAAATTAGCTGATTATCTCGGTCTGAGATGGAAAGAAACCTCTTGGAACGACGTGTCCTCCATTTTCTGTTTTCTGCAAGGTGCATGGAGGGACCTGTTATTGCCTTCTGAAAAACTGTCGTTATAGGCGAATACTATCTCCGGCTTTGATTTTATTTGATACATGTCACAATATCATCGTAAAGTATGTTTTTTCAATATAGTTTTATTAGATTATTGAAAATTTTTTCGGGACGTTAGGCGTGTTGCTTTGTCTGCATATGTTCAGGAAGGATAGCTTCGCGCCACTAGGCCAGTGTGCTTGCTAATTCAAGAGGGAAAAAGAACGTTCTAATACCAAACAAAGACGGTTCTGGACAAAGGACCCCTTGTACAACATTCTGATGGAAGATCAGCAAAAGTAGGAACCATTTTGTGATGCTATTACATATATCTGTCGAACTGTGTACTAGTAGCTTTGCGCTCAGGTTTTGGGCATTCCCTTACCATAACTAAGTCTTATGTCGTAATGAAGATATTTTTAGAATTCTAACACTGCGATTGCATTAAGAACTAATGGATCTATCGTTTCCTATACAACATGTATTTTTTTGTAATGTTTATGAATGGCTATTTGGTCAGAATAGGTGAGAGTCTAATAGAAATATCCGCACATTCTGGGAAAAAGATGCTACGTTAGCACATTGTATAACTACTGATTTCAGCTCTAAATATGCTCATTTTCGAACAAAACATAAGTGTATGTATAACCTGATGTTATAGGACTGTCATCTGAGGAAGGTTTATGAAGGTTAGTGAAAATTAATATCTTTTGCTGGTTTATTCGCTAACGCTAACGTGCCTATTGCTATCGCTAACGTGCCTTGATGAATGAATGCGGTAGTGTGGTAGGCTATTGTAGTAAGCTAATATAATGCTATATTGTGTTTTTGCTGTAAAACACTTAAAAAATCGGAAATATTGGCTGGATTCACAAGATGTTTGTCTTTAATTTGCTGTACACCATCGATTTTTCAGAAATGTTTTATGATGAGTATTTAGGTAATTCACGTTGGTCTCTATAATTACTCTGGCTGCTTCGGTGCTATTTTTGACGGTAGCTGTGATGGTAGCTGAAATGTAAAACTGATTTATACCTCAAATATGCACATTTTTCGAACAAAACATCGATTTATTGTGTAACATGTTATAGGACTGTCATCTGATGAAGTTGTTTCTAGGTTAGTTTGGTTGGATCTTGGTTAGTTATGTTGGTTTTGTGCATGCTACCTGTGCTGTGAAAAATGTCTGTCTTTTTTTGTATTTGGTGGTGAGCTAACATAAATATACGTGGTGTTTTCGCTGTAAAACATTTAAAAAATCGGACATGTTGGCTGGATTCACAAGATGTGTATCTTTCATTTGCTGTATTGGACTTGTTAATGTGTGAAAGTTAAATATTTCTAAAAAACATTTTTTGAATTTCGCGCTCTGGCTTTTCAGTGGAATGTGGGAGGAGTTCCGCTAGCGGAACCCCAGAGTCAGACAGGTTAAAAGGAAGAAGTTTGGAACCACCAAGACTCATCCTAGACCTGGCTACCCGGTCAAACTGAGCAATCGGGGGAGAAGGGACTTGGTCAGGGAGGTGACCAAGAACACTGATGGTCACTCTGACAGAGCTCTAGATTTCCAATGTGGAGATGGGAGAACCTTCCAGAAGAACAATTATCTCTGCAGCGCTCTACCAATCATGCGTTGATGGTAGTAAAAGGCACATGACAGTCCGCTTGGAGTTTGCCAAAAGGCAACTAAAGAGAAACAATATTCTCTGGTCTGATGAAACTAATATTGAACTCTTTGGTCCGAATGCCAAGCATCACGTCTGGAGGGACCTGGCACCATCATGTTTTTCAACTGCAGGGACTGGGAGACTAGTCAGGGTCGAGGGAATTGTTAACGGAGCAAAGTAAAGAGCCTTAATGAAAACCTGCTACAGAGTGCTCAGGACATCAGACTAGGGCGAAGGTTCGCCTTCCAACTGGACAACGACCCTAACCACACTGCCAAGACAATGCAGGAATGGCTTCGGGATACGTCTGAATGTCCTTGAGTGGCCCAGCCAGAGCCTGGAATTGAACCCAATCGAACACCTCTGGAGAGACCTGAAAATAACTGCAGCAATGTTCCCCATACAACCTGACAGCGCTTGAGAGGATCTGAGAAGACGAATGGGAGAAACTCCCCGAATACAGATGTGCCAAGCTTGTAGCGTCATGACCAAGAAGACACTGTAATCGCTGCCAAAGGTGCTTCAACAAAGTACTGAGGAAAGGGTCTGAATACTTTTGTAAATATCCGTTTTTTTATTTGTAATACATTTGCAACTTTTTCTGAACCTGTTTTTGCTTTGTCATTATGGGGTATTGTGTATTGATCGATTGGGGGGGGGGGGGATTTAATACAATGTAGAAAACTTTAACTTAACAATGTTGAAACAGTCAAGGGGTCTGAATACGTATCGAATGCACTGTAGGTTTTTATCAAAATAACACTTTTTGGCTGCAGCCAACAGTGATGACAACTTTTTTTTTAATAATAATAAATATTTGTATAGCGCTTTTCAATACAAGTAACAAAGTGCTTTACATCATAAAATAAAAGTACTAACAAAGACAGGATGAAGGAGAATTTAAAATAATACAATTAAAACATCTTTAAGTGTGTCTTCAGCAGGGTTTTAAGAGGCACTGAATCTACAAGTCTGATCTCCTCTGGCAGATCATTCCAAAGTCTAGGGGTCCTAGTGGTAAATGCCCAGTCTCCTTTAGTTTTCAACCTAGACTTTGGAGTGGTCTACAGAGCCCTGTCAGAGGATCTCAGGCTGCGTTCTGGCTCGTGGATATTCAAGATCAGAGATATAGGATGATTTAATAAAACATTTAAATCTATTCTCAAAGTGAAGAGCCAGTGTAGAGAAGCTAAAATAGGTGTGATATGGGTACATTTTTCTTTTGCCTGTTAAAAGCTGAGCTGCAGCATTTTGAACTAACTAGACCAGGGATGTCAAACTAATTTTGCCCCGTGGGCCGCATTCTATCGTTAACGAGGTCCGAGCTGAAAGTTGGTTATATTTCCTTGCTGTCAAAATTTGCAAAAAGTGGTCCTCACAGTTAAAAATATATAATGTTTACTCCAACCAACTACGGGCTGGATTGAACCCCTTTTTAGGCCTAATGTTTGACACCCCTTAACTAAACATTGCAGTGATTTCTGGCAGACATTTATACAGAGTTAATTTTATTCCCTCACGCCTAGATTACTGTATGTATAACTTTCTCCAGATCAGTGACTAAAATAAATACTTGACTTTAGCTGTCTCTTAGATGATAAAAGCAGGACAAACTTCTTTACATGCAGCTCGAGGTTTAGGTCAGGTTTAAAGAAGACACCAAGGTTTCTGGCCGCAGGCTTTACATTGGTTGACTAATGACCAAGGTTACTTACAATATGGGTCCTAGCAAGGTGTGGGACAAATATCATTGAGCTTGAGAAAAATGGTAAGACATACAACGTTTGATGTCAGCAAGACACTTAAGGGTAGCTACGCTAGGTTGGTCATTGGGTCTGATTGGTAAATACAGCTGTGGTCAATCATAACTAAATGTTATGATTTGCGAATGATAAGGGGAAGCATGTACAGAGAAAAATGGATGGGGCCCAGAATTGACACCTGAGGGACACCGTAGTGATTGGGGACAATACTGAACCACCCATGCTCACTGAGAAACATCTACCACATAGATATGACCTGAACCACTGGTGGGCAACGTGAGAGATTTCTACCCAGCCGGTCAACAAAGATGTTATGATCAATAGTATCGAACGCGTGACTGAGATCCAAAATAACTACAATAGAGCTGACGTGACTATCATTAATGTGATCACTGCTATTCAACGATTTAATTACCTACTATGTTTAATTATTACTCGATTGAATTAATCATGTAACAATGAACTCATTAGGAATTTGGGGCACCACGGGAGGAGTTTGTTTAATGAGTCACCATTTCCCGAATTAACTCAAGAATATAGATATACTAGTCATCAATTAATCATTTCCTCATATCAGTCTCATTCTGAACATCGTAGACTCTGCACAAATCTGGGTCTCACTAATCATTCCATACCACACACATTGATTTGATTATTTACTAACAAGATAAATGAATGAATATACACTGTTCAAAAAAATAAAGGGAACACTTAAACAACACAATGTAACTCCAAGTCAATCACACTTCTGTGAAATCAAACTGTCCACTTAGGAAGCAACACTGATTGACAATAAATTTCACATGCTGTTGTGCAAATGGAATAGACAAAAGGTGGAAATTATAGGCAATTAGCAAGACACCCCCAAAAAAGGAGTGATTCTGCAGGTGGTGACCACAGACAACTTCTCAGTTCCTATGCTTCCTGGCTGATGTTTTGGTCACTTTTGAATGCTGGCGGTGCTCTCACTCTAGTGGTAGCATGAGACGGAGTCTACAACCCACACAAGTGGCTCAGGTAGTGCAGTTCATCCAGGATGGCACATCAATGCGAGCTGTGGCAAAAAGGCTTGCTGTGTCTGTCAGCGTAGTGTCCAGAGCATGGAGGCGCTACCAGGAGACAGGCGAGTACATCAGGAGACGTGGAGGAGGCCGTAGGAGGGCAACAACCCAGCAGCAGGACCGCTACCTCCGCCTTTGTGCAAGGAGGTGCACTGCCAGAGCCCTGCAAAATGACCTCCAGCAGCCCACAAATGTGCATGTGTCTGCTCAAACGGTCAGAAACAGACTCCATGAGGGTGGTATGAGGGCCCGACGTCCACAGGTGGGGGTTGTGCTTACAGCCCAGCACCGTGCAGGACGTTTGGCATTTGCCAGAGAACACCAAGTTTGGCAAATTCGCCACTGGCGCCCTGTGCTCTTCACAGATGAAAGCAGGTTCACACTGAGCACATGAGCACATGTGACAGAGACTGGAGACGCTGTGGAGAATGTTCTGCTGCCTGCAACATCCTCCAGCATGACCGGTTTGGCGGTGGGTCAGTCATGGTGTGGGGTGGCATTTCTTTGTGGGGCCGCACAGCCCTCCATGTGCTCGCCAGAGGTAGCCTGACTGCCATTAGGTACTGAGATGAGATCCTCAGACCCCTTGTGAGACCATATGCTGACACATGCACATTTGTGGCCTGCTGGAGGTCATTTTGCAGGGCTCTGGCAGTGCACCTCCTTGCACAAAGGCGGAGGTAGCGGTCCTGCTGCTGGGTTGTTGCCCTCCTACGGCCTCCTCCACGTCTCCTGATGTACTGGCCTGTCTCCTGGTAGCGCCTCCATGCTCTGGACACTACGCTGACAGACACAGCAAGCCTTTTTGCCACAGCTCGCATTGATGTGCCATCCTGGATGAACTGCACTACCTGAGCCACTTGTGTGGGTTGTAGACTCCGTCTCATGCTACCACTAGAGTGAGAGCACCGCCAGCATTCAAAAGTGACCAAAACATCAGCCAGGAAGCATAGGAACTGAGAAGTTGTCTGTGGTCACCACCTGCAGAATCACTCCTTTTTTGGGGGTGTCTTGCTAATTGCCTATAATTTCCACCTTTTGTCTATTCCATTTGCACAACAGCATGTGAAATTTATTGTCAATCAGTGTTGCTTCCTAAGTGGACAGTTTGATTTCACAGAAGTGTGATTGACTTGGAGTTACATTGTGTTGTTTAAGTGTTCCCTTTATTTTTTTGAGCAGTGTATATAAATATATCTCACACACACAAGGTATAGGTTATTGATTATAACTTAATACAATGACAACAGGTCCCTAGCGGACCAACACAACATGACATGTGTTACACAAGATGGAGATTTAGAGAGGTAGAGAGAGAAAAGCAACACTTGGATACATTTGGAAACTATACTTATAATAGCCCTAATACCTTGCCCCGATCTGCCGCTCTTATGGGTAAGAAGTGTAATGCATGTATTTATGTGTTGAAGGTCTTCGTTGGTTATCTTTGTTGGGCCCAGGCCTTCGCGGGCTGAGTTTCGCTTAGTGAGAAAGGTTCGACGGAGGCCTTGTTCTTTGGCTGACCGTCTCCTTCGTTCTCGGGTGTAAGTATCTGATTGCTCACAAGATGTCACAATGTCCTTTCTCTTAGTTGTCTGTTTACTTGTACTCGTTCTGGAAGAGTGGTCTTCTGAGGATGGCTAATCAGCGTAGATGTTCCCAGCGTGGGGATGAAAGCAGTGTAGACAAACAATGACTTGAATAGACAAACGATGACTTGAAGAGAATAACCAGATGGTCCTGCTTGAATTCACCTTAGATACAGTACTCAACCGTAGCATTGATTGTTAAGAGGTTCCTTTGTCTTCAACCTCGTGTTGCGTTTTCAGGGTCGTGACTAATCGTAGACCTCGGCTGCAGCTCGTGGTCATCCTAGTCTGATATATTAATTATTAACTCAAATGCTTTATACCCTCGAGTAAAAAGGGGGCGTTTCCATCTTGCTGACTCCTTCTCTGGGTTCCCTGGGGGCGTAGCTAGTTACAAGGCAAGGTATCAGAATTTACTATGATCTCGTTTAGAGAACTAAAATCACAATTTTTATCATCACAAAAATATTATCTTTATCCTGGATATTTCACGTTGTGTGGAAAATATGTAATTATGATATAGACCGTATGAAAACTCTTCAAGTTAATGTTTTTGTTATAACATCTTAATTTAATGTTTAATGACATGACAAAATAGACATTAATCTTCCACATTCCATCTCTCATCATTACCAAAATTCGGAGGATGAAATATATTGTCTTCCTGGTGTTGAGGGAGAAGTTTTTGCTCCTGCACCACACTGTCAGGTCATTGACCTCCCTGTAGGCTGACTGATCATCACCGGTGATCAGGGCAACCACCATCGTGTCATCAGCGACCTTGATAATGGTGTTGGAGTCGTGCTTGGTCACACAGTCGTGGGTGAACAGGGAGTACAGGAGGGGACTAAGCACACATCACCTCCACCACGCTGACCCTTAACACAGGGATGTTGCCTACCCTCACCACCTGGGGTCAGCCCGTCAAAGTCCAGGATCCAGTTGCATAGGGAGGTGTTCAGACCCAGAGTCATAAGCTTGGAGGGGATAATGGTGTTGAACGCTGAGCTGTAGTCAATGAACAGCATTCTCACATAGTATTCCTCTTATCTAGGTGGGTGAGGGCAGTGTGGAGAGCAATTGAGATTGATTGTGGTCATCTTAAAACACCCAGTCCTCTGGGTCAGTGACGGCCCTCACCCGGTTCGATGTTGTCAAAGCGTGCATAAAATGCATTGAATTCGTCTGGTAGGGAGGCGTCGTTGGGCAGATCATGTTTGGGTCTTCCTTTGTACTCCGTAATAGACTGTAGCCCATGCCACATGCGTCGGAGCCTGTGTAATCTGATTCCACCTTATTCCTGTATTGTCCTTTTGCTCTTTTGATGACTCTGTGGAGGTAATAGCGGGCCTTCGTGTACTTATTGCTGTCTTTGGCTGTAGCATCCTCATTTTCTGCTATAGCTCTTGTGTGATGATTTACCAGTCAAGTTTGGACACACCTACTCATTCCAGGGTTTTTCTTTATTTTTTCTATTTTCTACATTATAGAATAATAGTGAAGACATAAACTATTAAATAACACATGGAATCATGTAGTAACCAAAAAAGTGTTCAATCAAAGAACTGTTGTAAGAAATAATAGCAGATACATTGCATGTAAGTAGACTAAAAATAAACAAAATATTTTTCACAAAATAGCGAAGTTGGGTCAGAGCTTGCAAAACGGTGGCCATCCAATACGGCGCCATGCTGAAATAGGCTGGAAAGGAGCCAGAGGTCAGGAAGCTATTTACAATAAACAGAATGTTGGTGCCAACAGTAGGCATAACCTCTTTTAGTGGTCTAGTAGGGCTCACGTACATGGAGTTGCCACAAGTGCTTCCTGACCAGAAATGCTGGTATGGTGTCTGCTACTGTCAATCGGGGTTCAAATATTTTCTGTAAAGAATCGTAAAAAGTTTGCAGAGATCAGGTGATGCGAGCATGTCACTGTTAAGGCAGCCGCATGCTTCCCACCCGAAACAGTTCGGTACAGTTGGTTCATATTATTAACGTTTTGGTTCGGGTTTTTTCGGCTGTTCGGGCACACATTTTTTTCTCTACGCCTCTTTGTCCGTGATTGAGCAACTGCAGGGGTGCTTCTTGTCGATTCAGCCCAAAACTCGGTGTGGATACAGCATGGCGAACGACAACGTCATGCATCGATTGACTGATACGATTCTAGCCATGCATTATATAAACACCACCATGTAAATACCAATTCATGGAGGGAGATCCACTCCGACCCAACCACTTTTTCAAAAAAAGTGTTCGCAACCAGTTCGTCAAGGCAAAGAAAAGAAACAAGGGCCGCAGTGGAGATGCTGGTGGAAAGGCTTCTCCAGGAATGTTGCTGCTGGCTTTTACGGCAGGCGAAGAAACACGCCATCTTCACCAAAGGATGGGGTATGTTGTATTTTTCTATTGTACTTAACGAAAAGGGTAGCCATGTTTTGCCAACAATAGCGAGCCAGCTAGTGCTAGCTACTTGGCTGGCTAATGGCTAGCTAGCCTAGCAGAATAGTCGTGCAGGGGAAGCAAGCCAACCAACTAAACTAAAAGATCTTTTCAACTTTTGATTAAACAATTTTGCCATAGAAGGAAAAGCATAAGCTTCCCAAAGTCAATGTTTGGTAGCAAGGTCCAGCTAGTCAAAATGTTGCAAACGTTTGAGCAGAGTTGAGTAGCTAGGCCAGGCCTGCTCAAACGTTTGCAACATTATATAGTCTATTGTGGTCTCGTTTAGTGATATTTGATGTTCATTAATGTTTTGGAAATGTGTACTAAATAGCCCTCAAATGTTTTATTTTCAAGGCACAAACACCAGTGAATGGAGACCGCACCTGGTTTTGTTCTCTACGCCCCAGCACTTCCTGTTCACCAAGCACGACCTCTGTCCCCAGTACTGACTGGTGATCGGCCCCCACCCCATCTCCCGCACTGAGTTGCAGTGCAGAATTAGGAACAATCTCCATGCGGGACTTGGGCAACTCTCCTGGGCCCACTACTCCACCGGCTTGCTCCTCACCGACGCTTGCTCCTCACCGACGCCACAGAGCAGCAGTAGTAGCAGGGGTGTGAGAAGTAGGGAGAAAAGGGCTGCAGAGTTCGTCTGGACATCAAGATCTGGACAACATCATGCACCAAGCCACCAGCTTGTCCCAGAGGTAATAAATAAAAATGTCAGACTTTACTCTGATCCCCTTTCCTCTCTTCTGTATTCTTTTTTTCCTCTTCACCGTGCACACTCTCCAGACACTCCTAATTTCCCTGCTCTTCTCATCCTCCCCACAGAGTCGTGGCACCTATGGATGAACTCTCGCCAAAACTCTGGGAGGAATTCGATCACCAGCTGCATGAGTTCGTGCATGACGAATATGGACCACAGTGAAATTAACAACTTGTTCTGTTGTTCAGATATCTCAGAAGTCAGACACTAGACCCTTTCATTTTATTCCATACACACTTGTTATTTACATGTCTGTTTTACTATTGTTCTGAAATATTTATATTTCTCTTAAATATATATATCTACACTCTTGACACTATATTTGACACTTTTGTTGTTTACATGTCTGTTCATAGCAGACACTGTTGAACTATTGTTCAGAAATATTTGTAACTACACTTTGACACGTTTTATTCCATAGACACTTGTTTTACATGTCTGTTCTCAGCAGACACTTTAGTATTGTGGTATATTTTCAGAAGCAAGAATAAAGGTTTATTTGTGTGCTGAAAAAGCACTGACATTTCTTCATTTCAATACAAGTTGTTTCAATGGATTATATTTGAACATCAATTGCTGACAATGACTTTACAGGCTTGTGGTGTAGTTCGGTCTAATCTAAATTACTGCACACTGAGGCGTCCCAGAATCAGGTTGAATTTTATTAACAAGATTTAAAACTACTGGTTCACAGTGCACACAAAGAACTAAGTGCACTAACAAGAATCTCATCCTGGCAGCGATGATGCCGAATGCATACTCTAACTCTCCGACAACGAGAGGGGGTAGTTCCAGGTATGCCCAGGTTTATTGAGATGTAACCTGTCATTCAGGAGGTGTCCAAGAGAATGTCATATTAGGTAAACAAAATACCATTTTCCAGGAACCAAAAGCCTTGATAAAATTGCACTTGTCATAAAGAGATGTATGCAATAACAAAGGAAATTAGAAACAGAAAAGTGAAATTTATTCCAACATTCTATTATCAACATACCTGGATAAGGGTTCTCGAGTGAAGTTCTCATGTAGGGGAAAAGCTTAATCTCTGAGGAAAATGTGAGGACTTGGCGTTGTGGTACCTAGCAGGACAGCTGGTGGTGGTAAATAAAGGGTCTTCTGCAACAGTTTGGACTCAAAATAACTCTTAACACTCCCATAGCTCTCTCGGCTGTATGCACCTACATACACCATTGTCAACCTGTAGCGGGCATCTTCTCTGTGTTTTGCCTATTATACAGTGCATTCGGGAAAGTATTCAGAACCTTTGACTTTTTCTACATTTTGTTACATTGCAGCCTTATTCTAAAATGGATGAAATAAAAAAAAAAATTCCCTCATCAATCTTAACACAATATCCCATAATGACAAAGCAAAAACATTTTTTTTAGAAACATTTATTGGTTACATAAGTATTCAGACCCTTTGCTCTGAGACTCGAGATTGAGCTCAGGTGCATCCTGTTTCCATTAATCATCCTTGATGGTTTTACTTGATTCGAGTCCACCTGCGGTAAATTCAATTGATTGGACATGCTTTGGAAAGTCACACACTTGTCTATTATAAGGTCCCACAGTTTACAGTGCATGTCAGAGCAAAAACCAAGCCATGAGGTTGAAGGAATTGTCTTCTGCAGCATTGAAGGTCCCAAGAACACAGTGGCCTCCATCACTCTTAAGTGGAAGACGCTTGGAACCACCAAGACTCTTCCTAAAGCCGGCCAAACTGAGCAATCGGGTGAGAAGGGCCTTGGTCAGGAAGGTGACCAAGAACCTGATGGTCACTCTGACAGAGCTACAGAGTTCCTCTGTGGAAATGCGAGAACAGGATAACCATCTCTGCAGCATTTCACCGATCAGGCCTTTATGGTAGAGTGGCCAGACGGAAGCCACTCCTCAGTAAAAGGCAGTAAAATTACAGCCCGCTTGGAGTTTGCCAAAAAACACCTAAAGGGGGCATCCCGAGTCACGCAGCGGTCTAAAGCGATGCGCAGCGCTTGAGGCGTCACTACAGACCTGGGTTGGATCCCAGGCTGTGTTGCAGCCGGCCGCGGAGCACAATTGGCCCAGAGTCGTCGAGGGTTTGGGCGGCCAGGATGTCCTTGTCCCATCGCGCTCTAGCGACTCCTTGTGGCGGGCCGGGCGCATGCATGCTGACTTCGGTCGCCAGTTGTACGGTGTTTCCTCCAACACATTGGTGCTTCTTGGTTAAGCGGGCAGTGTATCAAGAAGCAGTGTGGCTTGGCAGGGTCGTGTTTCGGAGGACGCGTGGCTCTCAAACTTCACCTCTCCCAAGTCCCATCGCTGCAACTCCTGTACGGACAAGACTGTACCTACCTATTTGGATATCACAACATTGGGGAGAAAAAGAGGTACATGTGTCTTATTTCATCAAACAGGAAGCTTAAATCATCAGACAAGTTCAATGCATGTAGTTGATTTTATTAAAACACCTTAGGTGTGTATATATGGAAAAATACATGTTTAAACATTTCCACCAATCAATTGGTCGAAAGAACAGATGACTTTCGGTTGACCAAGATTTAATTTAGTCGGGGACAGCCCTAAAAGGATGTATATTTGGCAACGATTGGGCGCTTGTATCGCTGTCCTCTAGAGTTTTAGTTTAAATTGATAGACCGTGTCGCCTGGGATCTGCTTTAACCATGAATTCTTTCCCCACTCTCTCTGGGTCTTCACCTTCATCCTCTTTATTTCCGTTAAGCACCAGATTTTCGTGCATTGATCTAGTCTGTATATCAAGTAGGGATCTGCTCAACAACTTGTTCTCTCTCTTAAGTTCATTCATGTCAGCTTCGTTAACTTTGACTGTACCCTTCAGCTTTTGAGTTTCTCTTTCCAGTGTTACGTAGTTCTCATCACTCATTTCAAGGCATTCATCTCATGTACACTACCGTTAAAAAGTTTGGGGTCACTTAGAAATGCCCTTGTTTTCCATGAAAACATACATGAAATGAGTTGCAAAATGAATAGGAAATATAGTTAAGATGTTGACAAGGTTATAAATACGGGTTTTTATTTGAAATAATAAATGTGGCCTTCAAACTTTGCTTTTGTCAAAGAATCCTCCATTTTCAGCAATTACAGCCTTGCAGACCTTTGGCATTCTAGTTGTCAGTTTGTTGAAGTAATCTGAAGAGATTTCACCTCATGCTTCCTGAAGCACTTCCCACAAGTTTGGCTTGATGGGCACTTCTTACATAACATACGGTCAAGCTGCTCCCACAACAGCTCAATAGGGTTGAGATCCGGTGACTATGCTGGCCACTCCATTATAGACAGAATACCAGCTGACTGCTTCTTCCCTAAATAGTTATTGCATAGTTTGGAGCTGTGCTTTAGGTCATTGTCCTATTCTAGGAGAAATTGGCTCCAATTAAGGCGCGCCCACAGAGTATGGCATGGCGTTGCAAAATGGAGTGAGTCTTCCTTCTTCAAGATCCCTTTTACCCTGTACAAATCCGAGAGACTGAAAAACAGCTTCTATCTCAAGGCCATCAGACTGTTAAACAGCCATCACTAACATTGAGTGGCTGCGGCCAACATACTGACTCAAATTTCTAGCCACTTTAATAATTACAAATTGGATGTAATAAATGTATCACTGGTCACTTTAAACAATGCCACTTTATATGTTTACATACCCTACATTACTCATCTCATATGTATATACTGTACTCTATGCCATCTACTGCATCTTGCCTACGCCGCACGGCCTATGTTTCTCAAACTAGACACTCTAATATACTTGTCCTCTTGCTCAGTTGTGCACCGGGGCCTCCCACTCCTCCTTTCTATTCTGGTTAGAGCCAGTTTGCGCTGTTCTATAAAGGGAGTATTACACAGTGTTGTACGAGATCTTCAGTTTCTTGGCTATTTCTTGCATGGAATAGCCTTCATTTCTCAGAACAAGAATAGACTGATGAGTTTCAGAAGAAAGTGCTTTGCTTCTGGCCATTTTGAGCCTGTAATCGAACCCAGAAATGCTGATGCTCACATTAAAATATACAAGGTGGGCTGTTTCTTGTTCAAGCAAAAGATAACGCTTTCAAATGACGAAAGTTCGCCAAGACGCAGAGCTACATATATACTTGTCCCTATGAATGACTGCTACCCTATCGCCACGGCCAGACGGCCTTGGTTTCTGTAGATAAGAAAAGGCTGGAGTGGTAGTTTCATTTGGAGAACTAAAATCATTGGGTTTAAGCCAGGTTTCAGTTTCATATGAAAATATGAATACAGTGTTTTTTCACTTGCGCCGGCTGTCGGTTATACAGCTATTTAGACTCATTTTTAGCTGGATTAACTAGGCTACTTTTCAATTCGCTAGTCAGAAAAGTCTGCCGAGCCCTCCCCTTTAGAATGAACGATATGCATCTTCTAGCGACCTATTGATAGGACAGGCACCTGACCGTCACAAAGTGAGCGATGACAAGGAACACTGCTGGTTTAACAGTCTGCCATATGTCCCGCCTCTTGGTACCTGGGTGTGTGTGTTGTGGTCATGGTCAAATTTCTTTACACGGGGGGAGAGAGCATACATTTGCAAGTCCTATATAATGTGAGTGAATTTGCACGTCCCATATAATATAACTATGATTCGGAATCCACTTTCCTGGCACATTTCTTTTCTTTTGCGTGCAGTGTCCTACATTAACGATGGCCCGCTGGCCGAGAAGGGTGCAATTGTGGCCTGCAATTCGGGGCGTTCCTGTATGTGGGCATTCCTGCGGGGGAACCCCCCCGAGCAAAAATAAGCGCATGTCGACTTTATTTTAGGGAAAGTTATTTACAAAAGTAAACCTTCGATAGTGAACATACTAGCAATATGCTGGCTACTGTTGATGGCCTGCAGAAAGAAGGCCACAAAAAGACCTAACATTTGTCTTGGCTAGCCTACTTTAGCCATGTAGATATCTCTTGGAACAGTTGTCTTAAAGGAGCAGCGACCCATTTGAAAATGTTCTCAAAATGACATGCTTTAGAAAGAAAAATGAATGCAATTAATAGAATGCAGTTCTAAAGAATGAAGTAATGACTTGCATTGCTAAATTATATTACACAGCTTTTTAATACATATCATTATAACCAAATGTAGCCTATTAATTGCTGAATATAGAGAGAAGATAGGCAACCCTGTTCCGGGAGTGCAGCAGGGTTTTGTCCCAGCTAGGAACCACATTGAGCTACTTAGTTAATGCGTCAGTTCAGTGATTGCCTAAATTCAACACACCTGGTCTTCCAGGGTTGCCTACCTCTGCTATAGATCCTGCATTTAAGAACCACACCTTGTCCAGGCCAGTAGAAATTCTGTTCGGGCCAGTCGAGTTTTGACCGACTGGGCCAGTGAGAAAAGTTAATGTTGGACTCTGGCGTGTTTCATATGCAGCCAGGTATCGAACTGACTGAATAAAGTTGATCTCATATAGCCTTTCCATTCATAAATCATACAACGTAGTTATATATTCATGGTATCGCATATAAAGCAAAGATCTCGTTTTTATTTTCGATATGAAGTCCATCAGGACTTGCCAGACAGTGGTGTTAAAGTGAGCGACTCATCAGTAGCCTACTGAATTGCATCGGTAAGAGCTGTTCATTTGGCTCCCTAATTTGCATCCTGGTAGGCTTTTTGCCAATTAATCTGCAGATAAATTATGAAAACATTAGATGACGATGGTGAATCCTCCTCACTGCAGGAACAATATGTAGGCTGGTGGAGAGAGAGCCTCACTCTGGTCCAAAATATGGATTTTTTTTTAAAGCTAATGATACTTATATGATATTTTCAAAGATATTGATCTGGGTCTAGTGATTTAATGAAAAGGTTGACAATACGAGTAGTCTGTGTAGTTAAGGCCATGATTAACACCTGCTTCATTTTTCAATCAGTCCTGTATGGCAGGTAGCTGAGAAAATGCCTCTTAAAAGGAAGGCCCACCGCATTCCAAATGAAAATGTCCCTGTGTTTTATATCATATTGTACAACAGCTGATGAAACTAACACTTTCAAAGTGAAAATGTGTCATCAGTGTTATTTCCTGATAGTTGCAGGTTGAAAATACAAGCTAGCATTTGAATGTACCAGAGACCACCAAAATAGTGCCTGTTCTGCAACGACAACAAAATGCCCAGGGGAGCCAGGCTGGCTACTTTTTCTATTTGGCTGGGTACTCCATGTGCTTGTGGAAAACACTGTCAATCATTGCATATGAACTACTTACTATTTAGATATCTTACATTCAATAAACCAATCTTGACATGGATAGCTGCCAGATTGACAGAGGTATTCAGGGGAGTTAAAGGAACATAAATTAAGTGATTTACATTAACCACACTACGGGACATAATATGCTTTCCATGTCCTCTGTTGCTAATTATGACAGGGAGGACTGGAGCACTACCAGGCCGACAGTCAGTCTCTATTGGTTTTGATCAGGTCCTCAGTAAATAACAAATGCCATATACTCTCTAGGAGTATTCTGTTAACCACACGATCACGTTTTTTTAAACATTTAGATTGTTTGACGAACCCTTCTTGCGCTCTCTCCCATTCACTCCCTCTCCCAGTGTTTGCCACCTGTACCTACTCCAGCCTCCTGTTCGTGTGTTTCCTGCACGATGTAAAGAACGTCCTGAAGATGTACCGTCTGAGCTCGGGGGAGGAGCTCAGGACCTTCCCCCTGGACGTGGGCTCTGTGGTGGGCTTCACCGGACGCAAGAGGGACTCTGAGATCTTCTACTACTTCACCTCCTTCCTCTCGCCAGGTAGGCTATCAAAGACCAGGGCTCAATACTGCGAATAATGCACTCACATTTGTGCAACACCTATTCTTAATTGGTCGCTAGGGTGCCAGTGGGGGGGGGGGGGGGGTTGTTTTTGTTCATGTTAGTTTTTGGTTCAATGTGATTTTCTTACCTACATGTATTCAAACACAATGGATATGCAGAACAGGTAGCCTATTTAAAACGTTTTTTTTCTGAAGTTGAATCTTTGCGATTCGCTATTGTCGTCATGCACTGTTTGAATATGCATTTCTAAAAACATCCCAAAAAAACGTCTCAGTTAAATGTTGACTAAAGAGTAGGCCTACCTGGCAGAATGATATCATGATGATTTGTTTCAATGACAGGGCATTTGTTTTGGAAACTCCGCCATCACATGTAGCCTAGCCTACACTGTACAGTACAAAAACACTGCTAGCCAAACACAACGTGTTCTTGGACGCTCCGGCCCAAAAATCTTTTGATTGTTCCCAGACCTCAAATGTGCTTTAACCTGGGCTGCGTCTCAATGGGCTGCGTCTCAATCCACCACATCCGCCGATATCGTCCTTCCACATCTGTGGTGCAAGGTGGCAGAGCTAGAGCAGTGTTTATCAGACCATAAGACATCCTGAAAATCGGTCTTCTCTCAAAAACGTCAGGAGCGTCCGAAAGGTTTGGCCGACAAACTATTATGAACACTATTGAAAGCTGACTCTCACGAACACAATGGTTTTCCATTTTGCCCACAAGACTTCCCTGGCCAGTTAAAAAAATGAATGGAACTACAGTGCATTCGGACAGTATTCAGACCCCTTGACATTTCCACATTTTGTTACGTTACAGCCTTATTCTAAAATGTATTAAATCGTTTTTTCCCCCCTCATCAATCTACACACAATACCCCATAATGCAAAGCAAAAACTGGTTTTTAGAATAGTTGTAATAAAATAAATTGAAATCACATTTATACAAGTATTCAGACTCTTTACTCAGTACTTTGTTGAAGGACCTTTGGCAGCGCGACTACAGTCTTGAGTCTTCTTGGGTATGATGCTACAAGCTTGGCACACCTGTATTTGGGGAGTTTCTCCCATTCTTCTCTGCAGATCTTCTCAAGCTCTGTCAGGTTGGATGGGGAGTGTCGCTGCACAGCTATTGTCCGTGCTCTGGCTGGGCCACTCAAAGACATTCAGAGACTTGTCCCGAAGCCACTCCTGTGTTGTCTTGACTGTGTGCTTCGGGTCGTTTTTCTGTTGGAAGGTGAACCGTCACCCCGGTCTGAGGTCATGAGTGCTCTGGAGCAGGTTTTCATCATCTTTCCCTCGATCCTGACTAGTGTCCCACTTCCTGCCGCTGAAAAACATTCCCACAGCACGATGCTGCCACCACCATGCTTCCCCGTAAGGATGGTGCCAGGTTTATTCCACACGTGACGCTTGGCATTCAGGCCAAATAGTTCAATATTAGTTTCATCAGACCAGAGAATCTTGTTTCTCATGTTCTGATAGTCCTTTAGGTGCCTTTTGGCAAACTCCAAGCGGGCTGTTATGTGCCATTAACTGAGGAGTGGCTTCCGTCTGACCACTCCACCATGAAGGCCTGATTTGGTGGAGTGCTGCAGAGATGGTTGTCCTTCTGGATGGTTCTCCCATCTCTACAGAGGAACTCTGGAGCTCTGTCAGAGGGACTATCCGTTTCTTGGTCACCTCCCTGACCAAGGCTCTTCTACCCCGATTGCTCAGTTTGGACAGGCGGCCAGCTCTAAGAAGAGTCTTGGTGTTTCCAAACTTCTCCCATTTAAGAATGATGGAGGCCACTGTATTCTTTGGAACCTTCAATGCAGCAGAAATGTTGTGGTACCCTTCCCCAGATCTTTTCCTCGACACAATCCCGTCTCGGAGCTCTGCGTACAATTCCTTCAACATCATGGTTTGGTTTTTGCTCTGACGTCAACTGTGGGACCTTATATAGACAGGTGTTTGCCTTTCCAAATCATGTCCAATCAAATGAATTTACCCCATCTCAAGGATGATCAATGGAAACAGGATCCACCTGAGCTCAATTTAGAGTCTCATAGCAAAAGGTCTGAATACTATTTCTGTTTTTTACATTTAATAAATTAGCAAACATTTCTAAAAACCTGTTTTCACTTTGTCATTATGGCGAATTTCATGTAGATTGATGTGGGGGAAAAGTAGATGGATCCATTTTAAAATAAGGCTGTGACTTAACAAAATGTGGGAAAGGTAAAGGGGTCTGAATGCACTATATATATGGAGATAGTTTAGTAGCTAAAATAAGGGGATAAATGCATGTAAAAAAAAAAAATGTAAAATGTAAATTTTTCCTGGTCTTTCTTATACTGTATCTCTCAGATATAGGACAGACACTTCAGGACAAACTTCCATTCGATTTTTGGGAGGACTGTATGTTGTTCCATGTAGTGAAACTGTTATTCAATGCATTTCTATTGGCTAATACCAGTAATGCCAAATCCAATATTTCCATTCCATATTTTTTGTATCTATTCTTTTGATCCCTTAAGAGTTCTTAAAATTCAAAATCAAATATCTAAATGATGCTTGGTATGACCATCTTAAAACAATTCCATATGTTAGCTTATGTCCCCCCCCCCCAGCTAAAAACTCTGAAACCTAGAAAAACAAAACCAGGAAAACGTAATTTAGCAAAAGAGAAAACTGCTTTCATAGTGTACTACAACAGTAGAGTGACTTCAAAATCGCTAACAATAACACCCTTTATATCAAATTTAAAAAATGGTTTGTCATTTTTAGCCTGGTTCGGAAGGAATCCAGGCACATTATGGGACACAGGTCAGGACATTATCGCTGCGCAACGGCACAAAATTGGTGCGACCAAATCATGTGCTGGTGCCGTCAACTGAAAGAGTTGGTGCCACCAGTGAATCAGACACAGACAGACAAAAAAACACACACACACACACCCTGTGGTGGGCTTCAGCGGATGCAAGAAGGACTCTGAGATCTTCTACTACAGAGTGACGCAGCGGTCTAAGGCACTGCATCTCAGTGCTAGAGGCGTCACTACAGACCCTGGTTCGATACCAGGCTGTATCACAACCGGCTGTGATTGGGAGTCCCATAGGGCGGCGCACAATTGGCCCAGCGTTGTTAGGGTTTGGCCGAGGTAGGCCGCCATTGTAAATAAGAATTTGTTCTTAACTGACTTGCCTAGCTAAATAAAGGTCAAATAAAATAAATAAATAAAATGCTGCTTCACCTCCTTCCTTGCGCCACGTAGGCTATCATATTGCACACATTCTGAGTTAGAGACCGATACACATGCATACACGCAGACAGATGTTCTACTACTTCACCTCTTTCCTCTTGCCAGATACCCCCCCCCCACCACACACACACACACACTTTCTACTATTTCACCCCCTTCCTCTCTCTTGTCTCTTGTTATGTACAAATGTCATTCAGATGTGATTTTTTCTACAAATAAACAGAATCTGAAAAATATAACATGACCTGTCCCTCCTCTCTGTTCCGTCCAGCCGTTATCTATCACTGTGACCTGACCAAGGAGCCCCTGCATCCCCACGTGTTCCGGGAAGTCACTGTCAAAGGCTTTGACCCCTCTGACTACCAGACCACTCAGGTGAGATACCTACCGTATTACATGTACATGATGACCCTTCAAAGGATGGTATCCTTTTACACACTGTACCAATGAAAAAGAAAGTGGATTTAATTGACCAACATTTCGGCTAAAGATTAAATGTTGGTCAAATATATCCACCCGAAGGAGAGATGAGTGTGCAGCTTTTTCCTTTGTGTAGTGTATCTTCTGTTAGTCAGCACCTCACCTAAAGGGTGTGTTCTTTATTTTATTTACTTTGTGCTTTTCTTTACTAACACAAATCACCAGAATTGACTGATTGGATGTGTGTGGTTTGTCACTTCAACAAACCTCTGTGTATACACGGAGTGTGCAAAACATTAGGAACACCTAATATTGCATTGCACCCCGTTTTGCCCTCAGAACAGCCTCAATTCGTCGAGGCATGGACTACAAGGTGTTGAAAGCGTTCAAGTTAGCTGGATGTCCTTTGGGCGGTTGACCATTCTTGATACGCACGGGAAACTCTTGAGTGTGAAAAACCCAGCAGCGTTGCAGTTCTGAATGGCACACATACACAATCCATGTCTCAATTGTTTCATAGCTTAAAATCCTTCTTTAACCTTTCTCTTACCCTTCTACACTGATTGAAGTGGATTCATGGGATCCAATAAGGGATCATAGCGTTCTCCTGGATTTACCTGGTCAATCTGTCATGGAAAGAGGATGTTTTCTGCACTCAGTGTGTATCTGTTTCCAGGTATTCTACCCCAGTAAGGATGGCACAGAGATCCCCATGTTTATTGTCCATAAGAAGGGCCTGAAGCTGGACGGCTCTCACCCAGCCTTCCTCTACGGCTACGGAGGGTTCAACATCTCCATCACTCCCAGCTACAGGTACAACCACAAGTCACACTGCTAGCTACAGGTGAAACCAGAAGTCATACTGTTAGCCACAGGTCAAACCACAAGTCAGACTGATATCTACAGGTACAACCACAAGTAATACCTGTGTTTCCCATAAGCGCCGTTCGTCGGCTAAATTGACAATAACAGACTCATTGCTGTGCTGGCTACTTTTCTCACTTCATTAAGATGGTCATACCAAAATATGTAAAAAATTATTTGATACAATTTTGAATTTGGGCTTCATTACTATAGCCCATAGAAATGCGTTGAATAACACATTCATAAATGTAAAAAGAGGCCGTCTCTATAAAAAATTCAATAAGGTTTTAAAGTGTCTGTTCTATATCTAGGAGTGATATGTGACCCATTGTAAATTGATGGGTCATGTGAAAGAAATGCTATAACCACCCCTTAGCCACATCTAGCTAAGTAGATGGGTCTCTATTGTTTAGACCTGTTCGCATGTTCATGAAATACAATAGATGGCAGTCATCACCCCCAGACACACCTGGCTAACTTGATGGGTCATGTAGTCATCTGCTGAAGTGGAGTCTTTTGTTTAGACATGTAAGTTAGCAAGCTAGCGAAACAATGAATCATAAATCCCAACCCATACGGTACTAGCAATACAAACTGATTGTCATAGCCAGCCACCATGCATGAAATGCTGTATGAATCTGCAGGTAGCTAACGCTAACCAACTATGTTCGATGTTAGCTAGCTAGCTAATATTAGGCTATAAATAGCAATGCAAATATATTTCTGCAATACGAATAATATTACTACACAGGTCATACACGTAACATTAGCTAGCAAGCTAACGTTAGCTAGCTAGCTAACAGTACGCCATAACTTTGCAATGAAAAAGAGTTTCTGACGAAAGTAGGAAATTCCACAGATTTCAAAACTCAGTCTAATTCTTCCATGAGAACAACACTGTTGATCATTGTTTATTCCCCATTACTGTCATCAGAAGACTACAATGTCTGGTTCAAGTATATATTTTTTTACCTAAATCGGGGATTTCCTCATTGTCTCATAAAATTTTTATTTTTAGAGAGTGTCAGCATGGCACGGTCGTCCTCCAGAAAGTAGTCCATCACAACTTTTTCCCACTGATCTTTGTCGATAGCGTCTGCTAAATTCAGGGCAGCAATGTTGTTGAGAGCAGTAGCAAGACTTGCAGTTCTCCATATCTTTCAAAACAGCCACGGTAGCAAGGATTATCTACACATATGAGAAGCTCATGTTAAAGACAGAAGATGCTACATGGCAGACCAATCTGAACTCATCTCTCGGCATGTCCAGCCCATCCATTCTCTCAGCCAATCATGGCTAGCGGGAAGGTTCCTGACTTTTTCGTTGGCTAAACCAACTAGGTATGTAATTTAACAATTGTATTCGCACATGTTCCAGAAGGCATTTCTGCCCAAAAGCACATTTTGATTTAAAAAAAAAAAATTGTAAAAAAGCCTCTCCTGTGAGGTAGTAACGTGTGACATACACCTAGGTTCTTGAAACGGGTCACATATAATAAAGCTCAGGAAATATTTGGTTGTTGTTGGCAGAAAACTACTTCCATACTTCCATTCATTTTTAAAACCAGTACCGGGTTACCTTCAGACAAGTTCTGTGAGGGTTGTAAGAGCAAAACAGAGTACACCATTTTGTTTGTGAGAGTCTCATCTTTCCTTAGTGGCCAAATCGCTCGGCAATACAGACGTTTTTGTGAGAAGACCGATTTTTGGGATTCCTGCTGGTCTGGCAAACAGAGCTGTAGCTCTGCCACTTTCCACGGCAGATGCGGAAGGCCGATATAGGCGGATTGAGTCGCAGCCCATGCAAAAAAAAAAAGGACAGATTTTGTTCATTAGATTGTCGCATGGGTGCTTCAATAGACTCTTAATGAAAATATATTTTTATAGGCCTACTGATTTGATTAGTATTGACAATGGAGTAGTTAAAAGCTGCTGTATGTGTATCAAAGCACATGATTAGCACCTGCTTCATTCTTCAATCATACCTGTAGGTCTATTCATGGCCGCCTGACTTTGTATAAAATTGGAGGTGCACAATCTGGCAGGGGTCTGGGGGTCCTCCCCTGAAAATGCTAGCATTTTTAAAACCATTTTCCTACAATTCTATATTAGTTCTCAACAGGGAATCTATGTTTACTTGACAGAACACAACCCTTTTTCTTAGGTTTTACCACAACAAACTAAATTGAAAGAGCAGGCTAGAGTTAATATTTGCCATAATAAATGTAGTAAAAGGGTAGACAAGTCTACTTTTTCTGACTAGATTAGTAGTCTACCACCTTCCCTCAAAGTCCTACCCACAGTGATTTTTTATTTATTTTTTATTATTTATTTTAAAATTATTATTATTATAATTTTTTTAAATTTTATCCCCTTTTCTCCCCAATTTTTCGTGGTATCCAATCGCTAGTAATTACTATCTTGTCTCATCGCTACAACTCCCGTACGGGCTCGGGAGAGACGAAGGTCGAAAGCCATGCGTCCTCCGAAGCACAACCCAACCAAGCCGCACTGCTTCTTAACACAGCGCGCCTCCAACCCGGAAGCCAGCCGCACCAATGTGTCGGAGGAAACACCGTGCACCCGCCCCCCTCGGTTAGCGCGCACTGCGCCCGGCCCGCCACAGGAGTCGCTGGAGGGCGATGAGACAAGGATATCCCTACCGGCCAAACCCTCCCTAACCCGGACGACGCTATGCCAATTGTGCGTCGCCCCACGGACCTCCTGGTCGCGGCCGGCTGCGACAGAGCCTGGGCGCGAACCCAGAGACTCTGGTGGCGCAGCTAGCACTGCGATGCAGTGCTCTAGACTGCGCCACCCGGGAGTCCTCACAGTGATTTATTGACAGGTCTGAAACCCTACCAAATCTGTGACTCACAAATGTCCTGCCCCCTCCCACCCACAGCAATTGATTGACAGGCCAAACTGTTAAAAGGTTGGTTGACCCAAATTACAAAATGACACAATGGTTTCCTTACCCTAAAAGGCGGCTGCGTGGTCCATCCGACGTCTGCATTGGCCGTGCAGCATTTACGGCGATATGACCTTCACAGAGCTGATTTGAAGGAAATTGTCAAGGAAGTGAGTTTGTGTTTATACTGGACATTCCGCCCCCATCTACCGTCAACCAATCATGTCAATGCGGAGCTATATGGAGCCCTCCGCATTGTTATAACATTTGGGAGGTGTACGGCGATGCGGTACGGAGCTCAATTTGGCCTCTGCATGCCTCTGGAGACTCCGCAATTGCGTCACACCCTCCATACGGAGCCTCCGACCACATTTTCAGATCAAGCATAAACCGGCGAACACATAAATGTTCAGTCATTTGAATTGGAAAGTCACGTTTTTCTGTTCTATACCTCAACTCATTTTACCAATCTGGTAGCTAAAGTTGTGAAAGTATTCCATTTAGCTGTGTATTTTCGGATGGAATCAAGGCATTAGAATGAACCAGAGGCCACCAAATTAGAGCTTGTTCTGCAATCTTTTCCCCCTAGAACTCACTGGTTGGCTACTTTGTCTATTTGGCTGGCATACTGGGAGCTACGGGTACAACCACAAGTCACACTGCTGGGCCACACATTTCATGAAGCTCCCGACGAACAGTTCTTGTGCTGACGTTGCTCCCAGAGGCAGTTTAAAACTCGGTAGTGAGTGCTGCAACTGATGACAGATGATTGTATCTGCGCTACGCACTTCGTCACTCGATGGTCCCTTTCTGTGGCCTACCAGAAATAGCTGAATCCACTAGTTTGAAGGGGTGTCCACATACAACATTTTGGTTAATCGTTCAGCACTACCTTGACTACTACAGATGTATTGTTGACATTTAAGGCTGTTTAAGGTAGCATTATTTGCAAGCAATGTTTACATTTAGCGTCTTTTTGAAGGAGTATCATATCTTGGCCCTTCTACACAGTGCTTTCTATCTACCTTGACTTGTTTAGACAGAGTAAATTAAGTAACAGGATGTTAAATGTTGTTTTTTTCAGTGTGTCGCGGCTGATCTTCGTCCGACACATGGGAGGAGTCCTGGCGGTAGCCAACATCAGAGGAGGAGGGGAGTATGGAGAGACCTGGCACAAAGGTAACACAGACACAGGTTGCCAGTCACTTGAGAGAAGAGGACTCCAGTTATAAATTCCAGACCTGCCAACATGCACTCATTTTGCCTACCAACTACGCAATTCTCTGTCCACGTACGCAGGTACGAGATCCGAGTTAAAAGTACGCAGAAATTAATAGGGCCTGATTTTTCATAGAATTTTTTACATTTTAATAAAAAGTAAATCCACTGAGTAAATCTAACATCCCAATTCTCGAGCTGCAACACACAGACATGTACGGAGTTTGTGTCAACGGACATGGAGATTAATACATCATTATTCGACGTAGCTATCCCGTCTGCCCAGCCTCCTGTTTGATGTGATGCTGAGTTTGCCGACTGTCAGCTGTACGTAAACACATGGACAAATCCCTTTTTGACTTTGTGTGTTGTGGAAAGGTTGTTGTTTAATTGTTTCAAGCTAACGCTAGCAAACATAAGATGGACATTCAGTGGGCTCTAAAGTGCCAGCAGTTCACTCGCATTTGCTAGTGAAAGAAATGAAATGCAAATACGAAAAGTAACTGGTCGCATTTGTGTGAGTGTGATATACATTTAATTCTGCGTCCCGTTAGTTGTATTTTCCACGTAACATTACGAGGATCACGCAACCTGATAGACTGTAACTGTAATTATGAGCCACATCACAAAAAGCATTACAAAAGTATAATAAAAAATAAGTTGGGAGTTTAGAAGACTGCGCGATGAAGAATGAATGAGTGTCTGGTATTAGCTATAGAAGCGATGCTTCTAATATGCCTTTGCACTAGATTTGAGATTTTATCAATTAAAAAATCTGAAATGATGTATGCGCTGCAAAGAAATCCAATAGGCACCTTTACCTAGGCTGAAACACCGGACTCTTCCAGCAAACAGTGGTCAGATTCCCTTCGCGGTAGTCTACTAAACAGTGTTCAGATTCCCTTTGCGGTAGTCTACTGAACAGTGGTCAGATTCCCTTTGCGGTAGTCTACTAAACAGTGGTCAGATTCCCTTTGCGGTAGTCTACTGAACAGTGTTCAGATTCCCTTTGCGGTAGTCTACTGAACAGCGTTCAGATTCCCTTTGCGGTAGTCTACTGAACAGCGTTCAGATTCCCTTTGCGGTAGTCTACTGAACAGCGTTCAGATTCCCTTTGCGGTAGTCTACTGAACAGTGTTCAGATTCCCTTTGCGGTAGTCTACTAAACAGTGTTCAGATTCCCTTTGCGGTAGTCTACTGAACAGCGTTCAGATTCCCTTTGCGGTAGTCTACTAAACAGTGTTCAGATTCCCTTTGCGGTAGTCTACTAAACAGTGTTCAGATTCCCTTTGCGGTAGTCTACTGAACAGTGTTCAGATTCCCTTTGCGGTAGTCTACTAAACAGTGTTCAGATTCCCTTTGCGGTAGTCTACTGAACAGTGTTCAGATTCCCTTTGCGGTAGTCTACTGAACAGTGGTCAGATTCCCTTTGCGGTAGTCTACTAAACAGCGTTCAGATTCCCTTTGCGGTAGTCTACTAAACAGTGTTCAAATTCCCTTTGCGGTAGTCTACTAAACAGTGTTCAGATTCCCTTTGCGGTAGTCTACTAAACAGCGTTCAAATTCCCTTTGCGGTAGTCTACTAAACAGCGTTCAGATTCCCTTTGCGGTAGTCTACTAAACAGCGTTCAAATTCCCTTTGCGGTAGTCTACTAAACAGCGTTCAGATTCCCTTTGCGGTAGTCTACTGAACAGCGTTCAGATTCCCTTTGCGGTAGTCTACTGAACAGCGTTCAGATTCCCTTTGCGGTAGTCTACTGAACAGTGTTCAGATTCCCTTCGCGGTAGTCTACTGAACAGTGTTCAGATTCCCTTTGCGGTAGTCTGCTGAACAGCGTTCAGATTCCATTTGCGGTAGTCTACTAAACAGTGTTCAGATTCCCTTTGCGGTAGTCTACTAAACAGTGTTCAGATTCCCTTTGCGGTAGTCTACTAAACAGTGTTCAGATTCCCTTTGCGGTAGTCTACTAAACAGTGTTCAGATTCCCTTTGCGGTAGTCTACTAAACAGTGTTCAGATTCCCTTTGCGGTAGTCTACTAAACAGTGTTCAGATTCCCTTTGCGGTAGTCTACTAAACAGTGTTCAGATTCCCTTTGCGGTAGTCTACTAAACAGTGTTCAGATTCCCTTTGCGGTAGTCTACTAAACAGTGTTCAGATTCCCTTTGCGGTAGTCTACTAAACAGTGGTCAGATTCCCTTTGCGGTAGTCTACTAAACAGCGTTCAGATTCCCTTTGCGGTAGTCTACTAAACAGTGTTCAGATTCCCTTTGCGGTAGTCTACTAAACAGCGTTCAAATTCCCTTTGCGGTAGTCTACTAAACAGTGTTCAGATTCCCTTTGCGGTAGCCTACTGAACATCGGTCAGATTCCCTTTGCGGAAGCCTACTGAACAGTGGTCATGTTCCCTTTGCGGTAGTCTACCGAACAGCATTCAGATTCCCTTTGCAGTAGCCTACTGAACAGTGGTCAGATTCCCTTTGCGGTAGTCTACTGAACAGCGTTCAGATTCCCTTCGCGGTAGTCTACTGAACAGTGTTCAGATTCCCTTTGCGGTAGTCTACTGAACAGCGGTCAGATTCCCTTTGCGGTAGTCTACTGAACAGTGTTCAGATTCCCTTTGCGGTAGTCTACTGAACAGCGGTCAGATTCCCTTTGCGGTAGTCTACCGAACAGCGTTCAGATTCCCTTTGCGGTAGTCTACCGAACAGCATTCAGATTCCCTTTGCAGTAGTCTACTGAACAGCGGTCAGATTCCCTTTGCGGTAGTCTACTGAACAGTGTTCAGATTCCCTTTGCGGTAGTCTACTAAACAGTGGTCATGTTCCCTTTGCGGTAGTCTACCGAACAGCATTCAGATTCCCTTTGCAGTAGCCTACTGAACAGTGGTCAGATTCCCTTTGCGGTAGTCTACTGAACAGTGGTCAGATTCCCTTTGCGGTAGTCTACCGAACAGCATTCAGATTCCCTTTGCGGTAGTCTACTGAACAGTGGTCAGATTCCCTTTGCGCTAGCCTACTTAAGCTCTGTGTAGCCAGTTTGCTGTCTGTGTCGATGCAATCATTTGTTTTTGTTTTTTCAAAATGATTTTGTTTTTGTGTTGATTAGAAACCATGTCTAAAAAGACAACACTTGTGAGCTGGCCCTAGTGATTGGCCCTGTTTGAGAGGTGACAAGCTTTCCTCTACTATAGAGACTTGGGGGCATGTGCTAAGAAAAACGTTATAGATAATTATCTCCATTCTACACTGTACACGTAATAGAATAAACATACAGGCAATCTGTGCTAATTCCACAAAACATATATTTATTTGATATGTTCTGTAAAATGTTTTGTAAATACCTTTGCAGAGGACTGAACCAGGTGTGATTCATAATGTTTGTCTAAGCACATGTGCTGATGAAAAACAAGTAAGCGTAGGTCCCATGCAATAACAAAATGAGCAGCTAATTTAGCAAATCATTGTTACTGCAGCCAGTCAGTAAAGCTATGTCAGACGATGAGAGTGAGGGAACTGAGAGAGACAGACAGAGCAGCAGCAGCAGTAACCCCGAACCCAACAAAGTAGAGTGCATGTGCCTCAAAGCTCCTGGTATCGAGGAAGGAAAAGTGGTCATGCTTGATGCAATCCAAGCTATCATATCATGCATTTTGTACTTTTTGCAAGTATGATGTTGACATCAGTCATCAAGGAAGCTCAGGTAAGTGCTTTCATATAAGGATGCTAAATGATTTGATCCTAAGATATACAGTTGAAGTCGGAAGTTTACATACACTTAGGTTGGAGTCATTAAAACTCGTTTTTCAACCACTCCACACATTTCTTGTTGACAAACTATACAGTCGTGGCCAAAAGTTTTGAGAATGACACAAATATTAGTTTTCACAAAGTCTGCTGTCAGTTTGTATGACGGCAATTTGCATATACTCCAGAATGTTATGAAGAGTGATCAGATGAATTGCAATGTCCCTCTTTGCCATGCAAATGAACTGAATCCCCCAAAAACATTTCCACTGCATTTCAGCCCTGCCACAAAAAGGACCAGCTGACATCATGTCAGTGATTCTCTCGTTAACACAGTTGTGAGTGTTGACGAGGACAAGGCTGGAGATCACTCTGTCATGCTGATTGAGTTCGAATAACAGACTGCAAGCTTCAAAAGAAGGGTGGTGCTTGGAATCATTGTTCTTCCTCTGTCAACCATGGTAAACACGTGCTGTCATCATTGCTTTGCACAAAAAGGGCTTCACAGGCAAGGATATTGGTGCCAGTAAGATTGCACCTAAATCAACCATTTATCAGATCATCAAGAACCTCAAAGAGAGCAGTTCAATTGTTGTGAAGAAGGCTTCAGGACGCCCAAGAAAGTCCAGCAAGCGCCAGGACCATCTCCTAAAGTTGATTCAGCTGCGGGATCGGGGCACCACCAGTACAGAGCTTGCTCAGGAATGGCAGCAGGCAGGTGTGAGTGCATCTGCACACAAAGTGAGGCAAAGACTTTTGGAGGATGGCCTGGTGTCAAGAAGGGCAGCAAAGAAGCCACTTCTCTCCAGGAAAAACATCAGGGACAGACTGATATTCTGCAAAAGGTACAGGGATTGGACTGCCGAGGACTGGGGTAAAGTCATTTTCTCTGATGAATCCCCTTTCCGATTGTTTGGGGCATCCGGAAAAAAGCTTGTCCGGAGAAGACAAGGTGAGTGCTACCATCAGTCCTGTATCATGCCAACAGTAATGCATCCTGAGACCATTCATGTGTGGAGTTGCTTCTCAGCCAAGGGAGTGGGCTCACTCACAATTTTGCCTAAAAACACAGCCATGAATAAAGAATGGTACCAACACATCCTCCGAGAGCAACTTCTCCCAACCATCCAGGAACAGTTTGGTGACAAACAATGCCCTTCCCAGCATGATGGAGCACCTTGCCATAAGGCAAAAGTGATAACTAAGTGGCTCGGGGAACAAAACATCGATATTTTGGGTCCATGGCCAGAAAACTCCCCAGACCTTAATCCCATTGACAACTTGTGGTCAATCCTCAAGAGGCGGGCGGACAAACAAAAACCCACAAATTCTGACAAACTCCAAGCATTGATTATGCAGGAATGGGCTGTCATCAGTCAGAATGTGGCCCAGAAGTTAATTGACAGCATGCCAGGGCGGATTGCAGAGGTCTTGAAAAAGAAGGGTCAACACTGCAAATATTGACTCTTTGCATCAACTTCATGTAATTGTCAATAAAAACCTTTGACACTTATGAAATGCTTGTAATTATACTTCAGTATTCCATAGTAACATCTGACCAAAATATCTAAAGACACTGAAGCAGCAAACTTTGTGGAAATTAATATTTGTGTCATTCTCAAAACTTTTGGCCACGACTGTAGTCGTTAGGACATCTACTTTGTGCATGACACAAGTAATTTTTCCAACAATTGTTTACAGACAGATTATTTCACTTATAATTCACTGTATCACAATTCCAGTGGGTCAGAAGTTAACGTACACTAAGTTGACTGTGCCTTTAAACAGCTTGAAAAATTCCTGAAAATTATATCATGGCTTTAGAAGCTTCTGATAGGCTAAATTACATCATTTGAGTCAATTGGAGGTGTACCTGTGGAAGTATTTCAAGGCCTACCTTCAAACTCAGTGCATCTTTGCTTGACATCATGGGGAAATCAGCCAAGACCTCAGAAAAAAATGGTAGACCTCCACAAGTCTGGTTCTTCCTTGAGAGCAATTTCCAAACGCCTGAAGGTACCACGTTCATCTGTACAAACAAAGGTACGCAAATATAAACACCATGGGACCACACAGCTGTCATACCGCTCAGGAAGGAGACGCGTTCTGTCTCCTAGAGATGAACGTACTTTGGAGCGAAAAGTGCAAATCAATCCCAGAACATCAGAAAATGACCTTGTGAAGATGCTGGAGGAAACGGGTACAAAAGTATCTATATCCACAGTAAAACGAGTCCTATATCCACATAACCTGAAAGGCCGCTCAGCAAGGAAGAAACCACTGCTCCAAAACTCCCATAAAAAAGCCAGACTACGGTTTGCAACTGCACATGGGGACAAAGATCGTACTTTTTGGAGAAATGTCCTCTGGTCTGATGAAACAAAAATAGAGCTGTTTGGCCATAATGACCATCGTTATGTTTGGAGGAAAAAGGGGGTCGCTTGCAAGCCGAAGAACACCATCCCAATCGTGAAGTATGGGGGGTGGCAGCATCATGTTGTGGGGGTGCATTGCTGCAGGAGAATCTGGTGCACTTCACAAAATAGATGGCATCATGAGGAAAGAAAATTATATGGATATATTGAAGCAACATCTCAGGACATCAGTCAGGAAGTTAAAGCTTGGTTGTAAATGGGTCCAAATGGACAATGACCCCAAGCATACTTCCGAAGTTGTGTCAAAATGGCTTAAGGACAACAAAGTCAAGGTATTGGAGTGGCCATTACAAAGCCCTGACCTCAATCCCATAGATAATTTGTGGGAAGAACTGAAAAAGTGTGTGCGAGCAAGGAGGCCTACAAACCTGACTCAGTTACAACATCTCTGTCAGTAGGAATGGGCCACAATTCACCCAACTTAGTGTGGGAAGCTTGTGGAAGGCTACCTGAAACGTTAGGAACAATTTGAAGGCAACGCTACCAAATACTAATTGAGTGTATGTAAACTTCTGACCCACTGGGAATGTGATGAAAGAAATAAAAGCTGAAATCAATCATTCGGAAATGTCACATTCTTAAAATAAAGTGGTGATCATAATTGACCTAAAACAGGAAATATTTACGAGGATTAAATGTCAGGAATTGTGAAAAACTGAGTTGAAATGTATTTTGCTAAGGTGTATGTAAACTTCCGACTTCAACTGTACATAGTCTCTGGGAATGATACCACTCTTTCCCCACGACCTTCATTTATGAGCCCTCACCGGTCTCCACCCCAGTCACGTTCCTTCCCACTTAACAGCCTTATGTAAACCTTCTGTCTCAACCACAGGCTCCATGTGTACCTCGCCTCCTGCTACAGATACATTTGCACATATATCATTCCATCTAACCCATAACACATTAGTCACTACTCCTAATGCACTTATACAGTTATAAACATACTACAACATTCTCAAATCAATTAGTCAACATCAGTCCCTCCTCTGGAACAATGATATGTTCCACGACACCCACAAACATATTGACTTGAAAGAGAAAAAGTACACGTTGAATAATTTCACACCACCCTTGATGGGAGTAAGACTGGAAACAGAACCGTCCATCCGTTACGTTCCATGCCCATGTGATGCTGGTCTCCATGCCCGTCTCCTTCATTTTAATCCTTGAGTGTTAACGCAAAACGCAGACTATTAGCCTTGTATGCAACTAATTGTACCGTATCATCCAGCAATCTCTATGTATTGATGCGATTTAACACAAAAATTCTGATGACATGGTAAAACAAAAGAAAAAGAAAACACCTTCATGGTTGACCCAAGCTATCATCCAGTGAGTTCTCCCACAACCCCCCTAGAGCCTCCCTAGGCCAACTGAATTCGACCAGTGCCCCCACCCCCCACAGTTTGAGAGCAACTCTCTCTTGCTGTATCCGAATCATAACTAAATCATTTTATAAATTACCCAAATTCAGAATGACAGTGCTTACTTTGAGTCTATGACTTAATTCAAGCTTCTCAACCTAGCACACATCATCGCTGTTAGAATGTACATTTATAAACGGGACCTTTTATTGCCGGTAATAACTCTTCTCATTACAACCCCCGTTTGTCCCTGTTTTCCTCTCGAGTGGCATGGTAATGAAAGATTGGTATCTCAATGCATTCTCAGTCTAAATTGTTTGCAGTGTGTAGACATCCCCCCCTTCTCCCGACACTTATCATTCTAGCGTGTCTTCTTCAGATAGCGTTACATTTCATCTTCCCAACGGCACATGTAACTCTTACCTGTCAGATTTGATGGCCCTTGATAATGTCCCGATTTCAAAATCCAAATAGGTACATCAATTTTTTCCACGTACACCAATCTGTCTGGTCCATTTTCGCACACCAGGAGCACGAGAGATGTTTGCATGTAGATAACAGCTCTCCAAGCTCACTCCACATGTGCAGTCTCAGGACTCTGGTGCACTCCTGCTGCCGGTACCCAGGTTAATGGCTTGGATTCAGATAGGAGTGTTAAGTCACTGTCGCATTGAACGCCTTTGTCGCTCTTTCTTCAGCCGGTTAGGGAGGGATTTGCAGTTCACGCACACTGTTTGTGGCCAAATTATTCCTACTTGCATTAAGACACCATCTGACGTCACCTTCCATGATAACCTCAAGAGAGGACAGATTAGAACAACAGTTTAGTTCAATTAATTTCTGTTTCAGGAAATCCAGACAAGCATCGATTATGACAAATTATTGCATTCCCAAATTTCTTAATAACATTATCTCTATGACAAATGTCAAAATGCAGAACAACATACGGTTAGTTCATACGCCCTTATTTTACTGGCGACCTATCGGAAGAGTTATCAGATCAGGGAGTTAACACTAACCCTTCGGGGATCCCAACAATCCAGCAGACCCAATCTGGTGAAATTTGTATCGAAACAAAAACCCAAAATTGTATCAGCAATACACATATCACAATCCATTTGGAGTAACTGTCAACGTTCATTAACATTTATTTTTCCTTCTATATGCAGACTGAACAAAGTACATTTGTATATTTACCCAAAGACCAGGACCCCAGGGAACTGATTAAATCCCATCTGTTCCGATCATTTCTAGTGAGCTTGATCAGGTCTCACCAGAAAGTCAGGATACAGGGCAAATATTTTCTCTCCCTTTTCTTTCCCTGTCCTTCAGAAACAATTTTAAAACATTTCAAAGTTTTCCATCCTGCATACCAAATGTAAAACTGAATTGAAAAGACCCTAAAAAATACATCCCACAGTATCAACACCACTAACGCATATTCATAACCGGTAAATTGTGTGTGCGTGCTCGTGTGTGTGTGGTAAACCGTAGGTCAAAAACACATGCCGTACTTATCTGGGAACTCCGTTTATGGCCTAATCCAGATACCTTTATACTTAAAACTGCCGAATATCACTAGCTGCTCTCCCCAATACCACAGTCTCAGGGACATTCCAAAGCGAGATAATGAAACCCCCTCTTCTGGAAAAGAAAGTGTACATTTCGTTAGCATTCACTATTCTACATCTTAATCAGCAATCCAAAAGCTTTAATTATAAACCAAACATGATAATGGTAAATCCCCTGTCCTTACTCCAATCATTAAACGTTTGTTTTAATCCACCCCATCGTTTATGTATCTTTTATTTAGCCTGTACTACCCTTAGACACGGCGACTTTATCTCGCCACCGAGTCCAATGATTGACTGTCTCTTTTCCCCATGATTCTCCATAACCACCGCACGCACCACCATGTTCATGAACCAAAAAAAATGTAAAGTTAATTTTAGGTTTGGTAACCCCTATGCTAATTCCTCGTGACCCCTCCACCCTTTCGTCCATTCTAGAAATCTATTTCTAGATTAAAAAAACTCCCGAGGTGTTCTGAGTTTGCAAGGAGTGTTTGGCCACATCATTTAAATTTGTTACCTCTGTAGAATCCATCCCCCTGGCATTTCACCTAGATTCTTCAACCCAAAATACTTTTTCTTGTGGCAAATTTAGCCAATATCTCATTATAAAAAATCTGCAATATTTGTTCCCTGGCATCTATTAAAAAGTTGGGAGGATTTGTTGCTGCTCTTTTGTAAAAAATAAATCAAATGCTTGCATGGCAACATTTCCTCCGAATGCAGCAGGCTCCATTCCTACTTTACACTCCCTTTTCCAATGACCAACGGCCCTACACCTAAAGTAGGACTCCGTCTCCCTACGCTTTGGTGTTTTTCCACTACGTTTCTTTGTCTTACCTTGGCCATTGAAACCACTGTTAGTGCCTTTCACTGTGGCCGTATTAACTCCTCGCACGTCTGCGAAGTGAGTGGAGCTATATTCCACTCTCAAAGCATCATGCCGTTTTGATCACAGGTTTCAAACCTGCCATCAAAGCTGAAGTGCAAATTCTATCAATGCACTCCCGTACCTAGTCTTTCTGTAGCTGAGTACATTTACTAATTCCCCATATTCGAGCCGAATTGGTAGATTGTTCATGCACTTCTTTCAGTGCCTCCATGGCTTTATTAAAATCCCCTAGCTCCACTTTACAGGGAGAAACGGGGCAGTCTGTCAACATTTCAATAGTTATTATTCCGAAACCTCTCCCGACGGTGTCCAGGGTGTTTAGATGTCTTTACTCCCGTCTCTAATACACACCTTCTATTAACTATTTTCCAAGGTATCGCTACCCACTTCCCCAGAGAATCGTTATGGTATTTGTGCCTATTAATAGGTCCCGGCACTTAATACCTTGTATTAGAACCAATACTATAGTGTCTGAAAATGTATTACTGGAGAATACGGATGTCCTGTCTCATTTCAGTGTTGCGCCTCAAATATCACTGCTGTTGATAATACACATTACCGAAATGAAAATAATCTGTCACGGTTCCCCCTCCCCAGAGATCATAAACCAACCTTTCTCTTCTTGCTACCGTTAATACAGACGTATCTTGTTCAAACTTTCATACACACACGCTGCGGCCTCACGGCCACTGCGACTGGGCTTCCACCCTCCTTACGGGTCTGGCCAATACATTACTACAGTAGGGTTTTACCCTCCACAGGACCACCCTGTTCGGACTTCCCCTCTCTCTCTTTGAGATTTACCCTCTACAGGAACTATCCTGCTCGGGACTTACTCTATACTTTATGGTACTAGCTGGAACCAACCTACTCGGGATTTACCCCCTAGGACTTACCCTCTACAGGTACCAACCTGTTTGGGTTTACCTTCCGGAACTTACCATATACCACAAAGCTACGACCGGTCGTTACTTATTGTCCCTACTGAATAAACTCAGGCTTTCTAGGTCCGTATCCTATAATTGTTCAGCCTACGATTTTCATCGCCCCAAGATGTCAAAATGAGAGGAAACAGGTGTAGGAACTATGCCTACCTTGTTTGTTGTGCCGGCTCCTGTTCCACTGATCTGGACTCTCTGGTTTGACTGCAAATCGTGAGGAACCCTGCTCGCGGCGCCAACTGTTAGAGTTAAAAACTCAACGAACAATATGAAAGCTCAAACCAAGTTTATTCTTCCCAGAGGATCAATACAGCTGCATTAGACAAAGACATATTCACACAAGCACTAATATTTAACCCTTTCTCCTATGCTGAGTCTCCTACACATCTGAACAAACATTGCATCTTTATTGCTAGGCAGGAAACTAAGTGAAACGGGCCATAAACTTTTCTTTCTCCCTTAACGTGACCTGACCTCGACCCTTTGAAATCCAAACTAGAGGTCGACCAATTTATGATTTTTTTCAACGCCGATACCGATTATTGGTGGACCAAAAAAAGCCGATACCGATTAATCGGACAATTTATTTTTGCCACTCTTTCCCTGCATTGTTCCTGAGGGAGCCTCTGTTGATCTGGTGGAAGATGAGTTTAGACTCTATTAGGCAACACCATTTGAGCAGAGTCTGGTCAACATGCGCACAGATCAGGCCTGGAGAGAAATTGGCACAATGAAAAGGGGAGGCAGCCTGGTCTACTTCCACCTTCCGGCTGTGATGCTGGGGATATTGGTCATATTCCACAGCAATGCAGACTGCAAATGAATATTCAGTCTTGTTTCCAAGAACAAAACCCAGTACAGAGCCTCCATCAGTACAGACATGCTGAGTGCCCTCGTTACCAAGGTTTCAATGATTGCCAGAGGAACTGTTTGCCACAGAGAAGTCTACCCTGATGCCCTGCTGCGTAAGGCTCAATCTGCTAACTACCAGGCAAATCTGTCTAGGAAATGACTTCCTGAACATGTGACGGTGTCCATAAGATTTGTTCTCACCCACTGTTTCCTGTCATAGATTTTTGTTTTTTTATTATGGAGAACATGTTTATATGATACTGATGCTCTGCTTCAAACATTTGTTCTCATCGTAACAGTTTTTAAAAAGTTATCGTGGATAAGACGTTTGTACATTTTGTGCCTAAACAAATAACTTGTGTGTTTAATAAAATATAAAAACTCCAAGAATAAAGGCCCTTTGTGTGTTCTTTCTAACTAGATCTTGTTAGTGACTTTTACCATATGTGTAAATGGAATGCTGTCAAGAAAGTATTCCAACCTTTTATAGACTTGATTTGGTACAATTCTAGAATTGCGATCAGACTCACAAACAGCGGGGGGAAAGAAAACCCAAATTCGGCGTGTGCTAAATCTCTAATTTGCCGCGCGGGTCTGATACTCTAAAAAGTTGGACAGGGTTGGCAGGTCTGAAATTCTGATTCCTGAACTTTACACACACACTCACCCGTTCTGTTTCTGTGTGTGTGTGTCTTTGTTTCTTTAGCGGGCATGCTGGCCAACAAGCAGAACTGCTTCACAGACTTCCAGTGTGCAGCAGAGTACCTCATCAAGGAGGGCTACTCATCCCCCTCCAAACTCACCATCAACGGAGGGTCCAACGGGGGCCTGCTTGTAGGTAGGGCCCGCAATGATAACATCACTATTGTTTGTTGTTGATGCTTTTAGACAGTGAGCTCACGCCCAGTCTGAAAACTAACCCTGGCACTACCCTAACCTGTTGAGATCCTCCTCACCTGTGTGTGTGTGTCTCTTGCTGCCTGCTAACCTTTTTGGTGCATGTCAAACTTCTCACCTGTGTGTGTGTGTCTGTCAATCCCTTTCTGTCCCCCAGCGGCGTGTGTGAACCAGAGGCCGGAGCTGTTTGGCTGTGCCGTTGCCCAGGTGGGCGTCATGGACATGCTCAAGTTCCACAAGTTCACTATTGGCCACGCCTGGACCACCGACTTCGGCTGCTGCGATGTCAAGGAGCAGTTTGACTGGCTCATCAAGTGAGTGCTCCTCCTTGTTCAAAATCTTGAGGCGACAGGGGAAGTAGGTTTGCAAAATGCTATCATATCATGCAATTATACCATTCATAAATTGGTCAGATACATTAGGAACACCTTCATAATATTGAGTTGCACCCCCCCCCCCCCCCTTGCCCTCAGAACAGCCTCAGTTTGTCTAGGCATGGACTCTACAAGGTGTCGAAATTGTTCTACAGGGATGCGGTCCCATGTTGACTCCAATGGTTCCCACAGTTGTGTCAAGTTGGCTGGATGTCCTTTGCGTGGTGGACCGTTCTTGATACAAACGGGAAACTGTTGAGCGTGGAAAAACCTGGCAGCATTGCAGTTATTTGAAAATAAAGGAGAGCCGCACACTCTAGGAGCTCAGATGCAAAAATGTAATATCCAACGTTTCGACAGCCAAGCTGTCTTCATCAGGGTATAATCACAAACACTGCAGGATGACTCGTTTATATAGTGTCAGAAGACACACAGGTGTCTGTAATCATGGCCAAGAGTGGCCTAATATCATTGGTTAATTCTCAAATATTAAAATGGCATACAAAGAACAGCATACAAAAAAAACAAATGGATAGCATACGATCATAGATTCATTTTAGACTACACAAGCTTATAAACAATTACAATGGCAAAGTCACAATAATCACAAGAATGGCTTCATATCAAAGTCTACGTTGAGACCGAAGGGAGCAAGGGTCTTTAAGTTAAAGATCCAGGCAGCCTCTCGTTTTAACAATAAATTATCAAGGTCACCCCCTCTCCTAGGGAGGGTGACATGTTCGATGCCAATTTAACGTGGCCTGCCTCCAAAAAGTGGGCCGCAACTGGGTAAGTCAAGTTTTTGCACCTAATGGTGCTACGATGCTCTGAGATACGTACTTTTAATTTGCGCTTTGTTTTACCCACATCATTTTTACCACAAGGACAAGTTATAAGATAAATAACTGCCTTAGTGGAGCACGTAATAACACCTTTGATTGGGATCGATGTCCCTGTTTGTGGGTGTTTGAAGGATCTACATTTGTAAGTGCCATTGCATTGAGCACAGCCATTACACTTGTAATTTCCATCCAGTAGGGGCGCAAATAGACGTTGGTCTCTGAGATTTCTGCCCCGCGAGAATACGACCAAGGGAAGGTCCGAAAACACATTACCGATACTATCATCGGATTTTAGAATGTGCCAATGTTTGTGAACGATTCCCTACATTTGTTCAGAGCGCTTTGAATAGCGGGTAGTTAGAATGCAAGAATGCGTCTTTTTGCGAGACTGCCCTTGAAAAAGGTCATGTTTTGTTTTGAATTTTCTCAATGGCAATATTAATCTGATAATTTTTGTACCCCCTCTCCTTGAACTTTCTTTGCGTCTCAGCCATATTTCTGACGAAATCTGATAGTTTTTTGCAAATTCTTTTGATTCGACAGAATTGGCTGTAGGGCAAACTATTTTTCAAGGGAAGTGGGTGACAACTGTCAGCCCTCAACAAACTGTTACGATCAGTAGGTTTCCTGTAAAGATTAGTGTATAGAACATTATTTTCACACAAGATCAGAAGATCAAGAAAACTGATTTGACGTGTATCAGATTGCATAGTAAATCTCAAATGTTCAGAACAGGAGTTAAGAAATGCATGGAATGCCTGGAGCTGTTTTGCATCACCCCTCCGTATAACAAAAATGCCCGCTACAATAGGGGCCGTTACTGCATCAATGCCCACTACAATAGGGGCCGTTACTGCATCAATGCCCGCTACAATAGGGGCCGTTACTGCATCAATGCCCACTACAATAGGGGCTGTTACTGCATCAATGCCCGCTACAATAGGGGCTGTTACTGCATCAAATGCCCACTACAATAGGGGCCGTTACTGCATCAATGCCCGCTACAATAGGGGCTGTTACTGCATCAATGCCCACTACAATAGGGGCTGTTACTGCATTAATGCCCGCTACAATAGGGGCTGTTACTGCATCAATGCCCGCTACAATAGGGGCTGTTACTGCATCAATGCCCACTACAATAGGGGCCGTTACTGCATCAATGCCCGCTACAATAGGGGCTGTTACTGCATCAATGCCCGCTACAATAGGGGCTGTTACTGCATTAATGCCCGCTACAATAGGGGCTGTTACTGCATCAATGCCCACTACAATAGGGGCTGTTACTGCATTAATGCCCGCTACAATAGGGGCTGTTACTGCATCAATGCCCGCTACAATAGGGGCTGTTACTGCATTAATGCCCGCTACAATAGGGGCTGTTACTGCATCAATGCCCACTACAATAGGGGCTGTTACTGCATCAATGCCCGCTACAATAGGGGCTGTTACTGCATCAATGCCCGCTACAATAGGGGCTGTTACTGCATCAATGCCCGCTACAATAGGGGCTGTTACTGCATCAATGCCCGCTACAATAGGGGCTGTTACTGCATCAATGCCCGCTACAATAGGGGCTGTTACTGCATCAATGCCCGCTACAATAGGGGCTGTTACTGCATCAATGCCCACTACAATAGGGGCTGTTACTGCATTAATGCCCGCTACAATAGGGGCTGTTACTGCATCAATGCCCGCTACAATAGGGGCTGTTACTGCATCAATGCCCGCTACAATAGGGGCTGTTACTGCATCAATGCCCGCTACAATAGGGGCTGTTACTGCATCAATGCCCGCTACAATAGGGCGCCCTGGAGGTTTTGTAACATTCTTGTGTAATTTCGGCAAAGTATAGAAAGTGGCAATTTTAGGGTGTTGAATAGCCAAAAAGTCATGTTCTTTTTTGGTTATCGGACCAGAAGTTAAATACCCATCTAGGACAGTAAAGATAGTATTCTGAAATTGGGAAGTAGGGTCACTTCTGAGTTTCTTGTAAAAGGTGTTGTCAAGCAGCTGTCTATGACACTCATTTACTTACATAAGCTGTCTTATCCATGAGTACAACCGACCCACCCTTATCAGCAGGACGAATTAGGACTGACGTATCGGATTGTAAATCAAGCAAAGCTTGTTTTTCATCCTTAGGTAAATTATGGAGAGATTTGGACTCCTGTTTGTTCTTAAGGAGATGAGCAACATCTTTTTCAACAAGTCTGCAATATGTCTCGATAGAGTGGTTGCGATTGGCTGGAGGTATAAAATAACTCTTGCTTCTAAAAGTTGTCGGAGTATGTGCAGGTGAACAAACTACTGGTTCAATAGAAATGTCAGGATTAGGGGAGATAAAGTATTCCCTTAAACGGATGTTTCTAAAAAAACTTAAACATGTCTACCTTCACATCAAAGTCGTTGCACTGGGTTGTAGGCACAAAATATAAACCTTTATTAAGCAAAGACATGGGCAGGGCTCATCTTGCTTGATAAATTAAAGACACTCAGTCCCGTGGGTTCTGGGACCGTGTGAACGGTCTCCTCTGCCTCTGGTAGTCGTTTCTTCTTACCCCGTCGGGTGCGGCATCTCGTCGATGCGCGTGCCTGCGGCCACCTCCGCCCTTCCAGTCTCTCGTTGAATAAAAAACTACCACTGGAAGCCGATGAGGCGCTGGTTGTAGAGCGTTGATCAGACGGGGGTGGATCGAAGTAAGCGGCATCCCTCCTGCGTCTGCCATGGAGAGGAGGAGCAGGACCTCCCTTGTCAGGGTTTCTCCAGAAGTAGACTTCATCCTCGGCCTGGTCTTTTTTGTCTTGGTTGAATTTCTTGATTTTAAGTTCCTTTATTTCTGTAGACAACTTGTCCTGGAGCGCTTGGTTAGTTTTCATCAGTTCATTGAATATGCCATCATCAACAGCTATTTGTAGAGCTGTGCGTTTGTCTTTAATCGTGTTATCCATTTCAATAAGATCCTTTTTCAACTGGTCAACAATTAATGTCATTAAATCAATAGAGCATTTGTTCAGGATGGCACACCAGCGCTCACAGAAATCATCTGTGCGCTGTCCCAATGTCCTAAATAAAGGTGAAATAAAAAATAAATAACAATGATGGTTATTTTTGCCACCTGAGTCCCCGTGGAATAATGCCGTGACGCACATAATCACTAAGAGTGACTATATGTAGATGCGTTCTCGTCTGGCCATTAGATAAATGTAACAGCTCTTTAGAGAGGTCAGAATGATCTTCCGGCATGTCAAAAAGGGACTCCGAAACAATGATCTTATCACACTGCAGTTATTGACACAAACCGGCTGCCATACCCCGTTCCAAGGCACTTAAATCTGTTGTCTTGCCCATTCACCCTCTGAATGGCACACACACACAATCCATGTCTCAATTGTCTAACGGGCTTAAAAATCCTTCTTTAACCTGTCTCCTCCTCTTCATCTACACTCATTGAAGTGGATTTAACAAGTTTTAATAGCTTTAAACTGGTTTGACCTGTTTTCACCAATCTGTCAGGGAAAGAGCGGGTGTTCTTAATGTTTTGTATACTCAGTGTATAGTCTCACAATAGGGGTTGTCATGTGTTAGTGTGAAAATGTGTGTGCAGTCTCAGTTACTTCGTTTTTGATCAAGTTTATCTGGGTGTATTTTAGCTCAAAAATAGAATCAAGCACACTGTAATTTTATGGGTATGATTGTTCCTCATTGATCAGGAACCCCTGCTTTTCTGACATAGGCTTCTAATCATACATGATACATCATTGAAATGTACCTTTGGCCAAACCAATCGATTTTTTGTTCAGATTTGTTGTTCTGTTCACATCCCTATTTTTTGCCTGTTAATGATGGTGACTCACCCACACGTAGATGTGCATTGACTTTGACCAATGCCCCAATCCTCTTTTCTGTCTTCTGATGTCCCCCTCCTCTCTCCGCTCCCGCCAGATACTCCCCGCTGCACAACATCCACGTTCCCGAGGGCGAGGGTGTCCAGTACCCCTCGGTCCTCCTCCTCACAGGTGACCACGATGACCGTGTTGTTCCCCTGCACTCCCTCAAGTATATCGCCACACTGCAGCACGTGGTGGGCCGCTGGGCGGGCCAGAGTAACCCGCTGTTCATCCACGTGGACACCAAGTCGGGCCACGGTGCCGGCAAGCCCACCAGCAAGGTCATCCAGGAGGTGGCCGACACATATGCATTCATCGCCCGCTGCCTCAACATCTCCTGGGTCAAATGAGGTGGCGGAAGACCTCCGACACATACGCCTTCATCGCCCGCTGCCTCAACATCTCCTGGGTCAAATGAGGTGGTGGAAGACCTAAGTCCATGGAGCGCTGTGGTTCTAGTTCCCCCTTCTCTCTTTCTTTGTGGAACTCTTCCTGAAAGTATCTTATTTCACTGGTTGTCTTTTTGTCTTTATCACAAAGTTTATATTCAGCTGTTCCCCTCTCATCTTCTTTCTTTGTATATCTCTGACTTGAGCAGTAATCAATGTCAACACACTTTAACCTGTGTTTCTGGTCTGTTTCTCTCCCGCTCTGTTTCCCAAATATGTATTAACCACCCCTCAAAACGTGTGCTTGTTTTGGGCATGCACACCAGAAGTATAGAGTTACCGCCCTGTCTCCATCCCTCATCCTTCTGTCCCCAGTACCCTACCCCGCAGGCGCCAGCCCCGGCACATAATCCCCCCCCCCCATAGCTCTTCCTCTTATTTGTCATTCTCCTCTGTATTATACTCCATGTGTATTTTGGTTCTGATCGGATAACCCTTGTTTGTTCAATGTCGAGAGATAGGTGATACAGGGTAGGACTTAAAACACTTAGTTATCAGCCTAAAGGTCAAAGGTTAAGGCTGCAAATGTCATCAGTAGGGGGTCATAAAATGAAACAGCCCCCAATTGGTGCAACCCCCTACACACTACAGACAATTGTATGTATTTATCATTCGGAGTGCATTTGGAAGGCTGTTGCTCAGTAAAATCACTAGGTAAATTATTTTAGGATTTTAACTCTTCACAGTGTTGGCGTGAATGGGTTTAGATTTAGGTTATTTTGTTGTGTGGCCAGGAGGCGGGTAATGCAGAAAGAAAGTGTGTGTCCGTGTGTGTCCACATATCCTCTCAGACTGATGTTAATTTCTACCTCTTGACATGTGCTGATTGTTTATCAATTAAAAGGGATATAAACAACTAACTGCAATGCCACAACTTCAATAAAAAACATTTTGAACAGTGCTTTTTTGTCCATTGTGTATCTCTCGTTACCTAATACGTAGCTGATAAACTCTTAAAGGGCAGTGCAGGTAAAAACGCATTCGTCCTGTTTTTTTTATTTATTTCCACGCTGAGGTAGAAATAACAATCAGAAATTGTGAAAATTATGATAATGCCCTTTTTGTGTAAGAGCTGTTTTTAAAAAATCACTGGGAATTTCAGCCTTTTCTGGTGGGATGTAATTTTGTGCCACCGCATAACGTCACCTGCGATCTGATTTATAATAGACCAATTAATGTTTGTTTATTTGAATATTCCCTCCTAGTTTTGGTGCTGGTCCCGCCCAAAAGCAAGAGAGACTGCAGTATGGCTACCTTTGCAGTGTTTTCCGAACAATCACTGTCTGATTTGGCTGCGATTAAAATAAAACAATCAACGGTCAGAGAAGTCCAGTCGAACCTCATGTACAGCACACTTTGCAAATCAGGCTAGGTGCACGTGGATTTCCCAGCAGCTCCATCAAGCATCGCATGGATCTTGAAATCGGCAGCAGCAGCAACCATTCATGAAGTGTTAATGTAGCGTGGTTCGTTCTGCGTTATGTGATTTAATTAGGACCCTGCCACAACTGGAGGTCTGCTTGTTGGATTTTTATTTGCCCTGCACATGAAGAGACAACACACAATATGTTAGCCCTTGACGCAGTCACAGCTCTCAGGCACCTCGCTAGCTGAAGGTCGGGCAAAAGAGCGAACCAAAAAGAAATAACATGTGCTGCGTGCACACATTCAGTGCACAACAGCACACCGTACAATACAAGTAAAATGATATACAACATAATTCGGACAAAATAAAAGACACAACTGCACACGAAGAGACAACACACAATACGTTAGCCCTTGGCTCTCAGGCACATGCGCGAGCACATGGAAACTCACTCAAACGCTGTCCCAAGTGCACACAAGTTACAATAGATACCCTAGTTAGCGAGCTCGGTGAAACTTGTTAACATAAATCTTTATATTGTCCACATTGTAACCAAACTTCTGGTTGCATAACAGCACATTGTGTAACATTACCACGGTTTTATATTGAAAAATTGTGGCGCCAAGGACAACATACCTCGCTAGCTGAAGGTCAGGCAAAAGAGAACAATAAGGGGTAACGGAAATACAGATAACCCGCTATGGACCAAACCAAAATATACAAAACTTTTACAATCAAGTGTATTTACAATATAGATATGAAAAAGTGTTTGTACATCAAAAAAATAACATTAGCTATGCAGCTGTAATTACATAAAAAAAAACACTGAATTATTATTATTATTATCAAATGATTAACATCCCATCTTGACCTGGCCTATTCGAACTGGTCCTTGGTGCATAATCTAGGGGAACAACATCACACTGCTACATGAATATAGTAATTTCTCTATTATAAGTAAAGGACATGCTATGGGTTGCATGCTTTGTCACAAAATTGTTTAAAACGTTCTCTTGAGGACTGATGCCCGAATGAACGTTCTACTAGTTACTTAATGGCATTCTCTGAGCTGCCGTGTGCTGATGGTGCAAATCATTAGTAGGTCAACCTTTTGCCATCGCTGTGATGTCGCAAGATTGACTTTAGATGAAATATAACTTTAGCTAGCTAGTTAAGATTGAGGGACAGGACCGGATTTTAGCTAGCTAACGTTAGCATTGCGAGCTAGCAATATTTGACTAACTTTTCTAGCTACGGCAATTGCCATTCCTCTAAAGTAAATTTGACAATATGATAAATAATGGCAAAGTTGTTTTCTACTAATTAACGTAAACTCACCCCAATCCGTACAAATATGCACAACCGCGACATTCAAACGAGGCTGCAAAGAAAACTAATGGGACTGTGTTGACTTCAAAATCTGGGGTATGAACTAAGTTTCTATTCAAGCGTTGATCGACATGGTAATGGCTCTATAGTATTGGAGAATAGTTGAAAAAACGGTCCCTTCGTTACATCGTGACGTGTCATGCCGTAACATACAGCACGCATAAATCTACTATTTCTGTCTTACAATCTCTCTCCACCAGGTGTAGCACTTCTCTCATCGTTTAAAAACAAGAAATGGACAGTGACGGGGTAAGGGGGGATAACGAGTCATATTTTGCATCGTCACTGCAAGCGATCATGACTCTCAAAAAAACGGTTTACTTCTGAAGATCACTTTAGCACCGTCCTAAAAACCTGATTCAAATTCGACACAAACCTTCAAATAGGTATGTCATCACACATTATATAAACTCTTTATAGTGTTTTACTTACATTTTAGAGGCAATAAGGTGATAAGTTGGACAGATCGAGTGAAAAAAAGCAATTTTCCCACACAACATCTCTCCTCACTATCACGCATTAGTTTCGCTTCCCCACCCGCCATTTTTAAAAAGACCCGACGGTGCTCATTGCCTTCTTGAATTATGCAGAAACGGGCAGTGTTTAGGTCATATAATTGATTCTGTTGGAAAGGGGAGAAATTGTGCTTTGTAATGGTATTGACATTAAAGTTGATCTGGAAGTATTACGTTTTTGGGGCGTTAAAATAAGGTAAATTGTACGGACCAAGGCGATGTACAAAAGTGAGTGCGTTTACGTTACTTGCCTGCTTCAGCAATGTCATCGTATTTCCAGTCCACTATAGTGTCCCCTCAGATGTTAACTAGATTGCCTGCTACCAGTCTGTGAGCTAATTAATGGTAGCTAGCCTGTTGACTGTTCTTCAAGCTGTAGTCATTCACCCAAAACGGACCAAGGTAGCCTACTTAGGGTTCTCCCCAAAGAATGTACGAGAGGCGCTGGGAATCTAGATTGCAGGAAATGGCAGTTACAAGTGTTTTAAAAAATCCCATCCCCCCCTCCCACCTTGTTAAAAAATCCTGGGGAGAACCCTGCTACTTGATTTAACTTGTCATCTTTTTTATGTTTGTGTTTTCTTTGATGACTGTATCAATTGCTCAAATTTACAATTTGAAGAGTACTTGTCATTAGGTATTAGTGCTAAAATAAACTGGCTTGTGATTGGATTTGTAGCTACTAGCCTACCAGCCAGAAGAGAGAGGGTAGCTATTATGATTATTAGCTACCTAGCTAATTGTATGTTTATCTGTGTAATGACGCCTAACAAATAGTAAGCCTTCTGGCTGAGAACGCAATAACTCATGTATAACCCTTATCTATGAGAAATGAAATTATGTTTCTCAAATGTCAGAGTGAAAACTTTAGAATGATAAAATGTAACTTTGTCACCTTGCCAACAGGTTGATAACTTGTAGCTACACAGTCCTTCCATTCATGATCCCATTATGTGCTAAAGGATGAGGAGGACCATGAGGTCATGGACCTCTTGGAGGAAGATACTTTTGATGGGGAGCTACTTGGTGAAGAGTATGAGACACACAGACAGATGAACTGGTTTCCCCCCTAAACGTCCTAGGTTGATGCTGGTGGGTGCTGCTGTACATACCGAGCTGGTGGTGCAGGTCGTAGAAATTCTATAGCCTGGTCCTAGATCTGTTTACACGGTCTAGCTAACTCCTAATGTATGCTTGGCTATACATAGGAGTTGGCTGTATACAATGGTGTAAAGTTTTTGGGGGTATCTGTACTTTACTATTTATATTTTTGACAACTTTTACTTCACTACATTCCTAAAGAAAATATTGTACTTTTTACTCCATAAATTTTCTCTGACAACCAAAAGTACTTATTTCCTTTTGAATGCTTAGCAAGACAGGAAAATGGTCAAATTCCCGCACGTATCAAGAGAACACGTGGTCATCCCTACTGCCTCTGGACTGGCGGACTCACTAAACACAAATGCATCTTTTGTAAATAATGTGTGTTGGAGTGTGCCCCTGGCTATCCATACATTTAAAAAACAAGAAAATGGTGCTGTCTGCTTTGCTTAATATAAGTATTTTTGAATGATTTATACTTTTACTTTTGATACTTAAGTATATTTTATCAATTACATTTACTTTTGATGCTTAAGTATATTTAATGCACACCCCTTGACTTTTTCCAAATTTTGTTGTGTTACAGCCTGATTTTAAATGGATTAAATAGAGAATTTGTGTCACTGGCCTAAACACAATACCCCATAATGTCAAATCAAATTTTATTGGTCACACACATATGGTTAGCAGATGTTATTGCGAGTGTAGTGAAATCCATGTGCTTCTAGTTCCGACAGTGCAGCAGTATCTAACATGTAATCTAACAACTCCACAACAACTACCTAATGCACACAAATCTAAATAAAGGAATGGAATAAGAATATATACAGTTGAAGTCGGAAGTTTACATACACTTAGGTTGGAGTCATTAAAACTCGTTTTTCAACCACTCCACAAATTTCTTGTTAACAAACTATAGTTTTGGCAAGTCGGTTAGGACATCTACTTTGTGCATGACACAAGTCATTTTTCCAACAACTGTTTACAGACAGATTATTTAACTTATAATTCACCGTATCACAATTCCAGTGGGTCAGAAGTTAACATACACTAAGTTGACTGTGCCTTTAAACAGCTTGAAAAATTCCAGAAAATTATGTCATGGCTTTAGAATCTTCTGATAGGCTAATTGACATAATTTGAGTCAATTGGAGGTGTACCTGTGGATGTATCTCAAGGCCTACCTTCAAACTCAGTGCCTCTTTGCTTGACATCATGGGAAAAATCAAAAGAAATCAGCCAAGACCTCCGAAACAAATATGTAGACCTCCACATGTCTGGTTCATCCTTGGGAGCAATTTCCAAATGGCTGAAGGTACCACGTTCATCTGTACAAACAAAGGTACGCAAGTATAAACACCATGGGACCATGCAGCCGTCATACCGCTCAGGAAGGAGATGCATTCTGTCTCCCAGAGATGAACGTACTTTGGTGCGAAAAGTGCAAATCAATCCCAGAACAACAGCAAAGGACCTTGTGAAGATGCTGGAGAAAACAGGTACAAAAGTATCTATATCCACAGTAAAACGAGTCCTATATCGACATAACCTGAAAGGCCGCTCAGCAAGGAAGAAGCCACTGCTCCAAAAACCGCAATAAAAAAAGCAAGACTACGTTTTGCAACTGCACATGGGGACAAAGATCGTACTTTTTGGAGAAATGTCCTCTGGTGTGATGAAACAAAAATAGATCTGTTTGGCAATAATGACCATCGTTATGTTTGGAGGAAAAGGGGGGAGGCTTGCAAGCCAAAGAACACCATCCAAACCGTGAAGCACGGGGGTGGCAGCATCATGTTGTGGGGGTGCTTTGCTGCAGGTGGGAATGGTACACTTCACAAAATAGATGGCATCATGAGGAATGAAAATTATTTGGATATATTGAAGCAACATCTCAAGACATCAGTCAGGAAGTTAAAGCTTGGTCGCAAATGGGTCTTCTAAATGGACAATGACCCCAAGCCTACTTCCAAAGTCAACAAAGTCAAGGTATTGGAGTGGCCATCACAAAGCCCTGACCTCAATCCCATAGAAAGTTTGTGGGCAGAACTGAAAAAGTGTGTGCGAGCAAGGAGGCCTACAAACCTGACTCGGTTACACAAGCTCTGTCAGGAGGAATGGGCCAAAATTCAACCAACTTATTGTGGGAAGCTTGTGGAAGGCTACCCGAAACGTTTGACCCAAGTTAAACAATTGAAAGGCAATGCTACCAAATACTAATTGAGTGTATGTAAACTTCTGACCCACTGGGAACGTGATGAAAGAAATAAAAGCTGAAATCATTCTCTCTACTATTATTCTGACATTTCACATTCTTAAAATAAAGTGGTGATCCTAACTGACCTAAAACAGGGAGTTTTTAGTTGGATTAAATGTCAGGAATTGTGAAAAACTGAGTTTAAATGTATTTGGCTAAGGTGTATGTAAACTTCCGACTTCAACTGTACATATAAATATATGGTGCTCTCGATTGTGCATCTGTAAAGGTTTGTGAGTGTTTTTGGTGACAAGTCGAATTTCTTCAGCCTCCTGAGGTTGAAGAGGCGCTGCTGCACCTTCTTCACCACGCTGTCTGTGTGGGTGGACCATTTCATTTCGTCCGTGATGTGTATACCGAGGAACTTAAAACTTTCCACCCTCTCCACTACTGTCCCGTCAATGTAGATAGGGGGCTGCTCCCTCTGCTGTTTCCTGAAGTCCACGATCATCTCCTTTGTTTTGTTGACATTGAGTGTGAGGTTATTTTCCTGACACCATACTCCGAGGGCCCTCACCTCCTCCCTGTAGGCCGTCTCGTTGTTGTTGGTAATCAAGCCTACCACTGTAGTGTCGTCTGCAAACTTGATGATTGAGTTGGAGGCGTGCATGGCCACGCAATCGTGGGTGAACAGGGAGTACAGGAGAGGGCTGAGAACGCACCCTTGTGGGGACCCAGTGTTGAGGATCAGCGGGGTGGAGATGTTGTTACCTACCCTCACCACCTGGGGGCGGCCCGTCAGGAAGTCCAGGACCCAGTTGCACAAGGCGGGGTCGAGACCCAGGGCCTCTAGCTTAATGATGAGTTAATGACGAATAATCGGTGAACAGCATTCTTACATAGGTATTCCTCTTGTCCAGATGGGTTAGGGCAGTGTGCAGTGTGATGGCGATTGCGTCGTCTGTGGACCTATTGGGTCGGTAAGCAAATTGGAGTGGGTCTAGGGTGTCAGGTTGGGTGGATGTGATATGGTCCTTGACTAGTCTCTCAAAGCACTTCATGATGACGGAAGTGAGTGCTACAGGGCGGTAGTCATTTAGCTCAGTTACCTTAGCTGTCTTGGGAACAGGAACAATGGTGGCCCTCTTGAAGCATGTGGGAACAGCAGACTGGGATAAGGATTGATTGAATATGTCTGTAAACACACCAGCCAGCTGGTCTGCGCATGCTCTGAGGACACGGCCGGGGATGCCGTCTGGGCCTGCAGCCTTGCAAGGGTTAACACATTTAAATGTTTTACTCACGTTAGCTGCAGTGAAGGAGAGCCCGCAGGTTTTGGTAGCAGGCCGTGTCAGTATTGTCCTCAAAGCGAGCAAAAAAGTTGTTTAGTCTGTCTGGGAGCAAGGCATCGTGGTCCGCGACAGGGCTGGTTTTTATTTTGTAGTCCGTGATTGACTGTAGACCCTGCCACATACCTCTCGTGTCTGAGCCGTTGAATTGCGACTCCACTTTGTCTCTATACTGACGCTTAGCTTGTTTGATTGCCTTGCGGAGGGAATAGCTACTCTGTTTGTATTCGGTCATGTTTCCGGTCACCTTGCCCTGATTAAAAGCAGTGGTTCGCGCTTTCAGTTTTCCGCGAATGCTGCCATCAATCCACGGTGTCTGGTTGGGGAATGTTTTAATAGACGCTGTGGGTACAACATCACCGATGCACTTGCTAATAAACTCGCTCACCGAATCAGCGTATTCATCAATGTTGTTGTTCGCCGCAATGCAGAACATATCCCAGTCCACGTGATCGAAGCAATCTTGAAGCGTGGAACCAGATTGGTCGGACCAGCGTTGAACAGACCTGAGCGCGGGTGCTTCCTGTTTTAGTTTCTGTCTATAGGCTGGAAGCAACAAAATTGAGTCGTGGTCAGCTTTTCTGAAGGGAGGGCGGGGGAGGGCCTTATATGAGTCACGGAAGTTAGAATAACAGTGATCTAGGGTTTTGCCAGCCCTGGTAGCACATTCGATATGCTGATAGATTTTGGGGAGCCTTGTTTTCAGATTAGCCTTGTTAAAATCCCCAGCTACAATAGGATATGTGGTTTCCAGTTTATATAGAGTCGAATGAAGTTCTTTCAGGGCCGTCGATGTGTCTGCTTGGGGGGGAATATACACGACTGTGATTATGATCGAAGAGAATTCTCTTGGTAGATAATGCGGTCGGCATTTGATTGTGAGGAATTCTAAGTCAGGTGAACAAAAGGACTTGAGTTCCTGTATGTTGTTATGATCACACCACGTCTCGTTAATCATAAGGCATACAACCCCGCCCTTCTTACCAGAGAGATGCTTGTTTCTGTCGGCACGATGCGTGAAGAAACCAGGTGGCTGTACTGACTCAGAAACAAAGAACGTGAAACAAAGAACGTTACAGTCTCTGATGTCTCTCTGGAATGCTACCCTTGCTCGGATTTCGTCTACCTTGTTGTCAAGAGACTGGACATTGGCGAGTAGTATGCTCGGGAGCGGTGCGCGATGTGCCCGTCTACGGAGCCTGACCAGAAGACCGCTCCGTCTGCCCCTTCTACAGCGCCGTTGTTTTGGGTCGCCGGCTGGGATCCGATCCATTGTCCTGAGTGGTAGGCCAAACAGAGGATCCGCTTCGTGAAAGTCGTATTCCTGGTCGTAATGTTGGTGAGTTGACGTTGCTCTTATATCCAATAGTTCCTCCCGACTGTATGTAATAAAACCTGAGATTTTCTGGGGTAACATTGTAAGAAATAACACATAAAAAACGAAATACTGCATAGTCTCCTAGGAACGCGAAACGAGGCGGCCATCTCTGTCGGTGCCGAACAGCAAGGTTCTACTGTTGGTTCATCTGAAACTTGATGATTGAGTTGGAGGCGTGCTTGGCCACGCAGTCATGGGTGAACAGGAGAGGGCTGAGCACTCACCCTTGTGGGGCCCCAATGTTGAGGATCAGCGGAGTGGAGGTGATGTTTCCTACCTTCACCACCAGGGGGCGGCCCTTCAGGAAGTCCAGGACTCAGATGCACAGGGCGGTGTTCAGACCCAGGGCTTCAAGCTTAATGATGAGCTTGGAGGGTACTATGGTGTTGAATGCTGAGCTATAGTCAATAAACAGCATTCTTGCATAGGTATTCCTCTTGTTCAGATGAGATAGGGCAGTGTGCAGAGTGAAGTGGATCAATTGGGGTGGTAAGTAAATTGAAGTGTGTCTAGGGTGGCAGTTAAGGTAGAGGTGATATGATCCTTGACCAGCACTTCATGATGACAGAGGTGAGTGCTACGAGGCGATAGTCATTAAGTTCAGTTACCTTAATCTTCTTGGGTACAAGAACAATGGTGGCCATCTTGAAACATGTGGGAACAGCAGACTGTGATAGGGAGAGATTGAATATGCCTGTAATCACACCAGCCTGCTGGTCTGCGCATGCTCTGAGGACGCGGCTAGGGATGCCGTCTTGGCCGGCAGCCTTGTGAGGGTTAACACGTTTAAAAGTTTTTCTCACGTCAGCCACGTGAGCGAAGGAGAGCCCAGAGTCCTTGGTAGCGGGCCGCGTCGGTGGCACTGTGTTATCCTCAAAGCGTGAGAAGAATGTGTTTAGCCTGTCCGGAAGCAAGACATTGGTTTCGGCGACGTGGCTGGTTTTCCTTTTGTAGTCTGTGATTGTCTGTAGTCCCTGCCACATACGTCTCGTGTCTGAGCCGTTGAATTGCGACTCCAATTTATCTCTATACTGACGTTTAGCTTGTTTAAATGCCTTGATGAGTGAATAACTATACTGTTTATATTCTGCCATATTACCAGTCGCCTTGCCCTGGTTAAATGCGGTGGTTCGCACTTTCAGTTTTGCGCGAATGCTACCAGCTATCCCCAGTTTATGCTTAGGGTAGGTTTTAGTAGTCACCGTGGGTACTACATCTCCTATACACTTACTTATGAACTCAGTCACCGTATCCGTGAATGTGTCTAGATTATTTCCGCAAGCTACCTGGAACATATCCCAGTTCACGTGATCAAAACAATCCTGAAGCGTGGATTCCGATTGGTCATACCAGCGTTGAAAAGTACAAAGCACGTGCACTTCCTGTTTGAGTTTCTGCCTATAGGACGGGAGGAGCAAGATGGAGTCGTGGTCAGATTTGCCAAAATGGCCTGGCCCACCACAAGAGTCGCTAGAACGCAATGACATCCCTGCCGGGCAAACCCTCCACTAGGCTGAACGACGCTGGGCCAAATGTGCACTGCCACATAGGTCTTCCAGTCGCGACAGAAACTGGACTCGAACCAGGATCTCTAGTGGCACAGCTAGCATTGCGAGGCAGTGCCTTAGACCACTGCGCCACTCGGGAGTCAGACAAACCATTTCTGTATGGACCTCGCTTTGTGTATGGGGGCATTGTCATGCTGAAACAGGAAAGGGCCTTCCCCAAACTGTTGCCACAAAGTTGGAAGCACAGTATCCTCTGGAATATCATTGTATGCTGTAGCGTTAACATTTCCCTTCAATGGAACTAAGGGGCCTAGCCCGGAACATGAAAATCAGCCCCAAACCATTATTCCTCCTCCACCAAACGTTACAGTTGGCACTATGCATTTGGGCAGGTAGAGTTCTCCTGGCATCCGTCAAACCCAGATTCATCCGTCGGACTATGTGAAGTGTGATTCTAGAAACCCATTTCATGAAGCTCCCGACAAACAGTTCTTGTGCTGACGTTGCTTCCGGAGGCAGTTTGGAACTCAGTAGTGAGTGTTGCAACCGAGGACAGACAATTTTTACGCGCTACACGCTTCAGCACTCGGTGTTCCTGTTCTGTGAGCTTGTGTGGACTACCACTTCGCGGCTGAGCCATTGTTGCTCCTAGATGATTCCACTTCACAAAAACAGCACTTACAGTTGACTGGGGAAGCTCTAGCAGGGCAGAAATTTGACAAACTGACTTGTTAGAAAGGTGGCATCCTATGACGGTGCCACGTTGAAAGTCACTGAGCTCTTCACTAAGGCCATTCTACTGCCAATGTTTGTCTATGGAGATTGAATGTCTTTGTGCTTGATTTCATACAACTGTCAACAACAGCTGTGGCTGAAATTGCAAAATTCTTCTAATTTGAAGGGGTGTACACATACTTTTGTATATATAGTGTATACACTACCGGTCTAAAGTAACTCCTACTCATTCAAGGGTTTTCTACATTGTAGAATAATAGTGAAGACATAAAAACTATGATATAACACATATGGAATGTGTTAAACAAATAAAAATCTGTTAAACAAATAAAAATATATTTTGTATTTGAGATTCTTCAAAGTAGCCTTGGCATTCTCTCAACCAGCTTCACCTGGAATGCTTTTCCTTCACTCTGCGGTCCAACTAATCCCAAACCATCTCAATTGGGTTGAGGTCGAGTGATTGTGGAGGCCAGGTCATCTGATGCAGCACTCCATCACTCTCCTTGGTCAAATAGCCCTTACATAGTAGTCCCACTAAGTGCGAACCAGATAGGATGGCGTATCACTTTTTTGGTTACTACATGATTCCGAATGTGTTATTTCACAGTCTCATCGTCAACAGTGAAGAGGGGACTACGGGATGCTGGCCTTGTTGCAAAGAAAAAGTCATATCTCAGGCTGGCCAATAAAAATAAAAGATTAAGATGGGCAAAAGAACGCAGACGTTGGACAGAGGAATTCTGCATAGAAGGCCAGCATCCCGGAGTCGCCTCTTCACTGTTGACGTTGAGACTGGTGTTTTGCGGGTACTATTTAATGAAGCTGCTAGTTGAGGACTTCTGAGGCGTCTGTTTCTTAAACTAGACACTCTAATGTACTTGTCCTCTTACTCAGTTGTGCACCCGGGGCCTCCCACTCCTCTTTCTATTCTGGTTAGAGACAGTTTGCGCTGTTCTGTGAAAGGAGTAGTACACAGCGTTGTACGAGATCTTCAGTTTCTTGGCAATTTCTCGCATGGAATAGCCTTCATTTCTCAGAACAAGAATAGACTGACGAGTTTCAGAAGAAAGTGCTTTGTTTCTGGCCATTTTGAGCCTGTAATCGAACCCACAAGTGCTGATGCTCCAGATACTCAACTAGTCTAAAGAAGGCCAGTTTTATTGCTTCTTTATTGATCAGAATAAGTTTTCAGCTGTGCAAACATAATTGCAAAAGGGTTTTCTAATGATCAATTAGCCTTTTAAAACAATAAACTTGGATTAGCTAACACAACGTGTCATTGGAACACAAGAGTTGTCACGTTCTGACCTTTATTTCCTTTGTTTTTGTCTTTATTTAGTATGGTCAGGGTGTGAGTTGGGGTGGGCAGTCTATGTTTGTTTATCTATGTTTTTCTATTTCTGTGTTTGGCCTGATATGGTTCTCAATCAGAGGCAGGTGTTAGTCATTGTCTCTGATTGGGAACCATATTTAGGTAGCCTGTTTTGTGTTGGGTTTGGTGGGTGGTTATTTTCAGTCTTTGTGTGTCTGCACCAGACAGAACTGTTTTGTTTCGTGTTATTCTCGTTTATCGTTATTTTGTTTGTTTGTTTAACGTATTCTATTCAAATGGATACTTTTCACGCTGCGCCTTGGTCCTCCTCTCTTCCTCCATACGACGAACGTTACAGGAGTGATGGTTGCTGATAATGGGCCTCTGTACGCCTATGTAGATATTCCATAAAAAATCTGCCGTTTCCAGCTACAATAATCATTTACAACATTAGCAATGTCTACACTGTATTTCTGATCAATTTGATGTTATTTTAATGGACAAAAAAATTGCTTTTCTTTCAAAAACAAGGACATTTCTAAGTGACTCCAAACTTTTGAACGGTAGTGTATATACAGTATATATAAAAAATACAATTATTTGATGAAACATTTGCCTGCTATTAGCCTATAGAAATGCATTGAATAACATATTCATACATGGAAAAGCAAGGAAGTCGTTTTGAAGTGTCTGTCCTATATCTGAGAGGTATTGTCAAAGACAATAGTTCTTTCTGCTATCGCACAGCAAGCGGTACCGGAGCGCCAAGTCTATGTCCAAAAGGCTCCTTAACAGCTTCTATCCCCCCAAGCCATAAGACTGCTGAACAATTAATCAAAAGGCCACCCGGACTATTTACATTGACACCACCCGATTTGATTTGATAGGAAAGCTACATTTTTGTATTACATTTTTTACCATGAAATGACCCGTATACCTTTGACGTGGAAATGCCCTATTCACGTCCATTGCTTTTTCGGCCAGGTACCGGGTAACCGTGACACTTGGGTCGCAGAGCAAAACGGAGAACATCATAGCGTTCGTGAGTCTCTCATCTTTCCATTAGTGTGTACCGAAACCGTTCGGGCGCTACAGACATTTTCGTGAGAAGACCGATTTTCGAGGTTGTCGCCTGTTCTGACAAACACAACACTGTACCTCTGCCACCTTCCACCGCATATGCGGAAGGCCGACATCGGCGAATGCGGAGGATTGAGACTTGAAGAGACGCAGCCCTTGCAAAAACAACAGATATATCTAACTTAAACAGACATTTTGATGGGAATGTTTGTATTATGTTAATTAGATTTCCACACGGGGGCTGACATCAACTCTGTTTATTTATTTTTTTAGAAAAACTATTATAGTAGATCAAAATATATTCACTGTTACAGAGACATTAGTAATGCAGGGATCGAGGAGGCTGTCAAACTTGGCCCTTTTATCAAGGTAAGGGGAAAAGAAGACATGAATGAAGATCAACTGACACTCAAGCCAGCCTGGTTCTCATATACACAATATATAGTTGTGGGGATTTAATAGCATAAAACAATAGTACAAAACATTTATCCTATTACCGCCATTATCCCTGACTGTAGACTATAACATATTCTGTGCCTTTGGAAAGTATTCAGACTTTTTACACATTTTGCTACATTGCAGCCCTATTCAAAAATGTGATGAAATCGTTTTTTCCCCTCGTCAATCTACGCTCAATACCCCATAATGCCAAAACAAAAACTGTTTTTTAGAAATGTTTGCTAATTTAAATAAATACATAAAATATTACATTTACATAAGTATTCATAGCCTTTACTTTGTTGAAGCACCTTTGGCAGCGATTACAGCATCGCGTCTTCTTGGGTATGACGCTACAAGCTTGGCACACCTATATTTGGGGAGTTTCTCCCATTCTTCTCTGCAGATCCTCTCAAGCTCTGTCAGGTTGGATGGGGAGCATTGCTGCACAGCTATTTTCAGGTCTCTCCAGAGATGTTCGATCAGGTTCTAGTCCGGGCTCTGGCTGGGCCACTCAAGGACATTCAGAGATTTGTCCCGAAGCCCTGTTGGAAGGTGAACCTACGCCCCAGTCTGGGGTTTTCATCAAGAATCTCCCTGTACTTTGCTACGTTCATCTTTGTCTCGATCCTGACTTGTCTCTTAGTCCCTGCCGCTGAAAAACATCCCGGTAGCATGATGCTGTAGCCACCATGCTTCACTGTAGGGATGGTGCTAGGTTTCCTCCAGACATGACGCTTGGCATTCAGGCCAAAGAGTTCAATCTTGGTTTCATCAGACCAGAGAATCTTGTTTCTCATGGTCTGCGAGTCTTTAGGTGCCTTTTGGCAAACTCCAAGTGGGCTGTCATGTGGCTTTTACTGAGGAGTGACTTCCGTCTGGCCACTCTACCATAAAGGCCTGATTGGTGGAGAGCTGCAGAGATTGTTGTCCTTCTGGAAGATTCTCCCATCTACACAGAGGAACTCTTGAGCTCTGTCAGAGTGACCGTCAGGTTCTTGGTCACCTCCCTGACCAAGGCCCTGCTCCCCCGATTGCTCAGTTTGGCCGGGCGGCCAGCTCTAGGAAGAGTCTGGTGGTTTCAAACTTCTTCCATTTAAGAATGATGGAGGCCACTGTGTTCTTGGGGACCTTCAATGCTGCAGAAAGGTTTTGGTACCCTTCCCCAGATCGGTGCCTCAACACAATCCTGTCTCGGAGCTCTATGGACAATTCCTTCCACCTCATGGCTTGGTTTTTGCTTTGACATGCACTGTCAACTGTGGGACCTTATATAGACAGGTGTGTGCCTTTCCACATCATGTCCAATCAATTGAATTTTACACAGGTGGACTACAGTCAAGTTGTAGAAACATCTCAAGGATGATCAATGGAAACAGGATGCACCTGAGCGAAGGGTCTGAATACTTATGTAAATAAGGTATTTCTGTTTTTTATATTTCATAAATTTGCTAAAATATGTTTGTCATTATGGGGTATTGTGTGTAGATTGCTGAATATTTGTTTTTTATTTCATCAATTTTAGAATAAGGCTGTAACGTAACAAAATATGGAAAAATTCAAGGGATCTGAATACTTTCCGAAGGCACTGTATGAATTTATACTTATGATTAGATGTATGCAGATCACAATTGAGAAGGGTTTTCGCTATAAAGTTGCTCATCTGTGGGAAAAACTGGAAGGAAGAAAAGCAGGTGTAGGCTGGGACGTAGTTTATACCATCAACTTGTTGTGTTGTTCTAGTAGAATCTTAAAGTAGATGGAAGGGAATCTGAACATGAATCATTTATAACGTAATGCTTTTCTTGAGTTAGCTTGTGAGGAGTTAGGTTACTGATGCCATAGCTTCTTTCAGTGTTTTCCTCTTCGATTGTGGCACCCGCTGTGGGTTGCTGGCACGGACTACATGAGAATCAGGGCCTTGTCACACTGACTTCAAGTTTACTCCAGAGGGCAGTAGACACACACTGATCACAGGGACATAGCAGACATAGCTGACATAGCTGTGGTGCTGTATGGAGAAAAGTGCATCATCATGTTGGGAAAATACAAAATAGCACGCTGCGTGGTTTTGACCATTTAGGAGACATTATGTCTTACTGACTCTTATCATGTGACACTTTCTACTTGTTGCTTTGCTCGAATACTTCAACACTTTTGTCAACTTGCTAATGCACAATGGTATTCTATGATGTTTGGTGTTACGGTACGTGTTTTGGGCAAAAGTAGTGCACTATAGTGTAGGGTGTGGGGTATCAAGAGAGATATTTCCTGAACCTTGTGGTCTGCTCTGAGTCTGACAGAGATCGAGTAGGTATTGGTGAGAATAAGGGCGAGCAAACAATATCATCAATTATTTTAAAGTGTTGCTCCCTTTGTGTTTGCTGTAGGTCTTGATCTGATCTTTTCTCTCCCCTTTCTTATTTTTCCTCTACTTTCCTCTTTTTCCTCTCCTTTCCCCTTTTTCCTCCCCTGTTCCTCTTTCTCCTTACTCCAGCAGGTCTGCATGGAGAGCAGAGGGTGATCCATGTGCATGTATCCCAACCTGAGGTTCCTCTCCTGCACCGCTGCCTTACTCGAATTCTGGACCACTTCAACCATCTCTACCGTCACAGGTTTCTCCAGGTGTGCAGGCTTGCTGCTCGCCACGCCCTCCCACCACTATTCCATCCCAGCGGCAAACGTGGAGAACATCTCGCCACCTGCTAATAGGGCTCCAGCCCCGGTGAGGCCCTCGTCTCCTCCAACCGCAACAGCAATGGCTCTGGTTGCAGCTGAGTAACACAGGGTGAGTCCTTGTCCCCTCCTAATTAATTTCATTGTAATTATTTAGCCGGGATAGTCCACTAAGGAATACATTTGACACTGTTTACCAGGGAGTCCTCCTCCCTCTCCTCTGGTATCTCCAGACCACTATGATCAAGCTGGCATAGCTCAGGAACTGGGAGCAACTCAGTACTGCACGCTCTTACCAAGATGCCTAATGAGGATAGAAGTTGAGGACTTTTAGTACGCTACATAATATTGATAAATATAAAATATAAAGTAGATGATAAGATAGTTGATATCATTTGAATAGAAAGTCGTTCATTTGCAACTATCAAACTGTCAACTGGTTATTCATTACAGTATGAACTGTAAAATGATTGGGACAAACGCAACACAGCTCGCCTCATGGTGGTTTTTACAAACAGTACAGCACCACCCTCACCCAAGAGGTCTGTGATACATGAGTCTACAACCTTATCATATTATCAATAATATTGGAATATTTACTAATCATTGTAAAAAAATGTGGATTTGTTATTTGGGGAATACCAAAATAAACCGAAGGCCGACCCAGGTAAAATCAGGGTCATATTCATTAGGGTCGACCATAGACAAATATTTTGCTAAGGAAAACAAGAGTTTCTTATTGGAGAAGTTCACATTCCCTCCCTGTTTCAGTATGTTTTCTTATGTTTGGTGCATAATGAACACTGCCCAGGGTTATTAGTCTGGGCCAGATGTATCATGGGTCCTAGAGCAGCACTCCTACTCTGAGACCCTTGATACATACAGCCTCTGGTGTATTTGGAGTTAAAAATGTCACTGTTCCTGATCATTCACAAGGGGGCAGCCTCCACTACGAATAGAAAGTGACTGTCTGTACGTGAGATATGGGCTGCATTGCCATAGTCTAAAGTGGCTTCATCTGTTAAATCTCATGTACACTGAATCTGATGTGAAAAAACTGGACAAGTGGAAGCAAATGCCTAGTAGAACTCTACCGTAATGATTTTACCTAGTCTGTTTTCACATCAGGGCAGATGGAGGAGATGAGGAGAGAGGAAGGGAGCCATTTTGGGAAATGGCCGATAGGGAGCGATCTATTATGACTTCTGTCTGTTCTCATATATTTGTCTTCAAAACTTTCCAGTTTCAATTAGTTGATGCTCTTCCAGTATTATCTGTACATCTACACTTTTTACATTTTGTGTTTGAAAATTAAGAAATTCCAATCAACATTTTGGTCAATAGACCCTTCATTCGTTGAAAGCCTGAAGAAGATCTGCGGTGTATTCATTACGCCGATTCAGTTGCAAAATGTTTCTTAAATGGAAGCAAACAAAACAAAATGGGGAGGGACCAACCTGAATTTGTCCTATAGAAACTTTCGTTTTCATTGCAAACGCAACTTTTTGGATGAATGATTACACCCCTGTTGACTGAAATGTTGCTCGGCGTTTACTTCTTTTCGAGTGCAAAATGTGCAAAACATTATGTAAATGATGAAAAAGCTACAGTGATTGAAACGGTAAACTTTTGAGAGCAAATATATCAGAACTACCCTTTTGTGTTCTTCTGAGATAACTAAAAAAAAATTTGGAAGACTATGCCAGATTACCAGTGTGCTGGAGCTTCTTTCGTTTCAAACAGGTGTTTTTCTCCATTTACCTGAAAATGCACTAGCATTAACTACAGTTTTTTAAAGTACATTTTCTATTAGTCATGGATGATGGTCACTGCATCTATATCAACAACGTCTTAGTCAAAACTCCATCAACGTCACAACCCTGGATGGTCATGAAATTGTAGACTGACCAAAGAGATGGGATATAATGTTTCACTCACCGTTCTATATTTTACACCCATATATTTTCTCTGTCATGAATATTTTACTCCCATTACAGAATAGTGAGAACATAATAGAATGGATTGTTGTGGGAGATTGATGCCAGATCAGAAGATCTAAAAGATCGATTTCCAATGTACAGTACCAGTCAAAAGTTTGGACACACCACATTCAAGGGTTTTTCTTGATTTTTTTACTATGTTCTACATTGTAGGATAATAGTGAAGAATGAAAACACATATGGAATTTTGTTGTCACCAAAAAAAGTGTTAAACAAATAGAAATATGTTGTATATTTGAGATTCTTCAAAGTAGCCACCCTTTGCCTTTATGACAGCTTTGCAATCTCTTGGCATTCTCTCAACAAGCTTCATGAGGTAGTCACCTGGAATGCATTTCAATTAAAGGGTGTGCCTTGTTAAAAGTTCATTTGTGGAATTTATTTTCTTCTTAATGTGTTTGAGCCAATCAGTTGTGTTGTAGGCCAATCAGTTGTGCTGTAACATATAGAAGATAGCCCTATTTGGCAAAAGACCAAGAACAGCTCAAATAAGCAAAGAGAAACGACAGTCCATTATTACTTTAAGACATGAAGGTCAGTCAATGCAGATAATTTCAATGACTTTGCAGTCGCAAAGACCATCAAGCGTTATGATGAAACTGGCTCTCATGAGGACCGCCACAGGAAAGGAAGACCCAGAGTTACCTCTGCTGCAGAGGATAAGTTCATAAGAGTTAACTGCACCTCAGACTGCAGCCCAAATAAATGCTTCACAGAGTTCAAGTAACAGACACATCTCAACGTCAACTGTTCAGAGGAGACTGCATGAATCAGGCCTTCATTTGTGAATTGCTGAAAAGAAACCACTACTAAAGGACACCAATAATAATAAGAGACTTGATTTGTCCAAGAAACACGAGCAATGGACATAAAACCAGTGGAAATCTGTCCTTTGGTCTGATGAGTCCAAATTTGAGATTTTTGTTTCCAACCGACGTGTCTTTGTGAGATGCAGAGTAGGTGAACGATCTCAGCATGTGTGGTTCCGACCGTGAAGCATGAAGGAGGAGTTGTGATGATGTGGGGGTGCTTTGCAGGTGACACTCTGTTATTTATTTAGAATTCAAGTCACACTTAACCGGCATGGCTACCTTAGAATTCTACAGCGATACGCCATCCCATCTGGTTTGCGCTTAGTGGGACTATCATTTGTTTTTCAACAGGACAATGACCCAAAACACACATCCAGGCTGTGTAAGGGCATTGCATTGTTAGATATTACTGCTCTGTTGGAGCTAGAAACACAATCATTTCACTACACCCACAATAACATCTGCTAAACATGTGTATGTGACAAATACAATTTGATTTGATTTGGCTATTTGACCAAGGAGAGTGATGGAGTGCTGCATCAGATGACCTGGCCTCCACAGTCCCCCGACCTCAATCAAATTGAGATGGTTTGGGATGAGTTGGACCACAGAGTGAAGGAAAAGCAGCCAACAAGTGCTCAGCATATGTGAAAACTCCTTCAAGACTGTTGGAAAAGCATTCCAGGTGAAGCTGTTTGAGAGAATGCCAGTGTGCAAAGCTGTCATCAAGGCAAAGTGTGTCCACTTTAAAGAATCTAAAATATAAAACTTCTTGATATAAAAATAAAAATTGGTAACAAAAACTATTAGATAAATGACAAAGTTATACACATAAAAACATGGTTCAATTAACTTTTTCATGAAACATATGCTTCATGTTTTCAGTAGGCTACTGGAAAGCGACAAACAAGTTTGAAATAATTTATGAACGTAATACGATTTGAAACCGATTCTGATTGTAAATTGTCACAAGAATGCATTTTCTGAACCCATTTTCCTTTGAAAAAAATGGGACTACTTTCTCTCAAATTGTAACGGTTCTCGTCCTCTTCGTCTGAGGAGTAGCAAGGATCGGACCAATACGCAGCGTGGTAAGTGTCCATTTTAATTTATTAAAACTGAACACTGAAAAATACAAAATAACAAAGTGAATAATACCGAAAACCGAAACAGTCCTGACATGTGAAACAAACACTACAACAGGAAACAATCACCCACAACACACAATGACAAACAGGCTACCTAAATATGGCACCCAATCAGAGACAACGACTGACACCTGCCTCTGATTGAGAACCATACTAGGCCCAACACATAGAAATCGAACAACAGAACAAAACATAGAAAAACAACATAGAATGCCCACCCCAACTCACGCCCTGACCAAACTAAAATAAAGACATAACAAAGGAACTAAGGAACGTGATACAAATGGAGGACCATGGTAACAGTTCAACACCACAAGATGACCCATGTGAGCTCATTAGAAAATAGCCCACACACGTTAGAAACATAATTGATTGTGATTTCCTTCTTGATTCGTAAGCGGTTAAAGAAATACACAAAGTTTTACAACTAACTCGAAAGATATAATAATAAAATGCAAGAATGTCCCAAAATGAGGTTAACTATTCTACTCTTATGTATCAGTGCTGCGTGCATGTCTTGAAACCGTTGGCACAGCCGTGTGTCTGCTGCCAAGCCAGCAGCTTCTCTTACTGGAGTCCTGCAAAATTAAGGCAGTTATACCATTTTTAAGAAACATTACAACAGAATTCACAACACACTGTGTGCCCTCAGGCCCATACTCCACTACCACAAATCTACAATGCAAAATCCATGTGTATGTTATCATGTGTTTGTATAAATGTGTCTGTGTCTGTGCCTGTGTTTGTATTACTTCACAGTCCCCCGCTGTTCCATAAGGTGTATTTTTACCTGCTTTTGAAATCTGATTCTACTGCTTGCATTCGTTACCATTCTCTGTTTCACGGAAACATGGCTCACTCGGGATACGTTATCAGAGTCATACAGCCACCCGGTTCTTCACGGATCTCGCCGACAGAAACAAACATCTCTCTGGGAAGAAGAAGGGCGGGGGTGTATGCCTTATGATTAACAAGTCGTGGTGTGAACATAACAACATACAGGAACTCAAGTCCTTTTGTTCACCTGACCTAGAATTCCTTCCAATCAAATGCCGACCACATTATCTACCAAGAGAATTCTCTTAGATTATAATCACAGTCGTGTATATCCCCACACGCAGACACCTCGACGGCCCTGAAATAACTTCATTGGATTCTATGTCAACTGGAAACCACATATCCTGAGGCTGCATTTATTGTAGCTGGGGATTTTAACTTTTACTTGGTACCCATCCCGGATCCGGGAGCACCCCCCACAGTAAAAAAGCTGACTAGCATAGCCTAGCATAGCGTAACAAGTAAATACAAGCATCTAAATATCATTAAATCACAAGTCCAAGACACCAGATGAAAGATACAGATCTTGTGAATCCAGCCATCATTTCTGATTTTTAAAATGTTTTACAGGGAAGACACAATATGTAAATCTATTAGCTAACCACGTTAGCAAAAGACACAACTTTTTTTCTCCACCATTTTTTTCCTGCATCAGTAGCTATCACTAATTCGACTAAATAAAGATATATATAGCCACTAACCAAGAAACAACTTCATAAGATGACAGTCTGATAACATATTTATGGTATAGGATATGTTTTTTTAGAAAAATGTGCATTTTTCAGGTATAAATCACAGTTGTACATTGCAGCTGCAATCTGAAATAGCGTTGGAAGCAGCCGGAATAATTACAGAGACCGACGTCAATTACCAAAATACTCATCCTAAAACATTTCTGAAAAATACACAGCATACAGCAATCGAAAGACACAGATCTTGTGAATCCAGACAATATTTCAGATTTTCTAAGTGTTTTACAGGGAAGACACAATATGTAAATCTATTAGCTAACCACGATAGCAAAAGACACAACTTTTTTTCTCCACCATTTTTTTCCTGCATCAGTAGCTATCACTAATTCGACTAAATAAAGATATATATAGCCACTAACCAAGAAACAACTTCATAAGATGACAGTCTGATAACATATTTATGGTATAGGATATGTTTTTTTAGAAAAATGTGCATTTTTCAGGTATAAGTCACAGTTGTACATTGCAGCTGCAATCTGAAATAGCGTTGGAAGCAGCCGGAATAATTACAGAGACCGACGTCAATTACCAAAATACTCATCCTAAAACATTTCTGAAAAATACACAGCCTACAGCAATCGAAAGACACAGATCTTGTGAATCCAGACAATATTTCAGATTTTCTAAGTGTTTTACAGCGAAAACACAATATATCGTTATATTAGCATACCACATGAGCTAACATCACCCCAGCATTAAATCAAGGCAAAGTATATTAATTTTTTCACTAACCTTCTCAGAATTCTTCAGATGACAGTCCTGTAACATCATATTACACAATGCATATAGAGTTTGTTCGAAAATGTGCATATTTAGCATCAAAAATCTTGGTTATGCAATGTAATCTGTCAAAACATGGCATGCATTCGGGCCGGCCCCATCTTGGAAAGGCACCTATGATTACGATTATTTATCGATTAGATTGACTAAAAAAATACAGGTTGGACAGCTAATGAAAGATGCATTGGTTATTAATGCAACCGCTGATTTAGATTTTTAAAATTAACGTTACAAGACATACATTGTGAGTTACAGCCAGACTAGTGCCGCAAAAAATGGCCGACAACCTCGTTTAAATTTTTCCACATAAATACGGAATAAAATCATGAATAACTCTTACTTTTGGACGAGCTTCCATCAGTATCTTGGGCAATGTGTCCTTTGTCCAAAAGTATCGTTGCTTTGTTGTAAAACGACCTCCTCAACTTCAGAACTAGCAGCTAACGATAGCTTCACGGCACACACATGCCCAAATCGTCAAACGCAATACTAAGGAAATTCAGAAAAATAGCAATATACTCGCATAAACTGATATAAATCGGTTTCAAATAACTTCGTTATGATGTTTCTAACACCTATATCGAACTAAATCACAGACGGATAGATCTTTGATCAATAACGAGAGCTTTTGAGCATGCGATTCTGATGTCCTCCCTTGCGTCCTGGCGAGCGTCAAAAGGAAGGGTCATCTCACTCCACTCCCTTTTATAAACTCTGACAAACACGTAGAGACACCATTCCACTTCTCATTGGTTACTGACATCCAGGGGAAGGCGGGTGCAGTTCATGTCAAGCCATAGGGCACACACAGAGTTTTCAACTGATCCGAGATCAGAGACTATTTTTCAGAGCTTCGCATGTCCTGTCATGAGTTTCGCTGTAGAAAGAGTTCTGGTTCACCCACAGACATAATTCAAACGGTTTTAGAAACTAGAGATTGTTTTCTATCCAATAGTAATAATAATATGCATATTGTACGAGCAAGAATTGAGTATGAGGCAGTTTAATTTGGAGACGATAAATGCTAACGTTGAAACAGCACCCCCTATATTGAGAAAAGGTTAACAAGGCTAATCTGAAAACAATGCTCCCTCAATTTTATCAGCATATCGAATGCGCGACCCAAAATTCTGGATCATTACTATTCTAACTTCCGTGCACACAAAGCCCTCCTTTCAGAAAATCTGACCCCGACTCCATTTTGTTGCTCCCAGCCTATAGACAGAAGCTAAAACAGGAAACGACCGTGCTCAGGTCTGTTCAATGCTGGTCCGACCAATCTGATTCCACGCTTCAAGGTTGCTTCGATCATGTGGACTGGGATATGTTCTGGATAGCCTCAGACAACAACATTGATCTATACGCTGATTCGATGAGCGAGTTTATTAGCAAGTGCATCGGTGATGTTGTACCCATGGTGACTATTAAAACCTTCCCCAACCAGAACCCTTGGATTGATGGCAGCATTCGCACAAAACTGAAAGCACGAACCGCTGCTTTTAATCAGGGCAAGGCGACCAGAAACATGACCGAATACAAACAGTGTAGCTATTCCCTCCGCAAGGCAATCAAACAAGCTAAGCGTCAGTATAGAGACAAAGTAGAGTTGCAATTCAATGCTCAGACACGAGACGTATGTGGCAGGGTCTACAGTCAATCACGGATTACAAAATGAAAACCAGCCCCGTCGCGGACACCAATGTCTTGCTCCCAGACAAACTAAACAACTTATTTGCTTGCTTTGAGGACAATACAGTGCCACTGACACGGCCCGCTACCAAAACCTGCGGGCTCTCCTTCACCGCAGCCAACATGAGTAAAACTTTTAAACGTGTTAACCCTCTCAGGGCTGCAGGCCCAGACGGCATCCCTATCCGCATCCTCAGAGCCTGTGCAGACCAGCTGGCTGGTGTGTTTACGGACATGTTCAATCAATCCCTATCCAAGTCTGCTGTTCCCACATGCTTCAAGAGGGCCACCATTGTTCCTGTTCCCAAGAAAGCTAAGGTAACTGAGCTAAATGACTACCGCCCTGTAGCACTCACTTCCGTCATCATGAAGTGCTTTGAGAGACTAGTCAAGGATCATATCAGCTCCACCCAACCTGACACCCTAGACCCACTCCAATTTGCTTACTGCCCCAATAGGTCCACAGACGACACAATCGCAATCACACCGCACACTGCCCTAACCCATCTGGACAAGAGGAATACCTATGTAAGAATGCTGTTCACCGATTATTTAACTCATCATTAAGCTAGAGGCCCTGGGTCTCGACCCCGCCCTGTGCAACTGGGTCCTGGACTTTCTGACGGGCCGCCCCCAGGTGGTGAGGGTAGGAAACAACATCTCCACTCCGCTGATCCTCAACACTGGGTCCCCACAAGGGTGCGTTCTCAGCCCTCTCCTGTACGCCCTGTTCACCCATGACTGCATGGCCATGCACGCCTCCAACTCAATCATCAAGTTTGCAGACGACACTACAGTGGTAGGCTTGATTACCAACAACGACGAGACGGCCTACAGGGAGGAGGTGAGGGCTCTCAGAGTATGGTGTCAGAAACATAACCTCACACTCAACATCAAGAATACAAAGGAGATGATCGTGGACTTCAGGAAACAGCAGAGGGAGCACCCCCCCTATCCACAGGCGGGCTGTATCACCGCCTGGTACGGCAACTGCTCCGCTCATAACCGCAAGGCTCTCCAGAGGGTAGTGAGGTCTGCACAACGCATCACCGGGGGCAAATTACCTGCCCTCCAGGACACCTACAACCCGATGTCACAGGAAGGCCAAAAAGATCATCAAGGACAACAACCACCCGAGCCACTGCCTGTTCACCCCGCTAACATCCAGAAGGTGAGGTCAGTACAGCTGCATCAAAGCTGGGACCGAGAGACTGAAAAACAGCTTCCATCTCAAGGCCATCAGACTGTTAAACAGCCAACACTAACATTGAGTTGCTGCTGCCAACATACTGACTGAAATCTCTAGCCACTTTAATAATTAAAAATTGGATGTAATAAATGTATCACTAGTCGGCATCTGCTAACCATGTGTATGTGACCAATAAAATTTGATTTGATGTGGAATAGAGTTCCATGTAGTCATGGCTCTATGTAGTACTGTGTGCCTCCCATAGTCTGTTCTGGACTTGAGGACTGTGAAGAGACCTCTGGTGGCATGTCTTGTGGGGTATGCATGGGTGTTCGAGCTATGTGCTAGTATTTTAAACAGACAGCTCGGTACCTACAGCTTGTCAACACCTCTTACAAAAACAAGTAACGAGGCAGTCAATCTCTCTTCCACTTTGAGCCATGAGAGATTGACATGCATGTCAGTAATGTTAGCTCTCCGTGTACTTTTAAGGGCCAGCCGTGCTGCCCTGTTCTGAGCCAACTGCAATTTTCCCAAGTCCCTCTTCGTGGCACCTGACCACACGACTGAACAGTAGTCCAGGTGTGACAAAACCAGGGCCTGTAGGACCTGCCTTGTTGATAGTGTTGTTAAGGCAGATCAGTGAGTTATTATGGATAGACTTCTCCCCATATTACTACAACTGTATCATCAAAGATATTATCTAAGTGAGTTTCAGAGATAGTCAGAATATGAATGTTTCTCAGGCTGCATATGTTAATATGGGCTATTTTTTAGCACTTTTCTGGGTTGCTTGATTGTTTTTAATGCTTTACTGGGAAGCTTATCAGAAGTAGACTTGATAGTGCAGGGTGAGCTGCACAAATTGGTCTTCCTACTAGGGCACACCGCCTCAGTGCTAACAGTGTGACTCTGATTCATAGGCTCATGATTACTGCATCCAATAGCTGTAGGATTAACAAAGGTATTCAGGGCAATTAGAGGGACATAAATTAAGTTACTTACTATTTGTCTGCCAACGCCCCTAGGATAATGTACATTAGCTGCATCATTATGATGACTCATTGTCACAATGGTAGGGATTAGCTGAGGCGGTCTTGGGTCCTTGATAAGTCATTGTTTCAACGCTGCGTGGACAGGAGTCCAGGAGCCAAGAGTATCTCCTGTTTCCAGAAGGTGCCAAAGTTATCTATAAAAGTGACTCCAGCAGAGATACAATAATATTTTAGCCAGATGTGTACAGACGTGCCAGATGTGTACCAACGATGGTACGATGGTAATACAAAAATCAGTTCTTTAAAATCAATTTTCAGATGTTCCGAGCTAGCCCTCCTGATGTCGTTAGATCCCACATGGACTACAACAGTGCCAGCTCCCGGCATCTGTCGTAGAACAGCCGGAAGCTGCTTTGTGATGTCTTGTACTCGTGCTCCTGGGTAGCACAGAGTTTTTGCCTTGGGAACTGAGATGTTTCTCCCCATAGAGCTGCCTATGATGACAGCTGGTGAGGTTGAATGGGCCGGTCTCTCAGGCAGCCTCATGGTCTGATGAGGGTGGGCGCTCCGAGGATCTGAACCCGAGGTAGAAGCCACCAGAGAGGGAGACAGAACAGAGGACGAAGATGCAGGTACCTCGGATCCGATCTTGAATGGAAAGCCCGCTGGAACCTCTGGATCCAGGGTGGCAAAGCTGTTTCTGGTCTCTGTCAGGTCCGGGCTCAACATCTCCAAGGAGACTCCCGTTGCCAGAGGACGCTGTCTTCGACTTCCACAGCGAGTGACGTATCTCCATGGCTGGTTGGTTGGGTCGAGAACAGCTCCGTTCTCCAGGGAAGGGGGAGACCCCTTTGGGGATGGAACCCTGCTGAGCACCTGCCAGTCGGCTGTGGAGAGCCAACACAGCGGCGACACTTCCACCAGACCAGAGCGGCATCCGGCTACTGGGGTGGAAGAAAAATAAAAAGTAGACGGTGTGGATTCCCCAGTAGCTTATGTAGGTTTGCCACGTGCTTGCTAAGAGTAACCACTTCACCCCTGTAGTCCTCCGCAAGCAAGCAGCTGCTACATTGAAAGACAGCACGGTCCACATTGTCCCGGAACAAAGCAAAATTAAACACAGCTCCTGCAGCGCTGGAAATGTTCAATGGTGGTCTCAAATGGAGGACCCTGAGCCAGCTAGGCTAGCTGGGCTTCGGTGCCTCTCTGCGGAATCTGGAGGGATCCCGGGACAGACAGCAATGCTCACAGCAACTAAGCGCAAAAGAGCCATCAGAATCCAAAATAAAATTGGAAAAATGTTCAAGAAATGGAACAATGTATCAATCAATCGAGTACAAAAGGTAAGACAGGGCACGCCACCCAAGAACCTATGACAAACATGTAAACAATGCATTGTGTTTGTCACCGACAAGTGAACATTGAAATTGTCAGCTACAGGAGAGGCTGCAATGTTTCGAGACTTAATTGAACAGGGGAAATAATCTTAAAAACAAACTTAGAAAAGCATGTCGCCATATGGACTAGATGGAAAACGGTCTATATAGGACTGAAAACAGCTTGCAAAGAAGATTACGCTAGGCCTTCCTTATGAAAAAATATTGCAGTCAGAGTGCAGTATCACTGCAGTACACTGTAGTATAACTATAGTTAGAATGCAGTATAACTGCAGTATTCTGCAAATACTGCGTCCAAAATAACACTTTTTTTAATTCAAATAATTTTGCAGTCTAACTCCAACTTGGGCGGCAGGCAGCCTAGTGGTTAGAGCGTTGGGCCCATAAGTGAAAGGTTGCTAGATCGAATGCCCGAACTGATAAGGTAAATATCTGTCATTCTGCCCCTGAACAAGGCAGTTAACCCACTGTTCCTAGGCCATCATTGTAAATAAGAATTTGTTCTTAACTGACTTGCCTAGTTAAATAAAAAAATTCTGCAATCACTGCAGTTTAAAAACTGTTATCTTTTTTTGTAAGTGATTTACAATACAGCCTACGCTACACCACAACTTTCTTAGCTTCTGCAGCAGTGCGTGGGTAAAATCACTGGATAAGCTAAGAAAATGTATTGTGATTATTGCATTGTTTTCTCTATAACCTGTTAGTTCATATGTCTTGCGACCTTGATATATAGGTCTAAGGCAGAGACAAGAAGACACAGTGGCAGAATAAATTCAACCATGCCTTTGTTTCATCACAATGAGCAAACTCTGTCCAGTGAAGTGCACAAAGTATATTGCATGTAAAAAACAGTTACATGACCAACAGCATGGTCAAGCAAGTTAATGTTTCTGACATTTTCGGACTACTAAACAACTGTTGATTTAGAACCACAGCGAGTTACCACAAGTCACTATGAAAACAGGAGCTGCCTCCACTATTCCAGCACCATTTCATCATAATCAAATGACTCGGTCAATAAAGAAGTGGTCAAATGACACAGATGCTAAGCTACAGGACTGTTTTGCTAGCACAGACTGGAATATGTTCCGGGATTCTTCCGATGGCACTGAGGAGTACATCACATCAGTCACTGACCATATGTACATACCCCAATCAAAATCCATGAATTATAGGCAACATCCGCACTGAGCTAAAGGCTAGAACTAACGGAAGCTTATAAGACATCCCGCTATGCCCTCCGACGAACCATCAAACAGGCAAAGCATTAATACAGGACTAAAATCTAATCGTACTACACCGGCTCTGAAGCTTGTTGGATGTGGCAGTGCTTGCGAACCATTACAGACTACAAAGGGAAGCACAGCCGAGAGATGCCCAGTGACACGAGCCTACCAGACGAGCTAAACTACTTCTATGCTCGCTTCAAGGCAAATAACACTGAAAACGTCTATGCATGAGAGCACCAGCTGTTCCGGAAGACTGTGTGATCATGCTCTCCGCAGCCGATGTGAGTAAGACCTTTAAACAGGTTAACATTCACAAGGCCGCAGGGCCAGATGGATTACCAGGACGTGTACTGCGAGCATGCACTGACCAACTGGCAAGTGTCTTCACTGACATTTTCAACCTCTCTGTAATACCAACATAAACAGACCACCATAGTTCATGTGCCCAAGAACACTAAGGTAACCTGCCTAAATGACTACCGACCCGTAGCACTCATGTCTGTAGCCATGAAGTGCTTTGAAAGGCTGGTCATGGCTCACATCAACACCATTATCCCAGAAACCCTAGACCCACTCCAATTTGCATACTGCCCCAACAGATCCACAGATGATGCAATCTCTATTGCACTCCACACTGCCCTTTCCCACCTGGACAAAAGGAACACCTACATGAGAATGCTATTCATTGACTACAGCTCAGCGTTCAACACCATAGTGCACTCAAAGCTCATCACTAAGCTAAGGACCCTGGGACTAAACACCTCCCTCTGCAACTGGATCCTGGATTTCCTGACGGGCCGTACCCAGGTGGTAAGGGTAGGTAACAACACGTCTGCCACGCTGATCCTCAACATGGGGGCCCCTCAGGGGTGTGTGCTCAGTCCCCTCCTGTATTCCCTGTTCACCCATGACTGCACAGCCAGGCATGACTCCAACACCATCATTAAGTTTGCCGATGGTAGTGACAGGCCTGATTACTGACAACGACAAGACAGTCTATGGGGAGGAGATCAGAGACCTGGCCGTGTGGTGCCAGGACAACAACCTATCCTTCAATGTCAGCAAAACAAAGGAGATGATAGTGGACTAAAGGAAAAAGAGGACCGAGCACGCCCCATTCTCATCGACGGGGCTGTAGTGGAGCAGGTTGAAAGCTTCAAGTTCCTTGGTGTCCACATCACCAACAAACTAGAATGGTCCAAACACGCCATGACAGTCGTGAAGAGGGCACGACAAAGCCTATTCCCCCTCAGGAGACTGAAAAGATTTGGCATGGGTCCTCAGATCCTCAAAAGGTTGCTCAGCTGCAACATCGAGAGCATCCTGACTGGTTGCATAACTGCCCGGCCTCCGACCGCAAGGCACTACAGAGGGTAATGCGTACGGCCCAGTACATCACTGGGACCAAGCTTCATGCCATCCAGGACCTCTATACCAGGCGGTGTCAGAGGAAGGCCCTAAAAATGGTCAAAGACTCCAGCCACCCTAGTTATAGACTGTTCTCTCTGCTACCGCACGGCAAGCGGTACCGGAGCGCCAAGTCTAGGTCCAAAAAGGCTCCTTACCAGCTTCTACCTCCAAGCCATAAGACTCCCGAACAGTTAATCAAATGGTCCCGGCCCCACCCCCTCTTTTACACTGCTGCTACTCTCTGTTTATTATCTATGCATAGTCACTTTAACCCCACCTACATCTACGTATTACCTCAATTACCTCGAATAACCTGTGCCCCCGCATATTGACTCTGTACCGGTAACACCTGTATATAGCCTCGCTACTGTTATTTTACTGCTGCTCTTTAATAACATTTTATTTTATCTTATTTTTTACTTATCTATTTTTATTTTGCACTTATTTTACTAAAAATGCATTGTTGGTTAAGGGCTTGTAAGTAAGCATTTCACTGTAAGTTCTACTACACCTGTTGTATTCGGGGCATGTGACAAATAAAATTTGATTTGATCAAATCACCTATGCTTAGTCTAATACAGTAACAACTAAAAGATGCCAAAAACAATTTAGTCAAATCAACTTAAGCTAAATAGTGTGTGCAAGTAGAAAAACATGTTGACTCACAAAACGCCAATGCCATCCTTCTCTCTTTCATGTTGACCATCCAGTCTATGACTCTGTCATACAGTACATGCTTGTATTTATTTTTGACCTAGGCTACCTGGCTAAAACGCTTGCTCGCTAGCCTAACTTCCTTTCATGGGCAACAAATGCACCAGGCCAGCCAGTTAACATTAGCCTACTACATTTACATATTGAACTTACATCCTCTCAGGCCAGGGGCACAATGTTTGAATTTATGGTTGGATCAGAATCGCCGTTATAATCATTGGCTAGTATGGAGAATTAAAAATTAAAACCACAAGTCCAAATCACTTTCTCCATCCATGGAAAGGGCCAATTTTAGCTAGCTAGCCATCGGAGGACAACAACACAACAAGATGCAACAATTCAAGTTATTTTCTGTCAATGACGCTTTGGATCTCGATGTGACGTGATTTTCTTTTTTTGGTGCACCAGGTCCATTCACAGTTTAGCTCACTCAGTTTAGCTCAACTCGGGTTGGCTATGATTTTACACTTTTTTTTTTTTATCAAGGGAGGCCAAATGCTCGCTGGCTTCCCTTGCACCCTTGCACGCTCCGATGCTTTCTCTGGTGAGATACATTCAGCCTCTTGCGAATTGAAGGAAAATTATGAAACACAGAGAGACGAAAGATAAATTACTGTATATTTCTTTCTTAGTCCATTTTTGGGGGAAGCCTGGCTTCCCTTGGCATCCAAGAATACATGCCACTGCTTAGCTTGACATTGGCTATTGAGGAAAGCCTGGGGTAGAGTATTGAGCCCATAAACTGAGTGATAATCACTTGAATTTACAGTAAATGGATGGAAAAATATACATTTACATCGTGGCGCTGTGAATGCCAAAAAGAAGGCGCTGTCTAATGCTAAGGGCCTCTAGAGGAGCAAGACCAGTTGAGCTGTTTAGGTCAAAGTGGAATGGGATTGGGACAACATGTGGAATGTAAACTCAGCAAAAAAGAAACGTCCTCTCACTGTCAACTGCGTTTATTTTCAGCAACCTTAACATGTGTAAATATTTGTATGAACATAACAAGATTCAACAACTGAGACATCAACTGAACAAGTTCCACAAACATGTGAATAACAGTAATTGAATAATGTGTCCCTGAACAAGGGGGGGTCAAAAGTAACAGTCAGTATCTGGCGTGGCCACCAGCTGCATTAAGTACTGCAGTGCATCTCCTCCTCATGGACTGCACCAGATTTGCCCGTTCTTGCTGTGAGATGTTACCCCACTCTTCCACCAAGGCACCTGCAAGTTCCCGGACATTTCTGTGGGGAATGGCCATAGCCCTCACCCTCCGATCCAACAGGTCCCAAACGTGCTCAATGGGATTGAGATCCGAGCTCTTCACTGGCCATGGCAGAACACTGACATTCCTGTCTTGCAGGAAATCATGCACAGAACGAGCAGTATGGCTGGTGGCATTGTCATGCTGGAGGGTCATGTCAGGATGAGCCTGCAGGAAGGGTACCACATGATGGAGGAGGATGTCTTCCCTGTAACGCACAGCGTTGAGATTGCCTGCAAAGACGACAAGCTCTGTCCGATGATGCTGTGACACCCCGCCCCAGACCATGACAGACCCTCCACCTCCAAATCAATCCCGCTCCAGAATACAGGCCTTGATGTAACGCTCATTCTTTCAACGATAAATGCGAATCCGACCATCACCCCTGGTGTGACAAAACCACGACTCGTCAGTGAAGAGCAGTTTTTAGCCAGTCCTGTCTGGTCCAGCGACGGTGGGTTTGTGCCCACCGTTGTTGCCGGTGATGTCTGGTGAGGACCTGCATTACAACAGGCCTACAAGCCCTTAGTCCAGCCTCTCTCAGCCTATTGCGCACAGTCTGAGCACTGATGGAGGGATTGTGCGTTCCTGGTGTAACTCTGGCAGTTGTTGTTGCCATCCTGTACCTGTCCCGCAAGTGTGATGTTCAGATGTACCGATCCTGTGCAGGTGTTGTTACATGTGGTCTGCCACTGTGAGGATGATCAGCTGTTCGTCCTGTCTCACAGTACGGACATTGCAATTTATTGCCCTGGCCACATCTGCAGTCCTCATGCCTCCTTGTAGCATGCCTAAGGCACGTTCACACAGATGAGCAGGGACCCTGGGCATCTTTCTTTTGGTGTTTTTCAGAGTCAGTAGGAAGGCCTCTTTAGTGTCCTAAGTTTTCATAACTGTGACCTTAATTGCCTACCGTCTGTAAGCTGTTAGTGTCTTAACAACCGTTCCACAGGTGCATGTTCATTAATTGTTTATGGTTCATTGAACAAGCATGGGAAACAGTGTTTAAACCCTTTACAATGAAGATCTGTGAAGTTATTTGGATTTTTACGAATTATCTTTGAAAGACAGGGTCCTGAAAAAGGAACGTGAGTTTATGTGCTGATTAAATTCCCAGCTGTGTTAAGTGATTATTCTTAAAGGTATATTTACATTTTTAGAGGGTCCACTCAAAAAAAAATGTTTATGCTATTTTGTTTATTTAGACAAAACATTTGTTTTTGCTCTTGTTGCCTCTGAAGAAAATAGCATAAAATAACTTTGAAAATGTATTATTTCTGTTTTTATTTTGGTCTATCCATCAGTTGTCAGTGCATCAGTTCTGATTTGTTTTCAAATGCAGGTGCTCCATATACTGGGGAAGTAAAGTAGAGGTGTAGGTATCATTCTAAGAAAGTGGAGAGAGAGACAGCTTGAAAGAGATGTGGTTCTGGGGGGAGGGGGGGAGGATTATGATTAAATCACATACATTTACAATGTTTATCAAAGTGCTTAGAGTGAACCCCAATTGATAGTTTGCTCCAGAACGAATCAGTTGGGCATTTGATTTCCATTTGGTAGGCCTGTTTTTTCATGAGTTTCAAGTCTGGAGAAGCTTACAATTTATCCTACCATTTCTACCCAGTTATGAATATTTATATATGCACATTTCCATGAAACAGTTTCATTCAATAACAAAGTTTTAGTGTCTTAAACTCATTGTTACATGGTTAATCATAAAAATCTGAAGTAAAACTATACAAATCTTAAAGTAAAAATTCAACTATAGCTAGAGCACTAGCCTCTGCCATATGGACCCTAACCCTAACCCTAACCCATTGGCAGTTAAAGAAATTAGAACATAGAACTCAGAGATAGCCTATAGGCCAATGCAACAGTAGGCCTATAGCTTCCATCATCAACTAAGTAAAATACATAACATTCATTAGCTAACACCGTTCCGTACACATTTTGGGCAACTGCGTCATTCAAACGAGGCTGCAATGAAAACTAATGGGACTGTAGTGACAGTGTTGGCATCAAAATCCAGGGTGTGAACTAAGTTTCTATTCAGCGTTGATTGACATGGTAATTGACCAATAGTATTTGAGAAAAGTTGAAAAATCGGACCCCTCTGATGCTGTATGTCAAAGTGTGATGTGTCACGAACGTAACGTACGGCACGCGTTATGCAACTCATTCTGTGCCGTACAGTCTCTTTCCGCCAGGTGTAGCGCCTCTCTCGCAGATTAAAAACAAGAAATGATCAATGGTGAGTGTAAAGTTAATTACTCGTGAGTTCATCAATAGTTAATTCAATCAATTGTAAAAAAAAAAAAATTGCGTCATCACTGCGAGCCATCATGACTCTCAAAAACCGTGACAGCCGCAGTTTACTTGTGAAGGTAAATTTAGAGTCGCCCTAAAAACCCTATTCAAATTCGACACAACCCTTCAAATAGGTATGTAATGAGACATTATATAAACTCTTTATAGTGTTTTATTTACATTTTAGAGGTGATAAGTTGGACAAATCGGGTGAAAAAAGCAGTTTCCCCACAAGACATATCTCCCCCTTTCACTATCACTCTGTAGCTTTCGCCTCCCCGCCCTTCATTTTTAAAAAGACCAGGCGGAGCTCCATTGCCTTCTTCAATCATGCAGAGACGGGCAGCATGAAGATCTCATCATTGATTTGGCTGGAAAGGGGAGAAATTGTGCTTTACAATGGTATTCATAATGCATTTGACCTGGAAGTATTACATTTTTTGGGGCGCTAAAATAAGGTCAAGTGTACGGAACAGAGCGATGTACAGAAGTTTGTTAGCTAACGTTAGGCCTAAAGCTGACAAAATAAAAACAGTTGAAAATATCCTTATGAAAATTCTGTTTAATTCAAACACATCCATATCTCTTCTACACTTGTCTGCCTCCCTTTCTATCTGTCTTCACTTGAGCTATTGCTAGTGAAGTTGTACATTGTATCAAAGTATCACAGAGTCCGCTGAAGCAGTCACTAACGAACTTGCAACATTGTATCAACTAGTCTATTCCGGGCCTTCAAAGTTTCTTGCGCCATTGAGCTCGAGACAGAAAGCTGTTTTGTATGACGTTTCTCCTCGATACAGTATAAGGGCTTATCAGATCATGATATTTTGCTCTTTCACACCCAGGCTTGGTGATTATCGAGGCAGGGAGTGTTGGAAAGACTTTTCAAATAGTATCATTCACAATAAATAGCCTTCATTACTCAGAACAAGAATAGACTGACGAGTTTCAGAAGAAAGTGCTTTGTTTCTGGCCATTTTGAGCCTGTAATTGAACCCACAAATGCTGATGCTCCAGATACTCAACTAGTCTAAAGAAGAACAGTTTTATTGCTTCTTTATTAATCAGAATAACAGTTTTCAGCTGTGAAAACATAATTGCAAAAGGGTTTTCTAATGATCAATTAGCCTTTTAAAATTATAAACTTGGATTAGCTAACACAACATGCCATTGGAACACAGAAGTGATGGTTGCTGATAATAGGCCTATGTAGATATTCCATAAAGAAACTGCCGTTTCCAGCTACAATAGTCATTTACAACATTAACGATGTCTACACTGTATTTCTGATCAATTTGATGTTATTTTAATGGACAAAAAAAGGACATTCCTAAGTGACCCCAAACATTTGAACGGTAGTGTACTGTAAATTTAACTGAGATTAAACCGTCTTTCAGTCTCGATCAAATAAATTATCAATATTTCAATATTTTATTTGGACGGGCAAGGAGGTACAGTAGGGTGGGCCACGGGCCTCCCATAACGCCAGCCCTGGTTTATGTACGTATGTAATGCAAAAACACAATATGCTACTGAAAAAACTGTTGGTCACTAAATCTGGCGAGAACTAGGACCATGGAAAAAACAGCTAGCTGGAGCTTGTCTGAGCGGTTGGCTGGATATGCCCTCACCGCTACATACTTAATGCTGATTGGTTTTGGTTTTGGTTCTGCCCACTATAGTGCTGTCCAGTCAGAACATGATGTTGCAATGGATAACAATACTCCAGAGCTAGCAATTAGCTAAGAGCTAGCAAACATCCCCGCAAACTTCTTACTTATAAAGATACATTACATGGTAAAATAACCAACACTCACTTAGATTACACCCATTATGTAGCATTTCCAACACTCACTTGTCAATGGACACACAACACTTCAGTTAGGAAACAGCATGTCAAAAGTCTGTCAGCAACACAACACTTCAGTTAGGAAACAGCATGTCAGAAGTCTGTCAGCAACACAACACTTCAGTTAGGAAACAGCATGTCAAAAGTCTGTCAGCAACACAACACTTCAGTTAGGAAACAGCATGTCAGAAGTCTGTCAGCAACACAACACTTCAGTTAGGAAATAGCACGTCAAAAGTCTGTCAGCAACACAACACTTCAGTTAGGAAACAGCATGTCAAATGTCTGTCAGCAACAAAACACTTCAGTTAGGAAACAGCATGTCAAAAGTCTGTCAGCAACACAACACTTCAGTTAGGAAACAGCATGTCAGAAGTCTGTCAGCAACACAACACTTCAGTTAGGAAACAGCATGTCAAAAGTCTGTCAGCAACACAACACTTCAGTTAGGAAACAGCATGTCAAAAGTCTGTCAGCAACACAACACTTCAGTTAGGAAACAGCATGTCAAAAGTCTGTCAGCAACACAACACTTCAGTTAGGAAACAGCATGTCAAAAGTCTGTCAGCAACACAACACTTCAGTTAGGAAACAGCATGTCAGAAGTCTGTCAGCAACACAACACTTCAGTTAGGAAACAGCATGTCAAAAGTCTGTCAGCAACAAAACACTTCAGTTAGGAAACAGCATGTCAGAAGTCTGTCAGCAACACAACACTTCAGTTAGGAAACAGCATGTCAAAAGTCTGTCAGCAACACAACACTTCAGTTAGGAAACAGCATGTCAAAAGTCTGTCAGCAACACAACACTTCAGTTAGGAAACAGCATGTCAAAAGTCTGTCAGCAACACAACACTTCAGTTAGGAAACAGCATGTCAAAAGTCTGTCAGCAACACAACACTTCAGTTAGGAAACAGCATGTCAAAAGTCTGTCAGCAACACAAAACTTCAGTTAGGAAACAGCATGTCAAAAGTCTGTCAGCAACACAACACTTCAGTTAGGAAACAGCATGTCAGAAGTCTGTCAGCAACACAACACTTCAGTTAGGAAACAGCATGTCAAAAGTCTGTCAGCAACACAACACTTCAGTTAGGAAACAGCATGTCAGAAGTCTGTCAGCAACACAACACTTCAGTTAGGAAACAGCATGTCAAAAGTCTGTCAGCAACACAACACTTGCTTCTTCTCAAGACAGCAGATGCTATGCACTGATGTGAAGTGGAAGCAGGCTGAGCCCTTGAGTGTGTCCAAGTGCGTTGATTGGTTGTAATGAGTAGAAGCTTGAAGGGTGATTGACAGGGCTGCAGGCCAATCAGGTTGAAAGGGATGGCTTTTTTTTTACAGCAGCCCCTGGATTTCTGGTGTATATCCACCCATCTTTAAGACCTCAGTGGGGGGTTTAGTCCTGAAAGGGCCTAGTCCTACCTGGCAGGTAAGAGAGGCAGAGCAGTGAAGAGACCAGACCAGGTGGGGTCCAGTACTACTGTGAATCTGGCCGAACTAGAGGGGCAGCTGATTACTAAGGTCTCTTTAGAGGACCATGGGGGTCAGGAGAATGCCGCCTCAAGGGCATGCAATGGGCTTAGGGGCCGCCCCGTCAGGGCGGTGCACAGGGAAAACAAAAGCAGTCCTTGGCCGCCCCATAGAATGCAACAAGGATGGGGGAGGATCCTCTAACTCAGCTGGTACAGGGCCGCTGAAGGCTGGCCACAGATGGAGGTGGCTTGCCTACTGCGGCGTAGAAATGTGGCAGGCCCGGCCACAACTGTTGTTGGCAGCTCAATGGCTGCTGTTGGGGTTGGTGACTCTCTCACCACTGCTGAATGTGATGGTTCCCATGGTGGACAGGTTGGGACTGCTGTACGGGGCTCATCAGGGATCTGAGAGCGTGGCCGGCTGGGCCCCAGAGAAGTGCAAGTGCCGGAGGGTCTTCCATTGCAGGAGGCAGGCGGCCCCCGAGAACTGGAGACAGCAGGCCCCCCGGGTCAGAGAACGGGGTCTGAGAGCCTAGCAGGGCAAGAAACTAGGGCCCCGACAGGGCAGGGGACTTGGAACCTACTACTAAGATTGAGGAGTGCAAGCCAGGTATGGCGGGAGGCTGCAAACCTAGCTGAGCAGGGAACTAGTAGCCTAACACTAGGACAGGCGACTTGGTGCTAGCAGAGGCTGGAGACTGCAAACTGGCTAGGGGCAGGGACTGCAGACCTAGACGAGCAGCTCGCTCTGAGCCTAGCTGAACAGGAGATCCAGGGCCTGGAACTAGTGCAGGAGGTTTGGAGTGTAACACTAAAGGAGCTGACTGCTTACCAACTGAGGCTGTGGGCTGCTGACCAACTGAGGGCAGAGCCTGCAGATCTAGTAATGTTCGTAAGAGGGGATATGCATCTTTCAAATGATTTGCCATGGATATTTGCCAAATGAAGGACTGCAACAGGTCTTTCTCGTCAATATCACTGTTCACCGTTTACTCCTCTTTCAACAGGGTGTTATTCCCTTTATAATGGGAGTTGAGACATACAGTTAACAGCATTAGAAATTCACACTATAGCAGTAAGCAACAAAAAATACTAAATAGACGAGACGCATCTGTTATTCCAAAACTGCAGCTCGTGATTGGAACACATTTCTCTACTTTAATCAACCAGCCCATTTTGAATTTGTGATAAAGCTGTCGTGATTTGGCAAGGAATTTAACTTGTCTACAGTTTTGTTTGTGTGCCCCATCAGTTAGATACGTTTCTATAGGCAGTCATTTCTGTAGGTCTAATAGAAGCTTGGGTGCGCAGCACGCATGTGTGTATAGGGAGCAGTTTGAATGAAATTCAATGAGAGACATGTAATGGAGGGAAAAGAGAATGCAGGGAGAAGAACTGTGATCACTTGGCTAGGTTACTTTTTGTTGTAAGACGCTAATGCATATAACAAGTGGAAAGGAACACTAGAGTCAACGTGAATTAACTGTTGTCTTTGGGACAAAATTTCACCTGCCTGTTTGGGCAGATTCCAGATTCCTAAGCTTACTGTGTGACTGTGGTAGAACTTCATTGCCCCCTAGTGGTCAAAGCACGCTATATGATTTCACATGGAATTTTATGAAATGCTCAACTAGTTTTCATGGAAAACCGATAAAAAATAAGGCCGTTTAAACATGAAAGAAAATGTTCATTTGTCACATCCCTACGAGACAGTCATTTTGCTCAGACTATTGTGTTCTAGCATTGCATTCTTATATGGACTTTAAATTAGCCCAAACCCGACCTAGACCTCAAAAGAGTCGTAAGTGAAAAAAATCTGTAAGGAAACCTCAAGAATGTGTGTTTCAATGACTGTGTTTTTGTATGTTGATTGTTTTTAGTCTGCATTCTGCACTAACGGTCTATTTGTATTGGAGCTTGCAGGATGAAGTACCCTCACTTACATGTTAATTAGACTTTGGAGCAGTGACTTTGAGTTGGAAGTCTCTTTAAACAATTACCCCAGTGAATCTTGAATCCTTATCTCCGACCTGCTAGCACACTAAGATTTTGTGTGACACGGGGGTCATTTATTGTATGGGTATCAATTGCTCGTTGGCCTGCATGGCGACAATTCTGAGGTGTCAAGAGCTGGGACTTCAGTTCTGACAAGGATTTGTTTCAATTTTGCTTGACAATTCGCTATAGAGATACCGCACCGCAGATATTGAAGCAGGACTTTCCTCTCACACAGTCACGCAGAGTATCTCCGCATGTGCACGGGTGCGCGTCACGCTGCCACAACGTGGTAGCTACGGGACCAAAACAGCACAGAAGTTTAGTCTCATGCTCACACAAGGCTCGTGTTACGTGTGCGAGCGTTGCAAAATAAATGTTCACATACATGTTATTCAGTCATTGCATCCAAACTGCTTGCGAGCGTCTGCGTAGCCAGGCGCTAAAATAGAACTTGGTTCTATTTGTGATGCATGACACTCTGCAGGTCCTGCCTCTCCCATCTCCTCACTGGTTTCTAGGAGCATATACCCATGTGGGTGATTGAAAGGTCCACACTCCAGTCCAGTTGGTGATGGAAATGCACCTTAAAGTTGGTTGCCAACCACCATATAAAGTCCAAAGAAGAAGCCTGAAGGAGGAGAGATTACTAGAAACAAACTCGGGTTTAACCTTTTATCTGTGGATTAAATGTCGGAGTAGAGGACCTTGTGCATTTCAGGTAAAATAACAACCCAATGTTTATATCCCAGGACAAATGAGCTAGCAACAGCAAGCTAGCTAGCTAAATTGCCATGAATGTTTAATGCTTTTCGGGCCTGTCCCCAAGTTGGTTCAGAGTTCGTTTTTTATATTTCAACCTGTGTGTCCTGGTCGTGTCTGGTGTGGATGGACAAAATCAACATGTGCATGATGGTGCAAGCAGACTCAAGCCGCATCTGGTCGAGCCAGCATGTAAATGGTTGCGGAAATTGACGCATCACTGTGTTTACTTTGTGCATGCAACGTCTACCTTTAAACAAAAAAACATATTTGATGACTGGACCGTTCATAAAGCCTCCATAAGTACTACATAGATGTTTCTTACATCTTTCAAGCAAATTCATACATAAAGGGTGATATAAAGGTCCTCACATCTAGTGCTTTGACAAATGCTTTGCCATTGATATAATGTGACATTTGTTCAGGGATAGATTTTGGACACAGGCCAGCCGGACTAGACCACCATTTTTACTAGTCCGGGTGCAAAACTTGTGCCACCCCATATTTGAAAAGGCAACGTTTCTCTAGCAGGCGATATCATAATTGAGCAATATAGGCTATAGTCTAATTATGATTACTGATTATAACAATATAAACAATATGGAACATGTCAGTTAATTAAATGAAATGGGTATCAATTTGCGTAAACCGTTCTGCATGTCCCTCTATTCCAAGCTCTACATTACCCTCTCTTTTTTTCGTAACAAAATAGTAGAAGTCTATGTGTTATCTAAAACCAACCACAGTAGCATATTGCAAATTGTTTTGAGAAATCAACATTAATTAGGCTACTGTTTTTCTTTCGTCCTCATAAATATGAGGTAGTGTAAAATAATAGAAAACATAACGCTCATTTATTTATTAGGCCCACTACAAAATATTTGTAAGACTATGGACCACTCTTACACTGTCTGTCAGCAATCCGTTTTTCTTGGTGACAAATCCGGACAAACCTATGGTCCGCTTATGTTACACTGTCATTATAAAATATTCAGCCGTGGAAAATCTGCGTATATCCGCGCGGTGAATAATCTACCACCAACTGGCCGATAAACATAATGACTTTGTAAATATGCCGGTAATGGTAGTCGATTTGCATGCTTGAACTTTTCGGCTGTATTCAGTGCGCGTGTGACTGACAGTTTCATTAGGTCACACTTACAATAAAATCAAGTGGACATGACATTCGATCAGAACGACGGGTTCATTTGTTGGTTATCTCCACCCACAGCAGCAAGTCTGAGAACAGAGAAGGACGAGGATAACAATGGCTCTACCGTCGCTCACAGGTTAGTGAAGGATCTTTCAGACTATACATTTGTTGAACAACGCTTGGCTAGATGTCTCCGCAGCATAAGGAAGGATTGCATGGTGACAACAACACCTGTTCACCGCAGCAACAGTTGGGTGTAGTCTATTATCAGACTCTCAATGCTGTCGATATTGCCACCATTCGGAAATTGCGTTCCATTCCATCGTCCTCTTTTACAATAAGTTCGCATATAGGTTACTTCACATTGTATTTATTGTTTAAGTGAACTAGAAAACAGGATACATTATTGGGTAGGCCTATATCAGATAGTTTATGTATTAGGCCTATATTTTCAAATCAAACTATGTTCCGGTTCAACCCAGTTTAAAAACCAATATATATATATTCATTCGGCTTATTTGTTAGGTTCCTGAGTGAATGAACAAATATTAAGATTAAACAAGACAACATGATTTAGCCCATTTCTAAGCAAACGCGACCATAGAAAAAAACATCTTAATAAATGACATTTTCCCACTAAAATGACGAGAATTCGTGAGGAAACAAGGCGCTATTCTTAGTTGTCCTCCTATGCTGGTTGTTGGTGTATTGTTTGGCTTTGTGAGCAACTTGCGTGTTTATTGCCGGAGCAGAGAAGCGCATCTCGCTCACGCTACCCTCTGACGTCACTGATGTGTCATTCGATATTTGTAGGCTTTGTGTTCACATTTTGTGTTCAAATGTTTCTATTTTTAAAACCAAAAAGCAGCATATGTCGTTGAATAAAAAACATTAAATCAACAAATCAGATCAACGGAAAATGTATCGTTTTAGTTCATACCACTTTCTAGAATGGATTTGTCAATGTGGTTTTTCAGATATCTCTTGAAAACATTTTGGGCGTTAGCCATATTTATCTGTTAAATCCTTTGAATAAGTATCCCTGTTTGTTTATTATGTAGGCCTACGTCGATTTGAATTGTTGATGCCTACAATTTAATCATTTATTCAAAGATAATTTGCTTAAATTATAGTCTTAAACCCCATTACAGGAAATAGTTAGGCTACATTTGATTGCATTTCAAATAAATGACTCTTATCAGAACGAAAGGTGCTTTTAAAACCATTTTATTTCGTCTAAATAGCCAGGGTTGCCTTGTTGGTATGCTCAAACAAAGACACCCACATGTCCATTTATGGGCATTAAACAATCCTTATCCTTAAAATGTTCGTTAATTATAAATGTCTCTTAACGAAGTAAATAATAAAGTAACTTTCTTTCGCGAAATCAAGTAAAAATGTGCATACAATTGATTTCAATGTTTCCCTAGTAGACACAAGTAAAGTACACCGTGGTTGAAATAAACTCCTGATTAAGCTGGTTTGTTCTAAACACGTTAAATGAATAAATAAGCATAAAACATGTACCTGTTTGCTTGTAAAATGCTGTTAGACTCCCCAACACACATTTCCTTTCCAACAGCATGGCCTGGCCTGACCCATGGCTATGTCAACAATGTTTCGTTTTTCCTAGCAGTGGATATCAAAAAAAGTGAGGGATTGCTGGCTGGAATGCACGAGTTAAAACGTCGAAATAAACCCCCCCGCACTAAAAGAAATGAGAGACGAACTGAATTAGCCCTTTGAACTCTATTGACAGAAATGCAGGGTAGAGAGGAGGCAAACTTCCTTTCGGGAGCTTGGTTCGTGAGATGTGGGGGGTTGGGTGACGTTGGCTAGGGTGAAGGAGTCCACCAAATCTGTGGTTGGGGATGTTGCTATTGAAAAAGCTCTGGAATCTCGATTTGGAATTGTTTAACGTCTGCGAAAGTGGCATTAAGCTGTATTATTGTGAGGATCTGATCACGTTTGATCAGTTGGTTTGGTTTTAGGCTAATCAATAATTGAGATGACATTCTTATTTTCCAATTGACTTAATTAGTTTAGTCACTTATTAATCACTGTATGTGTTTATGTTCATTGGCCTTTATTATGAGGTTGGAATCAGAATCAACTTTATTCGCCAATAACATTTACACGTAGCCTACTAGGAATTTGATCTGGCGAAATTGTGCTGACAACAATAAGAATATACAGACAGAATATAGACAAAACCTACAGAATCTACAGATTACGTTTCGACTTTTTTTATACAGCATCAACGCTTTTATTAATTTTGGCCTTAACAGAGAATGTGAACCATACAGAATCAGAATGTTATTATTTTAGCCTTCAAAGAATAGCCTAAAATACATTGCCAGTAGTCCTAATAGCCTACGCTTGTGGATGATTACTGATGCATTTCAAATGCGGATTTACCCCAGTGTTTTACCCAAAAGGCTCAGACGTTTCTGTTTCCATCTACATGGGCCGGCACCCGTGGCTCAGCGTGCCACGACTCCGGCGGACCTCCTCTAACTTGGAACCAATGCAAGGCCCTGGGTACTTTTCAGCCACCATTTACATCACAATGGCCAACTGTGAACTTTAACACCTCACAAATCAACAGTCTTGAATGATGCAGGGGTGTTGATTCTGATCGCCACATGTCTTTCGTGTCACACTCCTGATGGAAACACGATTACACTATAGCTTACTTAATATAAAACACTGGCGGCCCACTGGTGTGGGGTTAAGTCTCATTGGAAAAGCACCAAACATAGCTCTGTTCGGTCAGAAAAAAAGCCCTTCCCAGGATATGAGTGAGTCGATAACATCTGACACCGTTGACCGGCCCTGTGACCCAAACCATAATTTTTGTGGCCACTGTGGAGCCCTCCTCACCGCATCTTCAAACAGAGAATTTGCGCGGGGGTTGGGCCTTTGTTGGAGGTATGAGGTAAACTCATGAATTCCAGAGGGTGGGCTCTTTGGTGTTGCTTTGCTGCTGGGTGGGTGGGGGTGGTTGTTGTTGATTCATTCCTTCCCAACGTGTTTTTCCCCTTTGACAGTTTTGCGACCGGATGTTGACAAAGAGCTGATACATTGATAGTTCGCGTGCGATACATCAGACTCATGTTTCCAGCCATACTCTCGTAGGCATAACCTACTGCGCATAGCCGCGGGAACTCGTTTGGGGTAGGGGTGCTGCGATTTTCTTTTGTTTTGCTGAAGAGGTCTATATTGGTCAGCTAATACAGGACTAGTAAAGGCCCAGCGCACCCCTCCCAGTACCCCTCTTTTTAAAACTAAATGTATTGGAGTGTTTACCAGTATTTGTAACTTGAGTCTGATAATTATCTGTACTAAACAGTTATTATGATAATACTTGTGGAATATACAAAAAACTTGCTTGATATATGTTTTCTAGTTTCTTGAAATACTTTGCAAATTGAACTTATTTCTATGTGGAAACTGAAATGGTCTTTTCATTCCTTTCCATTTCAGTTGACATTCTTATCCAGAGCAATTTACAGTAATGAGTACATGCATTTTCATACTTTTTCATACTGGTCCCAGTGGGAATTGAAACCACATGGGAATCACCACATCACATCATCACAACCCACTTGATGTCTCAATGTACTCAATTACTGTATTGTGTGCATTGTTTTTCTTCAGGGTGGTAGAACGTCTACAGGTACAAACCTAGATGAGCCTCGAATACAGTAATGCACATTTACATGTAAGGATGGTAAATTAATACTGCACAAAAAGTGGTTGTTATCCATGTAATTTGATAAAGGAAAACATTTCATTTGGTGTGGATGTTTTGTCTTTGCCCATAACTTCCACTGTTCCCGGTAGGCCATCATTGTAAATAGGAATGTGTTGTTAACTGACTTGCCTAGTTAAAATGAAGGTTAAATGAAAATGACGATCAAAGAGAAAGGGACAGGGCAACAACTCTTACAATTCCAACTATTGATTTCTGAAAGATACTGTTCTTAATTAAACTACCTTTTTTGGTAAAGCAGAGATGTTTTGCCTGCCCTACAGATGTACAGAAGTCTACATCGGTCCACTAATACTAGTAAAGGCCCAGTGCACTACTTTTGTGATTTAAAAAAATCTTAAATTATATATATATTTTTCCCGATTTTCAGCACCCTCAACACCCCTAGTTCCTGCAGCTATGTTTGTGCGGATGTTGTCCATTGTTTGATTTGTCCTGAAGGACCACACATGCTACCCACCCTTCAGTTTTATCAATGGAAATCTTGGCAGCGTATCAGGCCTTTATAACCATACGTGTACCACTTAAAGTTAACCAAATAAATCTACTAGATTTGTAATAATAGCCTAAACCTAATAGTTTGTGCAAGAGAAGGAGGAATATGGGGCTGGTCATGTGAACATGAACTCAATGTAGGCGTAAATACGTTTTCATCAAATGCATATGGAAAATTCTATTTACTCAAAGGTTAATGAATACAATCTTTAGGTTATTATTTGGCGATATGTTTAACGAATGAATTGACAATTTTAGTAAATGCAGCAATGAATTATGTTCAACAAACAATTGTAATCTATAAATTCAAATAAACCCCTCAATTCCCAATCTCATAATGATTAGGGCTATTTTACCACATGTGACCCACCGAATCGAGCTCAGAAACGTAGGAAAAATAAAGTAATATAGTCCTATAAAAGAAGCAGAATAACAGATTTAATATTTACTGCACCAGATGTTTGTTTGCGTAAATCTTTTCTTTCAGTCTTTATATTTCCAATGTAGTGCATTTAGCTGCTGTTAATCAAATATGACATTTTAGAAATGGTTGATTTTGCTATTAAAATTGTCGTTGACGAGTTGAAAACAAGGCTGACCATTGCCATTCACACGACTCTCAACCGAAGTTGTAAAATGTTTTTGTAAGATAATGGGTATGTGACCGTGTCCATCCTTTTATAAAAGTGTGTTATTGTGAGGACACAACTGACCACTGGGACCTTATAATCGGTTCCGAGTCCGTTTCCCTCGCTGCACTCTCCTCCTCTCCCCGCACTCCCTTCCCTGGATCCGTACTGAAATTAGCAGCAAGAAAGCATGTCATTGACAAAGTCACGTGTCCAGAGGCACAGCCAGCAAAGCGAGCGGATGAGAAAAGGAACGAGCGAGTGCAAGCGCTCGAAGTGGATTGAGTGTGGACGGGATTGAAGGAGAGACATGACAAAACATCAAGAGGGAAAGAACGCACTACCATGCGAGCTAAATTTGTGACCGCTGGAATAGAGGATGTCGGATTAATGGTGACTATTATAACCCGTTTTCGCAGAGGAAGCTTTTCGATTGGGACTTTGGAAGAGAGAGGGGAAACATGGCCGAAGGTTATTCTGCAATTATTTTCAATTTTTTTTGCGCTTACTTTTTATTCTGATGGTATTGAGGGAATCCGCGAAGGACTATTGTTATAGATCCTATATGTTATGTACCGCCCACGATTATTTCCATGTGAAAATATGCCTTGGGATCTTGTTGGAGCAGTTTGTCAACGGTAAAGAGCGTATTCTGCCCAACTGGGGCTTGCATGGTGAACCATGTGTGTAGCCTACACCTGCCCTTTGAGTTTCATACAATGCTGGTTAAGCATGTTAGATGCACGCAAATATGCTCCAGAATAAAACATTTTTTTTAAACGTTGAGCATGCATTTGCAAAGGCAAAGCGACCAATTGCAAATCGCTGACCGTTGTGTAGTTAGAAATCCCCACAAGTAGCCTATTTTACCCAGCTTTGCGTTTATGTTCGAAACATTCTACCATGCGGGGAGAATTCGAGCAAAGACGAACCTCACACATCGTCCAGTGATGGCGATTTTCAACAAACCGGGCTCCATAAAAGTTGTTTATGGGCAACTACTAGGCCTACTATACGCGCGCACGACTATAGGGAAAATAGCCTACTTGGGCGCCTTCTACACCTGTTTATCAATACATACTGTATTTAGCTAACTCCTTTCATTTGACTTTTAGGAGGGGCGGTTAAAGGTGGCGCAGAATACACCGCCAAATCGGCGGAGCAGGAAGAGCGGATTCTGCCCCAGCCTCTGTCGGGAGCAGGCCACTGCAAGTGGTTCAATGTTCGAATGGGTTTCGGATTTATATCAATGACCAGCAGCGAGGGGAGCCCCCTAGACCTCCCTCTGGACGTATTTGTCCACCAAGTAAGTTCCCCCGAACGAGAGAAATCTTCCACGTTGATGTTGTGCTGCTATGAGCTTGGGTTGTGGGCATTGGGCATCTCCCTCTTTGGCGCAATCCTCCATCCCGTAGACTACGTTATAGCCTTCTCCACCGTGTTAATGATAAGTAATGTTTCAATAGGCTAGGTCAAGCAGCACAGGCTATCCTTTCCAAAAGAGTAATTACTGGATTTTAATTCTACAAATTCGTTTTATTAACCTGTGTCCATGCGTGGCAATAACGACACGTGTTAATGCGAAATAGTGACACATTCTTTGGCCAGTGTTGGTTGCAACATTTGTATCCCTTAATGATTGGTAGTTCAAGTGTGTTACTTTGAATCATCATGACGTTTCCCTGGCATGTATATGGCAAAACATGCTGTGGGTTTCCTTAAAGTGACACGTTCCCTCGTTCACTTCCCCTTGAACTTCGTGGAGGGAGAACACCACTAGTATGACAGTTTGTCGTTTTTCCATTGCCTCGTGGACAGGGAGATTATGGTTGATGGCCCACCATATCGGAAAACGTGCTCAAATACTTTGAGTAAGTAGCCTACAAGAAAATATAAATAGAATGGAACAGAAAGAAACATCACACTCAGTCTAGAAACAACGTGTTTGTTTTTGTTGACAGTAAGTGCAAAACGCTGTCATTTGAGTACTCGTACAATTGCTTCGTCGAAAGTTATAACATAGATCATTTGGGTGTGTAGAGTTCATATTCTAATAACCTAGCCATATTTTCAGCTGATTCTGTTACCGTTAAATAGCTTTTTTTTTTTACGGTCCAATAAAGTCGCTTTTAAAGACTCGAGGAGAACCCAGAAGGGAGTAGTCATTTTCACCATCTTATTTTCCCACACGGTTTGGCGGTGGAGGTGCTGCTATTGTGGTCTCACGGGAAGTTATTTTATTGAACCAGGAGAGAACATTCTGGTTCAAAGATGTAGGCGCCTAGCACGGCCCCAACCCGAAGTCTTGAAAACATCTGTCAAACACGAGTGAGTAACAAGAGAGTTTACAGTGATGAATTGCGCAGCTTTAAGCTGCTATGCTGCAGCTGTAGCTGCCACCATTGAGGTCTCGTGGTGAATTTGGGTGAACACGTTTCCTTGTTGTTGTTGTTGTTGGCTACTCCCATCATCACTACCCTTTTCACATGGCAGCAAAATATGCTATGAAAAAGGAACTCCCAAGTCTTAAGATGTATTTCACTATTTGCATACTGGTTAAGTTATTGGTTCAATGATCAATTATTTCTATTGTCTCCCTAATAATATTCAAATGATTAGAGCTCCATGCTGGCATATAGTATTTTCTTTTCGTGTACTGTGTGTTCGTGTGTCCTGTTGATATTTCAGCAGAGAACATGTATGTTAAGAAACAACCGAAAGACATAACTTGCAGCAGTAGAAGACAGTTCATGCAGTGTACTATATTTTCCTTTGCAGAGGAAATCCAAATGAGTAGAATAGGTCGAGAATTTCGAATCAATCGTATTCATTAGTGGATACGTCAGATGTACCTACTTTAGCCTTGCGAGCTTCCTCCTTGCCAAAGATGTGTGCTTAGAGAGCCCTGCTGAAGTCAAATAAACATTGTCTGGCGTGCAGTTTCTTAGCCTGGGCCTGAGCACAGAAGTAAATAGAACATCATTGGGCTATTAATAGGCCTATGCATTATAGGCTCTTGTATCTCTATGGTACAGATTTAGATGTAGACATTTCTTTAAAATTTTCACGATCTAAATGTAGAGGAATACACACGTTCATGAGATAATAATAACGATTGTTATAATGTTGATTAAACCCCTACAGAATTCTATTGAGCCATTTCTTATAAACGTTCATGATTTTCGAAGAATGGGCTACTTATATTCACAAGATAGCAATACCAATCGTTGTGTTTATACGGATGCTACATCCTGCAGAATTCTATTGTCTTTTGTTAGAAATGTGCATGGTCTCATAGTAATAGCAATCGTTATAACGCTGATAATGAGAATAATAATACATGCTTTTCTTATAAATGTGTCTGATTTTCAATTTAGAGGAATACACGTGCTCATTCATAATGTGGGAATAACTACTGTAATGATGTTGGTGATGATGACAGTGTAGTCTTTCAAATGTAAATCATCAACGACCAATGAAATAGCCAATTCAGTAGGGATGTGCATCTTCCCTTTCAAGATGATTCAACACAACACACATCTAGATACATGGGCTCTGATACTATACACAGGAACGATCCGCTTTAGCTTGAAATGATTCGGTTCGATGCGATACTATTCGATGCTCTAACATTTGTTGCATAAACGCATACGTTTTCCATTCGAAAATCATATCTGATGATGATGGAGCTCATGAGCTGGATCAGTCTGAGCTGACTTCTGTCAGTAGATGTGTGTGTGTGTTTGTGTGTAAATTATGTGTATGTACAATGTAGGTGCCTGAGCTGAGCCATAAAGAGAGGCATCTCCCACTATCAGATTAGGGGGTGCAATGTAGCCTGTTTTTTGTCTCCCCAATTTGGTTCTGAAATAACCATCACCCACAAATGAACTTGTCACTTTTGCAGATTAAGTGTTTGACTAGTCAATATATCAATATTTATATTTGTACAAATGTAGCTATGACATAGCCAATGAATATATAGCACAACTTTGGATTTCACCCTATCATTTGATTTTGACCATTTGGAAATGTTTACGTAGAGATCTTCTTTACTCCTCTTGCTTCGGCCACGCAGTGCGCCTCACAAAAGGGATTGCTCATTATGAAATGATCAACTTTACCCTGTATATCTAAAAATGACCATATACACGGATTTGTTTATAGCAAAACTACCAAAACTGTTGGTGATGGTGAACCTGAACAATCAAAGTAAACTATATTATAAGCCCTGTTTAGCAGGTATAGTCAGATAAGTTGGGTCTCCGGTAGCTTACTTTTATTCCAGTAAAACACAATGTACAACACAGGTTATCACTCAAGGAATAAAGCACAATTTCATGCAAGCCATTCATGCAAGCTGAAGGCGCCTCGCAGATGTGCACGGTCCAGAACAGGCCCCCTACCTCACTGTGATCAGTGCACAAAACAACTATATTACTGAAAAGTTTATTGATGGGACAATTTTTCGTTTGAATGCATAAAAACCTATCTAAATTTGGAATGTAACCTTGTGGTTGGGTTGATTGGGGGGCCCGGTATGCTTGCTTTTCAGTTGCAGACATGCCTGATGAGTTATATGACGTAGCCTCAAAGGTTGGAGAGCTGACACACACACACATACTTACTTTCCTGTTATGGGGTATTTCTGTTGCTCGCTGCTTGGGAAGATTGTACCATTTGTAAATATTTTCTCCAAAGATAAAGACACATTTTGTCCCAGAGAAAAATGAGCATTTTGAGTGCAAGATTCAGATTGGGCTCCAGTTTGTGACAATGTGTGATAATTTTCTATGCATGCAGGAATTCTTGAGATAATGAGAGGGGGAGGGGGGAGGGGAGGAGAAAGAGAGAGAGAGAAAATAAATGAGAGCTAGAGACTAAAGAGGGAGGTTAGGAAAGAAGAGAGAGGACAGGGAAAGAGAGAATGGAGGAAGAGAGGCGATTGGGAGGACAGGAGTAAGAAAGGTAGTGAGAGGGAAAGAGGAGGGGTTTGGAGAAGCAAATGAGGGAGCGGGCAAGGGAAGGAAGAGTGGGGAGAGGGACGGAGGGGTGGGGAAAAAGAAAACAGGAGAGTGGTAGGAAATACATTTGTGATGGGGAAGTAGATTAGAAGAGGGATAAATTAGTGATGGGGAATTAGATTAGAAGAGGGAGGTAGGGAGGGAGAGCGATAGAGTAGTAGAGAGGAGGTAGAGAGTTAGAGGTAGAGAATAAGAAAGAGGCAAGGAGAGAGAGAAAGAGGAAGAGAGGATATAAAGAGGTAGAAAAGGAAGGAAAGTGAGAGGAGGTGTAGAGAGGTAGAGAAGAAGAAAGATAGGTACAGAAGGGAAAAGAGAGTAGGTTTGAAAAGAATGAGCGATAAAGCGCTTGAGATAAGGAAAGATACAAAAAAGAGAGGGAGAGGTATAAACGAAGGAGACCGAGTATGTAGAGGGACAGAGAAAAAAAAGAGGGAGAAAGAAAGAAATAATGAGCTGGTCCCATCTTGACCCCAGAGAAATCTTCCCGAGGGGGCCAGACATCAGGGGGGTTCCCGTCCGATCACTTCCAGTGTGTGTGTGTGTGCGTGCTTCTCCAAATGACCACTACTACTACCTTGTGTCAGCGTCGCACCCGCACTATGACACATTTGTATTCCGTTTGTTTGTTTATTTCACCAGTGATGATTTATGATGAATTACATTAATGCATTTCCTCTTTTGGAGATTAAATGTAGGACTATTCTGTGTGTGTGTGTGTGTGTGTGTGTGTGTGTGTGTGTGTGTGTGTGTGTGTGTGTGTGTGTGTGTGTGTGTGTGTGTGTGTGTGTGTGTGTGTGTGTGTGTGTGTGTGTGTGTGTGATTTTGGCATGGGGGTGGATGTGGGGGTTTCCCCATCCTCAGGCATTTTAGTTTGTTTGTTGGAAGAACGACTTTAAAAGATGATGTTGCTGTTCTCCCTCTGCTTGTGGTCTGAAAACATTAAACATTGTGTACTGCTGCACTGGCCCTATCCCTCCATCAGAAACCTCCAAGTGTGTGTGTGTGTGTGTGTGTGTGTGTTTGTTTGTTTCCACTCCGTAATAATATCTGAGCACTTGGAGATTTTTGGTTTTGTGTGTATGCATGCATGTGTGTGTTGTGTGTTAAAGTGGGCCCCTAGTGAGATTTATTTTTAAATGTATTTTTATTGAAACTTTATTTAACTAGGCAAGTTAAGAACAAAGTCTTATTTACAATGACGGCCTACTTTAAAGCCCCCCTAGCCAAACCCTCCCCTATCCCGGACGATGCTGGGCCAATTGTGCGCTGCCCTATGGGACTCCCGATCGAGGCCGGTTGTGATACAGCCCGGGTACAAACCCAGGTCTATAGTGATGCCTCACAGGCCAGAGGTTGATGTCAATGGCCTCCCGAGTGGCGCAGCGGTCCAAGGCGATGCAGTGCCTTAGACCGCGATGCAGTGCCTTAGACCGCTGCGCCACTCGAGAGGCCATTGAGATGAACCTCTGGCCTGTGCCTCCATTTGGCATGCAAGCCCTACCCCTGCCCAGTCCCTGCCACAGACCCACCTCCCCGTCTTTACTTCAATGCTTAAAAACCGCAGAAGAAGAAAGTGGAGCGGTCATGTGACTTCCCGTCCATATATGGGGAATGTGATTGGTCACTTGAAAGGTAGATTGTGTGAATTAAAGTAGAAGTGGTGCTGGAAATGTTTCTTTCTATTGACATGACAAACAGACATGTTGTAGAATAGACTGATTCCACTTTTGGTGGGTGATCTGTTTTCTTGGTATTGTCTAGAGCAACAACGGGTTTGGTTTTGGCATTGCTTCTGAAGAAGCTTGGTTGATTTGAATGCATTTTTTATGTAACTGTTTTGTGTGTTTCTGTGAAGTTGTATGAAGTTAAGTGTTTTATTTCAGGGGGGAAAAATTGTTTTACTTGTTCAGTTTATTTGCTTCTAGATAAGGTCTGTTTTATTTCAGCTTTTATTTAGACAGTATGAAAGACCCTTTGTTCTCAATGACCTAAGACCCTGGATCAAAAACTCTTGGTTGATTTGTCATTGTCAAGTTGCATTTCCCTCAATGTTTAAATTATTCTAGTTTTTTTTACTGTTGGTTGTTTTTGTTGATACATTTTTTAATGGAAAGAAAGTGGCACAACAAACTTTTAGTTACCTTAGTTAGCAAATAGCAACACAGTAGCCTGTGGATCTTGTTTGTGACATTTCCCCATGTTTCTAATGCCTGTCGTTTGTTTACAGGATAAAATTATGATATAAGTTATTAGTAGTATGTATTTCTAATGAGTTTTGATCCTATATTTACTTGTTGTTGAACCTGAGTACGAAATGCTGTTTTAATGCAACCAAATTAGCATTTAGCTAACATTTCACTAGCATTCACCTAGCATTTAGCTAGTATCTACCTAGTATTTACCTAGCATTTAGCTAATATTTACCTCGCATTTAACTAGTATTTACCTAGCATTTAGCTAGCATTTAGCAAGCATTGACCACAAGTCTTTGATTATGATCTCAACTCATCTGGAGGAAATAAGGCAGACTTGTTTCTTTTTGTAGAAATAGGAAAAATATGGAAACAAATGATAAGATAATTAATGGTTAATATAAAACATAATCCACAACTTGTATAATTGTGTGTAGAAAGATCAAACCAGTAAATGTTCAATAGTTGGTCTGAAACTTCATTTGACAATAGGGAACTTGTTTCTAAAACCTAATTTTGATGGTAAGGAAATAGTAAACCATTTCAGTGTGGCCCTCCGGACTTCGTTGAATGTATAAAACCACATTTAATTGGTGTAATTGTATTCCTTTACTATTACAGATATATCTTTAGATTGACATTTAGCATGATTCTGAATTGAAATGCCACTTGAATTAAATTTGATTTGTAGACACGTTTAGATCAGGGTCATGTTCATTAGGCACCGCATCGAAGAAAACTGACTGAAACACAGAACGACTACCTGGACTTGTCCAATATGAAACACTCATTTTAATTTTCTATTGCAAAACATTTTCTGTTGCATGCTATAATACACACAACCTAGCAGTGGGCTTTATCACGCTCGTGTTTGCTTTTGTTAGAAGTGAGAAACAAAAAAACCATGTTTTTTTTCAGTGGTGTTAAGGCTTCTATTTCTCCTGCTCCATCCATTAGCTTTACAGTTTTTGAACAGTGGGCGATTTACATGACAATTCTGAAGCCAAAACAAATGCAACTCTATTTTCAATGCTGACCATTGCTTTTTGCTGTTATTTTATGTCTCCCATTTTCAATGAAGTGAATTCAGATTTTCGCTCCACTACTACTACTACTGTGTTCTTTCTCCTCAGCCACCTAACCTAGGTTAATTTCCTTCCTTTCGATAAACCCTTAGCAGAATGATCTAGTGCCCACCAACCCCCTCTGATCAAACATTTGTCCGGTCCATAATCAGGGCTGTTGTTAGTTTGGGCAGAGGGGAAACGGGAACACTCTTTATTGTTTGATGGGGGGTTGGGTAGAGGTCAGGGGTTAGGGGCTGTAATGAAAACGTGCGGAGGAGGGCGAGGGGTGTCAGTGCAGTGAGCTTTTGGCTTTGTTGGTGGTTCGCGCTGGTGTTTTTCCCCCCCCCTCTTCTTCTTTGGTTTATATGCATCCTGTTGGGTCATATCCATCTGTGACGATCGGGGCCAGCTTTGTCCACTTAGCATTTCCTGTGTGTAAAAAGCTACTTAATGTCATCACCCATCCCCTTCTGCTCCTAGCCCTCCTCCACCACCCCTACACACACACACACCACACACCACACACCACACACACACACACACACACACACACACACACACACACACTGCTTCCACTATGCTGCTGCGCACCGACCAGTAGCTCCATCCAATGATGAACACTCACACAGCCATGCGTCACCATGGTGAGACAAGAGGAGCAGGAGGTCTTCATATCCTCTTCTCTCGTTCCACTTCCTGGATCGATTGCTGTGACTGGTGATGACGATGGTTTGGAGGATGATGAAGAGGAAAGGCTATTTTGATCCAGGCCACTGGGTTCATTGATTGCTGCCTCCATCTCAGTTCACGCACGCACGCACGCACGCACGCACGCACGCACGCACGCACACACACACACACACACACACACATTCTGAACGTAGGCTTATAAGCATAATAAGCACAAACACCTACAAATAATCAGGATTTGGTCTGAGTGTGTTTATCAGTATGTGTATGATCTGTTGCAGAGTGATGTTAGTGTTCTATTCTATCTATTTTTTCATCATTCTTTTACCAGGTATGTTGGCAGAGAACACAATCTCTTTTACAGAACAAAGTTAGTGGAGGGAAGAAGAGGACGATTTCATTTGAATGTGGAGCTGGCTATATTACACGGGTTGTTCTCAGGACAGACAGGCAATTGGGAGGAGTGTGGGGGATTGGTTGGCTGGTGTGCTCTCTGCCTCCCTGCCTGTCAGTGGGTCCTCTCTCTGTGGGGGGAGGGGGGTTTCTGCCCCTGACCCAGGGATTTCTGGAGCTGACCTGCGGGGCTCCTAATCAAATGGGGGTTTTGTTCCAGATCGCTCCTCGTCCTTCCTGGGCCTGGTCAGGAGTTGCTCCTCCATTGGAGCTGAATAGAATGCGCTGGCGGCATTTCCATGGGCTCACACCCTCCCTGTCCCCCCCATCTCTCTCTTTATCTCCTCCCCTTCTCCCTCTCGTGCACACCACCACCCTGTCCCAGGCAACTCCTCCATTTTGTTCTCTCTCTCTCTCGCTCTCTCGTTCTCTCTCACTCAACTATTACCGCCCCAACTTATCCACAGATGATGCGATCTCAATTGCATTCCACACTGCCCTCACCCACCTAAATGAGAGGTATACCGATGTCAGAATGCTGTTCATTGATTATAGCCTAGCATTCAACACCATAGTCCCCTCCAAGTTCTTCACCAAGCTTGAGACCCTGGGACTAAACACCTCCCTCTGCAGCTGGATCCTGGACTTCCTGACGGGCCGACCCCAGGTCTTGAGGGTTGGCTACGTAACTTCCGCCATGCAGACCCTTAACAAGGGGTCCCCTCAGGGATGTGTGCTTAGTCCCCTACTGTACTCCCTGATCACCAGCGACAATGAGACAGCCTATAGGGTGGAGGCCAGTGACCTGGCAGTGTGGTGTCAGGACAACAACCTCTCCCTCAACGTCAATAAGACTAAGGAGCTGATCGTGGACTATAGGAAATGGAGGAGGTGAGCACGCCCCCATCCACATCGACAGGGCTGTAGTAGAGCGGGTCAACAGCTTCAACTTCCTCGGTGTCCAAATCACTAAGGACTTAAAATGGTCTACCCACAACGCACACAGTTGTGAAGAAGGTGCGACAGCACCTCTTCCCCCTAAGAAGGTTGAAAAGATTTGTCATGGGCCCTCAAATCCTCAAAACGTTCTACAGCTGCATCATTGAGAGCATCTTGACTGGCTGCATCACTTGGTATGGCAACTGCACCGCCCTCACTCGCATGGAACTACAGAGGGTGGTGCGGACAGCCCAGTACATCACCTGGGCCGAGCTCCCTGCCATCCAGGACCTCTATGTTGTTAAAGACTCCAGCCACCCAAGCCATAGACGGTTCTTTCTGTTTATCATATATATTGATGCCTAGTCCTATACACTCAGTATCTACCCCTACCACTCCAGTATCCCTGCACTGCTACTCTGTTTATCATATATCTTGATGCCTAGTCCTATACACTCAGTATCTACCCCTACCACTCCAGTATCCCTGCACTGCTACTCTGTTTATCATATATATTGATGCCTAGTCCTATACACTCAGTATCTACCCCTACCACTCCAGTATCCCTACACTGCTACTCTGTTTATCATATATCTTGATGCCTAGTCCTATACACTCAGTATCTACCCCTACCACTCCAGTATCCCTACACTGCTACTCTGTTTATCATATATCTTGATGCCTAGTCCTATACACTCAGTATCTACCCCTACCACTCCAGTATCCCTACTCTGCTACTCTGTTTATCATATATATTGATGCCTAGTCCTATACACTCAGTATCTACCCCTACCACTCCAGTATCCCTGCACTGCTACTCTGTTCATCATATATCTTGATGCCTAGTCCTATACACTCAGTATCTACCCCTACCACTCCAGTATGCCTGCACTGCTACTCTGTTTATCATATATATTGATGCCTAGTCCTATACAGTCAGTATCTACCCCTACCACTCCAGTATCCCTACTCTGCTACTCTGTTTATCATATATCTTGATGCCTAGTCCTATACACTCAGTATCTACCCCTACCACTCCAGTATGCCTGCACTGCTACTCTGTTTATCATATATATTGATGCCTAGTCCTATACACTCAGTATCTACCCCTACCACTCCAGTATCCCTACACTGCTACTCTGTTTATCATATATATTGATGCCTAGTCCTATACACTCAGTATCTACCCCTACCACTCCAGTATCCCTACACTGCTACTCTGTTTATCATATATATTGATGCCTAGTCCTATACACACAGTATCTACAGTTGAAGTCGGAAGTTTACATACACTTAGGTTGGAGTCATTCAAACTCATTTTTCAAACACTCCACAAATTTCTTGTTAACAAACTATAGTTTTGGCAAATTGGTTAGGACATCTACTTTTACAGACATATTATTTCACTTATAATTCACTGTATCACAATTCCAGTGGGTCAGAAGTTTACATACACTAAGTTGACTGTGCCTTTAAACAGCTTAGAAAATTCCAGAAAATGATGTCATGGCTTTAGAAGCTTCTGATAGGCTAATTGACATCATTTGAGTCAATTGGAGGTGTACCTGTGGATGTATTTCAACTCACTGCCTCTTTGCTTGACATCATGGGAAAATCAAAAGAAAAAAGCCACGAGCTCAGAAGAAAATGTGTAGATCTCCACAAGTCTGGTTCATCTTTAAGAGCAATTTCCAAACGCCTGAAGGTACCACATTCATCTGTACAAACAATAGTACGCAAGTATAAACTCCATGGGACCACGTAGCCATCATACCTCTCAGGAAGGAGACTTGTTCTGTCTCCTAGAGATGAACGTACTTTGGTGCGAAAAGTGCAAATCAATCCCAGAACAACAGCAAAGGACCTTGTGAAGATGCTGGAAACTCCCTCTGATCAAACCCCCTCTGATCTGTTTCCAGATGCTGGAAACAGGTACAAAAGTATCAATATCCACAGTAAAACGAGTCCTATATCGACATAACCTGAAAGGGCGCTCAGCAAGGAAGAAGCCACTGCTCCAAAACCGCCATAAAAAGCAAGACTACAGTTTGCAACTGCAGATGGGGACAAAGATCGTACTTTTTGGATACATTTCCTCTGGTCTGATGAAACAAAATAGAACTGTTTGGCCATAATGACCATCGTTATGTTAGGAGGAAAAAGGGGGAGGCTTGCAAGCCAAAGAACACCATCCCAACCGTGAAGCACGGGGGTGGCAGCATCATGTTGTGCTTTGCTGCAGGAGGGACTGGTGCACTTCACAAAGTAAATGGCATCATGAGGAATGAAAATTATGTGGATATATTGAAGCAATATCTCAAGACATCAGTCAGGAAGTTAAAGCTTGGTCGCAAATGGGTCTTCCAAATGGACAATGACCCCAAGCATACTTCCAAAGTTGTGTAAAAATGGCTTAAGGACAACAAAGTCAAGGTATTAGAGTGGCCATCACAAAGCCCTGACCTCAATCCTATAGAAAATGTGTGGGCAGAACTGAAAAAGCGTGTGTGAGCAAGGAGGCCTACAAACCTAACTCACTTACACCAGCAGTCAGGAGGAATGGCCCAAAATTCAACCAACTTATTGTGGGAAGCTTGTGGAAGGCTACACAAAACGTTTGACTCAAGTTAAACAATTTAAAGGCAATGCTACCAAATACTAATTGAGTGTATGTAAACTTCTGACCCACTGGGAATGTGATGAAAGAAATAAAAGCTGAAATAAATCATTCTCTCTACTATTATTCTGACATTTCACATTCTTAAAATAAAGTGGTGATCTTAACTGACCTAAAACAGGGAATTTTTACTAGGATTAAATATCAGAAATTGTGGAAAACTGAGTTTACATGTATTTGGCTAAGGTGTATGTAAACTTCCGATTCAACTGTAGCTTGTTGTGATGTGTGTTTTGTCCTATTTTTATTTTTTATCCCAGCCCATGTCCCCGCAGGAGGCCTTTGCCTTTTGGTAGGCCGTCATTGTAAATAGGAATTTGTGCTTAACTGACTTGCCTAGTTAAATAAAATAAAAAATAAATTGTTGGGAAAGAACTTGCAAGAAAGGCATTTATTTCCCTGTACCTGACAATACAACTTTAAACTCTCTGTTCTGTCCTCTCTCTCTCTCTCTCTCTCTCTCTCGCTCTCTCGCTCTCTCGCTCTCTTGCTTTCTCGCTTTCTCGCTCTCTCTCGCTTTCTCGCTCTCTCTCGCTTTCTCTCTCTCTCTCAATTTTTCTCTCTCTCTCTCTCGCTTTCTCTCTCTCTCTCGCTTTCTCTCTCTCTCTCTTCACTACTCTCTCGCTCTCTCTCATTCAATTCAAAGGGCTTTATTGGCATGGGAAAGCCCTTTTGAATTGAATTTACAAAGCTGTTTGTGCTTCACTGGTTGCTCTTTTCTTGTGGCAACTGGTCACAAATCTCGCTGCTGTGATGGCACACGGGTGTTTCACCTAATACATACGGGAGTTTATCAAAATTGGATTTGTTTTCAAATTCTTTGTGGGTCTGTGTAATATGACGGAAATATCAGTCTCTGATTGAACATGCCCCGATCCACATCGAAGGGACTGCAGTAGAGGGAGTCACACGTTTTAAGTTCCTAGGCATCCACATCACTGAGGACTTGTCACATAGAGCAACAACACCACCACTCTTGTCAAAAGGGTGCAACAGCGTCTCTACTTCCTCAGGCGGCTGAAGGAATTCGTCATGCCACCCTGGGTCCTCTCCAAATACTACCGCTGCGTCGAGATCATCCTGACCGGTTTCATCGCGGCCAGTCACGGGAATTGCACCGTCCACAACCGCAAGGGCGTCCAGCGGGTGATGAAGATGGCCGAGTACATCACTGGGACCGTGCTCCCGCCCATCCAGGACATCTACTCAAAACGATGCCTGAGGAAGGCCACAGCATCATCATGGACCCCACACACCCCAGCTACAAGCAGTTCTCTCCCTTACCATTGGGTAGACAGTATCGGAGGATAAGATATTTTTTTTCATATATATATATATATATATATATATATATTTATTTAACCTTTATTTAACTAGGTAGGTCAGTTAAGAACAAATTCTTATTCACAATGACGGCCTACACCAGCCAAACCGGGATGACGCCGGGCCAATTGTGCGCCGCCCTATGGGACTCCCAATCACGGCCGGTTGTGATACAGCCTGGATTCGAACCAGGGTGTCTAGTGACGCGTCTAGCACTGAGATGCAGTGCCTTAGACCACTGCGCTTGAACTGGACTGACCACCTGCTCTGATTCTCTGCACCTTAGCACACATGCACTCACTCACGCATACACACACAGACACACACACACACATTCTCTGGTCTGATGAAACCAAGATTGAACTCTTTGGCCTGAATGCCAAGCGTCACATCTGGAGGAAACCTGGCACCATCCCTACGGTGAAGCATGGTGATGGCAGCATCATGCTGTGGGGATGTTTTTCAGAGGCGGTGACTGGGAGACTAGTCAGGATCGAGGGAAAGATGAACGGAGCAAAGTACAGAGAGATCCTTGATGAAAACCTGCTCCAGAGCCCTCAGGACCTCTGACTGGGGCAAAGTTTTACCATCTCTAGAGAGACCTGAAAATAGCTGTGCAGCGATGCTCCCCGTCCAACCTGACATAGCTTGAGAGGATTGGCAGAGAAGAATGGGAGAAACTCCCCAAATACAGGTGTGCCAAGCTTATAGCATCATAACCAAGAAGACTCAAGGCTGTAATCACTGCCAAAGGTGCTTCAACACAGTACTGAGTAAAGGGTCTGAATACTTATGTCAATGTGATATTTCATTTTTTATTTATTTATACATTTGCAAAAAAAGTAAGATTTTTTTTTCTTTGTCATTATGGGGTATTGTGTGTAGATTGAGGGGAAAAAATATTGAATCCATTTTAGAACAAGGCTGTAACATAACAAAATGTGAAAAAAGTCAAGGGGTCTGAATACTTTTCCGAATGAACTGCTTCACACATCACAGCTGCTGCTACCAGACTCTTATTATACTGCTCAATGTATACACTTGCGGTGGCCTCTCTCAGTAGGAAGGCTATGCTCACTGAGTCTGTACATAGTTAACCCTTTCCCTAATCTTGGGTCAGTCAGAGTGGTCAGATACTCTCTGTTTAGGGCCAAATAACATTCCAGTTTGTTCAGTTTTTTTGGTTAATTCTTTCCAATGTGTCAAGTAATCTTTTGGTTTTCTCATGATTTGGTTGGGTCTAATTGTGTTCCTGTCCTGGGGCTCTGTTCACAAACAGAAACAGACCCCACAGAGCCCAAAGGACAGGAACACAATCACGAGAAAACAAATCACGAGAAAACAAAAAGATAAGGACCAGCTTTCTTAGGGGACTCTTTTCCAGGTTCATCTCTCTGTAGGTGATGACTTTGTTATGGAAGGTTTGGCAATTGCTTCCTTTTAGGTGGTTGTAGAATTTAACGGCTATTTTCTGGATTTTGATCATTAGCGGGTATCGTCCTAATTCTGCACTGCATGCATTATTTGGTGTTTTACGTTTCCTCCCTTTCAATTAACAGGTGTGCCTTGTTAAATTGACACACATTCACATGCTGACCACACCGACGCGAGCGGTTTGGTCAGCATGTGAGTATGTGTGTAAAATACCCTCCTCTCAAGTGTCCTGGCGGGTGTCTTGCCCTCTCATGCTTTCTCATTCTCTTTCTGACCGTGCCCTCCTGACCTCTGTGTGTAAAATGAAACCAGGCAAGACACCCGCCAGGACACTTGAGAGGAGGGTATTTTACACACACACTCACATGCTGACCACACCGCTCGCGTCGGTGTGGTCAGCATGTGACTGTGTGTCAATTTAACAAGGCACAACTGTTAATTGAAATGCATTCCAGGTGACTACCTCGTGAAGCTGGTTGACAGAATGCCAAGAGTGTGCAAAGCTGTCATCAAGGCAAAGGGTGGCTACTTTGAAGAATCACAAATACAAAATATACACTACCGGTCAAACGTTTTAGAACAGCTACTCATTCAAGGGGTTTTCTTTATTTTTTACTATTTTCTACATTGTAGAATATGCCAAGAGTGTGCAAAGCTGTCATCAAGGCAAAGGGTGGCTATTTGAAGAATACAATTTCTTTGGTTACTACATGATTCCGTATGTGTTATTTCATAGTTGTGATGTCTTCACTAATATTGTACAATGTAGAAAATATAAAAACTATATAAAAACTATGGAATGAGTAGTTGTGTTCAAACCTTTGACTGGTACTGTCTGTCTGTATGTAGTGAATTAATTGATGTTGATTCTTCTGTACATATCACACTTTACATTTAGAAAGGTTCAGGGTATGCAGGATTTAATTCATGAATATATTGAAGCATCTTTAAATAGCTTTGTTTTGACTATCTTAATTCTAACGGGAAAAGTTGATTATAGAGTAATAAAATAGCATTATACGAGCATAAAGCAATGTTTTGTGTGTATAGTAGATTCTTTTTTTTATAGCAAATAAATACCTTTAAATCCGTATATAAAAAATGTATGTCTTAAAAAAAAGAAAGGTACTGACTGCAATGCATCTTTCATTTCCCCCATTCTTTTCTATTTGTTTCCAAGGGTAATGTTTAATTAATAACATTGGTATGAAAGGTTCTTAAAAAAAGACTATATATTGGGCCAGATTTACAAAGCAATTGCATTCTACCTATTATATTTTTGAGAAACATAGAATTCGTTTTTCATTAATTAACCCTCATGGTTTATTCATACTCTTATCTTACTCAGACTCTTACATTTATTCTTACCGTTATTATACTCTTGTTTTGCCTTAGTCTTACATATTTGTATGTTGTTCACCGTAGAGAAACAAATGCGACATTTGTACTGTTGTAACTGACTTAGTAAATCTAACCTAAACAGTATCCTTTCTACCGGACTGTATTCTGGGTATACAATAATTCAGCCTTCTCTCTTCTTTCTGTCACTCAAATGTCCACATTTCTCTCTTACATGTCTTCACTTTTCTCTTTGTACTGTTCTCTCTCCTTCCTCCATTTTCATATTCTCTCTATTGTTTGACTCTCTCCATTCTTATTCTTCCCTTGTGTCTTCTGTTCTCTCTCTCTCTCTCTCTCTCTCTCTCTCTCTCTCTCTCTCTCTCTCTCTCTCTCTCTCTCTCTCTCTCTCTCTCTCTCTCTCTCTCTCTCTCTCTCTGTGTCTCTCTCTCTGTGTCTCTCTCTCTCTCTCTCTTCATTCCCTCCATCTATGTTGTTTGGCAGCAAGCTTGTTTGAGTAGCTCTTTATAGGCCTGCATACTGTTGGCTTACTCTCACACTCTTTCAACTGTATTAAAGCATGTCATGCTGTGTGGGTGTGTTTGGTTCCCTCTGTTACGATTTGTCTAATCGTAAAAAATAAAAGCTACTGATTTTCCGATTGAATAACATTTTTTGTAAGACATTTAACGGCTATGACAGGAATGAAATACCCAATTGACATTCTGAAGGTTTGCTCTGAATAAGGCATACCTTTATGCCAGTCCAAATATCATTCATTGTAACAGTGCAGCGTTTTTTTTAAAGGGGTTGTCTGGGTCTAAATGTAATTACATGGTTATAGTTCAGTATCTTTTAAAAGGCGATTTTCTGTCATTCAAATTCTATGTTTAAAGGGGAGCGTTTTTAAAGGGGTGGTCTGTTTATTTTTTCCTCCACAGAGTAAGCTGGTGATGGAGGGCTTCCGCAGCCTGAAGGAGGGCGAGCAGGTGGAGTTCACCTTTAAGAAGTCCTCCAAGGGCCTGGAGTGCCTGCGGGTGACGGGGCCGGGCGGGGGGCCGTGCGCGGGCAGCGAGAGGAGACCCAAAGGGAAGGCCACGCCCCAGAAGAACCGCAAGCAAAAGGGTGACCGGTGAGTACAAGAGCAAAGCATGCTGGGAAGGCTCTGATTAACAGGAAGTCAAATGTGGATGGAGCTTTGCTGTAGTAGGCACAGGTGTTGAAAATGACATGGACAAAATGGTTGTTACTGGAAACTAAAGTTAAAGTAACATTAGACAAAATAAATAATTGAAAAGGCTAAGATGATTCTAAATATGCTTAGAAAATATATATAATCAATTTTACACTTAAATGAATGTGAGTGTTTAGAGTGTGTTTTCAAAAACCTCTTTACAAAACCTACATAACCAAACCTTTTCTAGTGGTATTCGTATGGTGGTGATTTTTGTATTAGCCTTAAATGGACAAGTTCAGAAAGTATCTTACTGCTCCCAGCTCACAACACACATTTTTTACTTTATAAACCAAAAATAAAAAAATAAAAAAAATCTTCCTATAAGGAGAGTTGGATTAAAGTTACAGCTTTGTACCTACAGTGGCTTCAGAAAGTATTCACACTCCTTGACTTTTTCCACATTGTTGTTACAGCCTGAATTTAATATTGATTACATTGAGACTTTTTTGGTCACTGGTCTACGCACAGTACCCCATAATGTCAAAGTGGAATTATGTTTTTAAAAATGTTTACAAATGATTTAAAAATTAAAAGCAGAAATGTCTTGAGTCAAGAAGTATTCAACCCCTTGGTTATGGCGAGCGTACATCAGTTCAGGATAAAAATGTGCTTAACAAGTCACATAATAAGTTACATGGACTCACTCTGTGTGCAATAAGAGTGTTTAACCCCCTAGAGTCGATTGACGCAATTTAAGCCAGAGATACTGTTTCGTTTTTTTGCATTGTATGCGTCTCAATCCACAGCATCCAACGACGTCGCACTTCTGCATCTGCGGTGAAAGGTGGCAGAGGTAAAGCGGCGTTTGGTCCTCTCACAAAAACGTCAGTAACCTCCAAACTCTTTGTGGAAAGATGAGACTCTCACAAACATGACGGTGGTCTCCTCGACCACCCCCACAAGTGTCAGGAGACTCGTCTGAAGTTTGTACCGTTGACGTGTCGACTTCTGTTTGTAGCGTCCAAACTGTTTTGGCTATAAACTAAAGTGACCCCACTGTGGAAAGGGGAGATTCTCACGAACGTGAAGGTGTTCTTCGTTTCTCTCTATGACCCCCATAAATGTCACAGGAATCATCTGAGGGTAACTGGTAACGTTTTTTCTTTTAAACAATGGAAGAAGGAAGGCAGTTTTGCACTAAATATGTGTAAAAACAAATATATATATATATATACAGTGGGGAGAACAAGTATTTGATACACTGCCGATTTTGCAGGTTTTCCTACTTACAAAGCATGTAGAGGTCTGTAATTTTTATCACAGGTACACTTCAACTGTGAGAGACGGAATCTAAAACAAAAATCCAGAAAATCACATTGTATGATTTTTAAGTAATTAATTTGCATTTTATTGCATGACATAAGTATTTGATACATCAGAAAAGCAGAACTTAATATTTGGTACAGAAACCTTTGTTTGCAATTACAGAGATCATACGTTTCCTGTAGTTCTTGACCAGGTTTGCACACACTGCAGCAGGGATTTTGGCCCACTCCTCCATACAGACCTTCTCCAGATCCTTCAGGTTTCGGGGCTGTCGCTGGGCAATACGGACTTTCAGCTCCCTCCAAAGATTTTCTATTGGGTTCAGGTCTGGAGACTGGCTAGGCCACTCCAGGACCTTGAGATGCTTCTTACGGAGCCACTCCTTAGTTGCCCTGGCTGTGTGTTTCGGGTCGTTGTCATGCTGGAAGACCCAGCCACGACCTATCTTCAATGCTCTTACTGAGGGAAGGAGGTTGTTGGCCAAGATCTCGCGATGCATGGCCCCATCCATCCTCCCCTCAATACGGTGCAGTCATCCTGTCCCCTTTGCAGAAAAGCATCCCCAAAGAATGATGTTTCCACCTCCAAGCTTCACGGTTAGGATGGTGTTCTTGGGGTTGTACTAATCCTTCTTCTTCCTCCAAACACGGCGAGTGGAGTTTAGACCAAAAAGCTATATTTTTGTCTCATCAGACCACATGACCTTCTCCAATTCCTCCTCTGGATCATCCAGATGGTCATTGGCAAACTTCAGACGGGCCTGGACATGCGCTGGCTTGAGCAGGGGGACCTTGCGTGCGCTGCAGGATTTTAATCCATGACGGCGTAGTGTGTTACTAATGGTTTTCTTTGAGACTGTGGTCCCAGCTCTCTTCAGGTCATTAACCAGGTCCTGCCGTGTAGTTCTGGGCTGATCCCTCACCTTCCTCATGATCATTGATGCCCCACGAGGTGAGATCTTGCATGGAGCCCCAGACCGAGGGTGATTGACCGTCATCTTGAACTTCTTCCATTTTCTAATAATTGCGCCAACAGTTGTTGCCTTCTCACCAAGCTGCTTACCTATTGTCCTGTAGCCCATCCCAGCCTTGTGCAGGTCTACAATTTTATCCCTGATGTCCTTACACAGCTCTCTGGTCTTGGCCATTGTGGAGAGGTTGGAGTCTGTTTGATTGAGTGGGTGGACAGGTGTATTTTATACAGGTAAGGAGTTCAAACAGGTGCAGTTAATACAGGTAATGAGTGGAGAACAGGAGGGCTTCTTAAAGAAAAACTAACAGGTCTGTGAGAGCCGGAATTCTTACTGGTTGGTAGGTGATCAAATACTTATGTCATGCAATAAAATGCAAATTAATTACTTAAAAATCATACAATGTGATTTTCTGGATTTTTGTTTTAAATTCCGTCTCTCACAGTTGAAGTGTACCTATGATAAAAATTACAGACCTCTACATGCTTTGTAAGTAGGAAAACCTGCAAAATCGGCAGTGTATCAAATACTTGTTCTCCCCACTGTATCCCCTAGAAATAGGACAGACACTTCAACACCTTGTTTCTTATGCTTTATGTTGTTACAGTCCTTTTTGCCATTTATTATTGTGTTATTCAATGTGTTTCTATTGGCTATTTTTTTTTATACCTAAAGGGGTTCTACAAATCTAAATCAAATAGCTATATGGTCCGTAGTATGACCATCTTAAAACAATTCCATAGGTCAGCTTAGAACCCCCCACAGTTGCCGGTGAGGAAGGAAACCGCTCAGGGATTTCACTGTGAGGCCAATGGTGACTTTAAAACAGTTACAGATTTTAATGGCTGTGATAGGAGAAAATTGAGGATGGATCAACAACATTGTAGTTACTCCACAGTAGTAACCTAATTGACAAAGTGAAAAGAAGGAAGCCTGTACAGAAAAAAAAATATTCCAAAACATGCATCCTGTTAGCAACAAGGCACTAAAGTAAAACTGCCCAAAAATTGGCAAAGAAATCAACTTTATGCCGTGAGTGTCACGATCGTGTGGAGGAGAGACGGACCAAAACGCAGCATGTGGAAAATAAGCCATCTTCTTTTATTTTACTACGAAGATGAACATGAAACGAAACACTATTACAAACTATACAAAAACAACAAACGACCGTGAAGCTATAAACGTAGTGCACACAAACATGCTACAAACGTTCAACATAGACAATTCCCCACAAACAGCTAAAGCCTATGGTTGCCTTAAATATGGCTCCCAATCAGAGACAACAATAACCAGCTGTCTCTAATTGAGACCCAATTCAGGCAACCATAGACTTTCCTAGATACCTACACTCAACCATAGACACAGCTAGACTACTATACTAAACATAAACCCAACTACTCTAATAAACCCCCTAAACCTTACAACCACCCTAGACACTACAAAAACCACATACATTCCCCATGTCACACCCTGACCTAACCAAAATAATTAAGAAAACAAAGAATACTAAGGCCAGGGCGTGACAGTGAGTACAAAGTGTTATGTTTGTGGCAAATCCAACACAACACATCACTGAGTACCACTCTTCACATTTTCAAGCATGGTGGTGGCTGCATCATGTTATGGGTATTCTTCCCATCGGCAAGGACTAGGGAGTTTTTTAAAATAAAAAGAAACGGAATGGAGCTAAGCACAGGCAAAATCCTAGAGGAGAACCTGGTTCAGTCTGCTTTTTACCAGACACTGGGAGACAAATTCACCTTTCACCAGGACAATAACCTAAAACACAAGGCCAAATGTGTACAAAACATTAAGAACCCCTTCCTAATTGAGTGTCATAGCTTTCACCTGGTTAGTCCATGTTTTGGAAAGAGCAGGTGTTCTTAATGTTTTGTGCACTGTGTACACTGGAGTTGCTTACCAAGATGACATTAAATGTTCTCGAGTGGGTTATGTAGAGTTTTTACTTCCATCGGCTTGAAAATGGCTGGCTAGCAATGATCAACTATCCATTTATCAGAGCTTGAACAATTAAAAAAAAAAAGAATAATATGCAAATATTGTGCAATCCATGTGTGCAAAACACTTAGAGACTTACCCAGAAAGACTCACTACTGTAGTCGCTGCCAAAGGTGATTCTAAGATGTATTGACTCAGGGGTGCGAATACTTATTTAAATGAGATATTTTGGTATTTCATTTTCAATCAATGAACAAACATTTCAAAAACATGTTTTCACTTTGTCATTGTGGGTTCTTGTGTGTAGATGGGTGAGATTTTTATATAATTGAGTCCATTTTGAATTCAGGCTGTAACACAACAACATGTCGAATAAGTCAAGGGGTATGACTACATTCTGAAGGCACTGTATATGTTTCTGTCTTCATCATCAGTTAAATATTTCTCAGGGGGCCTATATTGTGGATTCAAACCTAGATCTAAGTACACGATGGTTGCTATGGTTATTCTGCTCGATGATCATGCATTGAATAGGGCACTTTGCCCGCTATTTCACAGCTATTTAAAGGCAATTTGTCAGCTTCCACATTGTAGACCATCTTAAATGTGGGCCTGGGTAAGTTTGTGTGAATCTCAATGCATTGACTCCAGCCACCCAATCCATACGCTGTTCTCTCTGCTACCGCATGGCAAGCGGTACCAGTGCACCAAGTCTGGGACAAACAGGATACTGAACAGCTTCTACCCCAAAGCCATAAGACTGCTAAATAAGACTGATAAATAGCTAATCAAATAGCTAGCTGGACCACCTGCAATGACCCTTTTGTCTTGTACCTAACTGTCTTGCACTGACTATGCACACACACTGGACTTTACCCTCACACTCACACATACTTACACACTCACACATACTTACACACATACACGCCCACACACACATAATGTACGCACGCACACACACACGCACGCACGCACGCACACACACACACTTTCATACTCTCCACATACGCTGCTGCTACTGTCTTATCTACCCTGTTGCCTTGTCACTCTACCCCTACCTGTATGTACATAGCTACCTGAATTACTTGGTACCTCTGCATATCGACTCAGTACTGGAACTCCCTCTATCAGTGGTGTAGTGGAGTTCTGCGGGGCCCTGTCCAAAGGTCCAAGCAAAGGCCCCTCCCGAACCCCATTGGGGCAGAGAGAATGTGCAGTTGTATAGCTAATGTCATGCTATTTTGCACGTTTTGCCATGAGGCTTACAGAACATGTTGCTGTTTTAGTGCTCAGGGATTCTTGAAAGACAGGACAATCAACTTTTTCCCCACAAATATTTGTCTTAATATTAAAAACATTTTAAATATATATTTTTGATAGACCAATCAGCTATCACACCATGTAAAAGAACAACCTCCTATTTGTATTTATAATGCAACAAATTGCATTTTTTTCAACTCCTCCAGGCATTTCATTTTTTTACAATTATTGTCCGAAAACTGTTTAAAGGCCTTGATTGTTTAATTCTAACATTAGATTATTCAAATCTCCAATGTTCTTTTTGTTTTATTTATGAGCGCTATTAAAAGCTCCAGGGATAATGTCTTCAGCATTTTGGCATGTTTGTCTAGATTTAGAGCGTAACACAACATTTCTAAAGTAAATATTTTCCCTTCGGTCTAGCACAGCAAGTACTTCAATTGTTTAAGCATCTGTTGCAGAACAGTGATTAAGGGGTTAACCATCAGTGGCTTGTCAACTCCGTCACTGCTGGCTAACCCCCTTAATCACTGTTCTGCAACATATGCTTAAACAATCGAAATGCTTGCTGTTGACGACAGATATTCAAAACGGACATATTTTTGTCTTAAAAAGTAAGTTAATTTGTAAAATATGGAAAATGATTAATTTGAATATCTCCAAATGAAACAGAACAATTCTATGAAATCTTTCAGGGCTCTGGCAGAGTTAAGTTTAGACAACAATGGTAAACACAGTAGCAATTAAGTTTTTGCTGACTCTAAAACCTTATTAAATGTCACATATTTGAACCAAAATTCATATTCTATTCTAATCTGTCAGGCAGATGGAGTTGACCGTTTATGGTTGTGAACATGGTGATTGCAATATTGTTTGTTTAAATCGATCAAAAGTAGAGAACTTTACAGATCATGACACGTATAAAGTCCTTATGGTATGGCTGACCCTGCTCATTCCTGATTCATTTAGGATTTGACCAAATCTCCAGACACATCTTTTAGGAATCAAAGTTTTGAGATAAATATTATTTAAAGTCACGGAGGGCTATTTCAAGAAACTACATACGATACACTTTTTAGTTAATTTCCATTATTCCAGGCATAGAGCCGACATGGAAATAAAATTTAGAAAATCCCCCTAAATTTAACTTTTAAGCTCAAATAATGCAACAATACGTTTCCCTGCCCGACAAGGATTGTCACGACTTTCAAGAATCCCTGAGCTAATTTCCTGCTATTCTACACATTTTGTCATGAGGCTGGGAGAAAATTGTGTAGTTATAAAGCTAATTTCCTGAGTTTTTTCATGGCTTATGACGTCTTCATATGCTATCTGGAGGGCCTGACTTCGTGTCACTTTCTATTACTATTTAAATGTTATATCTTTAACTCTGCATTGTTGGAAAAGGACCCGTAAGTAAGCATTTTCACTGTTAGTCTACACCTGTTGTTTACAAAGCATGTGACAAATACAATTGGATTTGATGTCTGAAGACTGAATACAGTGTGTGGTGTTGTTTTGCCCTATTACGAGCGCAAGACTTAAGATTTTCAGTAGAAGTGATCGTTAAATGTGAGCTCTTTCCCGACATTAGCATTTTTTAAACGTCTTGTATAGTCCCCAAGGCTTATATGGAACGCCCTGAAATAGCTTGATGATTGCTGTATCTCCCTCCCTCCCTCCCTCCCTCCCTCCCTCCCTCCCTCCCTCCCGTCTCCTCTTCTACTGAGAGAACATGCAGTTCCTACTCTCCATGTGTCTGTGCACCTGGTGCTGCAGTGAACACAGAGCCAGTTAATATAGCCAGATAGAGCTATATCTGGCTCCTTCGTAGGAGGCTACTTCACATAGCTACACTGTACAGTGTACATTAAAGCCACAGTCTGGAGTTTGTGTACTCAGCCCCGATGGCAGCCCCTCCGCCAGCCCCTCCGCCACTTGCAGTGCTGGAGAAATGGAACTACTCTCAAATTCACACACACAGCTCGTAAGGCATTTCTAAGTTATTCTTCAACAATCAATGGGTATAGGGCAGGCTAACCCTTGAACAGCAGGGAATCTCCCTGATTATGCCTTTTTTTTTAAACGCTTTTTCCATCTCATAACCAATAGAACAACTAAAATAACAAATAGAACATCTTCTATTCTAGATTCAATTTCTCTCAAAAATAAAACACCATATTAAATAACAGAAGACTATCTAAAATGTTCCTTATGCAAAACCATATCTGAGACTCAGAGCATACAAAATAATTTTACAATTACAGCTAAACTGTTTAAAAAATTGTAATTCGATACATATCGGGCTTAATTTGCTCATCTATGGCCATAATATTGGGCCAAATTGACATTTATTAAACCTAGGATTCATTATTCATTACAGGTACATCATTTAATGTATTAAATTCATAGTTTAGTTCCAAAACGACATAATAAACACTTTAAAGCTTGTTTCTGAATCTTCTATATTCCATTATAAACTGGGTGGTTTGGGCCCTGATTGGCTGACAGCTGTGGTGTTTCAGACCGTATATCACAAAGTGTGACACAACCTACACTCAGTCTAGTCTACACACCATAGAAATACAATGGATTTTACCTAGCATACTACGACTCCCAGGGTGCAATGCTTCGCCCAGGGCTGCTGGCTGGCTATCATATTACTGTATAATGCTGAAAATAATATATGTCATTGTCGCTCCAAAATCATTTGAATTTAGTTGCTGGTAGAATAACGTTACAAAGCAAACGTAATGTGTAAAATGGTTTTTTATGTATTTTTGGAGGTAAACCTCCCTTGCACTGCACTGCTTTGTAACACCTTTTGCATAGTTTTTTTTATTTTCGGTAGGCTGGTCTTCATCTGCTCTGTGAGCAAAGTATTCCCATATTTCGCTTCTGGAGCCAGTTTTGTAATAAACAACCTGCTGGAGTGGAGGTATGATGTTTTCGTTAGAAGAAGCCATGTTGACGGCATTTTCTCTCTCTCGCTTCTCAAAAGTGTCTCGCACTGTGACAGCAGCATGCGCAAGCGCAAGGAGCCTGGCTAGCTTACTCCTGCCACCTTGAGAAGATTCAGACAAATTCCTAGACAGACTCGCTTATCTCAGACCGTATATGACGTGAGACACATTTGACAGAAGTACTGAAAGTAACAAATTCTAGTGCCAAACCGTTTTTCATGTTCTAGTATTGAAAAAGTACAGACGTTTTGGTATACCTAGCAACACTACAGTAGATGTGAGAGCAATATCTGCATAGACCAAATCACTGTGTCGTTACTATACTAGTCTGGCTATCCAATCCCACGATTACTCCCCCTTATCTGCCGAAAGGGTTCCCTGGTTATTTCAGTGTAGTTTGGATAATTTGAGTACTTTGTGGTTTGTTATCTCAATGGTGTTCTGATTGTGCTTCGGATTGGAAGCTGTGTTGGTATGTAGGTGGCAGGTACTTGAGCCTGATTAAACCTCTTGGTTCTGTGTTCCCGTTCCATATAAGGGGCCACAGTGCTGCGCTACTGAAGCCGTCAAGACATCCACATACTAATGTTGGGTTTGCTCCTAGCAGAACCCGGCTAGGCAAAGCAAACGTCTGTGCTTGCATACTCCCGAAAGCAGGGGTTATCAAAGTGGGTTCTACTTTGGTAGAGGTACTGCAGGGGGTCCGCGGCCAGATAAAAAAAATACAAGATCAAATAATCTGTCCAATGGAGCTGTGAAATAAGTTTAGACGGTGTAATACAAAACAAAACAATGTAATATTATTAACTTACAATTTATGTTCCTAATCATGGGCAACATAGGACTGGGAGGCTCACAGGGCTATTGGTATCCACAGTACTCCACCAATTATACATTTACAAATGTTTGTGTTCCCCAAAAATGCACTTAATTTACAGTAACTGTCGACTACAAATCTCACTTTTAAATGTTTACATTCCGTTAGCTCATACCCAAATAATGTTGTTGACTCGTCATATACTTGTATTTGTGGTCAAAGAATGACCTTTACTTATCAATTAAATGTTAAGTAAAAATAGACAAGTAAAAATAACAAATAATTAAAGAGCAGCAGTAAAATAACAGTAGCGAGGCTATGTACAGGGGGTATCGGTACAGAGTCAATGTGCGGGGGTACAGGTTAATCGAGGTAATTGAGGTAATATGTACATGTAGGAGTTGTAGGAGTTGTAGGAGTTAAAGTGACTATGCATAGATAATAAACAGAGAGTAGCTCCGGTACCGCTTGCCGTGCGGCAGCAGAGAGAACAGTCTATGACTAGGGTGGCTGGAGTCTTTGACAATTTTTAGGGCCTTCCTCTGACACCGCCTGGTATAGAGGTCCTGGATGGCAGGAAGCTTGGCCCCAGTGATGTACTTGGCCGTACGCATTACCCTCTGTAGTGCCTTGTGGTTGGAGGCCGCGCAGTTGCCATACCAGGCAGTGACACAACCAGTCAAGATGCTCTCGATGGTGCAACTGTATAACTTTTTGAGGATCTGAGGACCCATGCCAAATCTTTTCAGTCTCCTCTTCACGACTGTCATGGTGTGTTTGGACCATAATAGTTTGTTGGTGATGTGGACACCAAGGAACTTGAGGCTCTCAACCTGCTCCACTACAGCCTCGTCGATGAGAATGGGGGCGTGCACGGTCCTCCTTTTCCTGTAGTCCCACAATCATCTCCTTTGTCTTGATCACATTGAGGGAGAGGTTGTTATCCTGGTACCACACGGCCAGGTCTCTGACCTCCTCCCTATAGGCTGTCTCATCGTTGTCAGTGATCATAAGTCAGTGATGGTGTTGGAGTCGTGCTATGGACGGAAGGGAAACTTTTGAACTCATATTGTAATTAATTATTGGTCATATTTCTTAGAAATCTGGAAACACCGGGCAGTTACTTTAAGCTTTAAAACTGCAAGGTTTTCTCTGCCTCATGGCAATATGTGTAGAATTGCAGGAAATTAGCTTGAAAACGGCAAACTTCTCTCCAATGTCAAGAGGCGGGCCTTTAAATTGTTCCTTCCCAATACCCGAGACTTGGTTCGGCCATGCACTGCCGAAGTCATGGTAAAACTCCTTGAATGCTATTTTCTTTTCATCTCGCTCGAGTTGTGTTGTGATTATGCGGGGGTCCCTGATAAATTTGCTGTCACAAAACGTTTGAGAACCACAGCCCCAAAGACCTCGCTTGAAAAACAAGTAAAGCGGCAATAATACTGTTGTTTGTCCCTCTTGAGCCACCGTAGCAACAACATAGCCAGAAACACTTCCTCAAAATAGTCCAAGATAAGATGAATCAAGAAATCTGTATTAAATGTTTACGTTTTTGCTTTAGAGGTGTTAGTCGTGCAATTTTACAACTAACTAAGATGTTTGGTGCAGTATTTCTCAAGTGAAATAAATTGCATGAAAATTAGTCGTCTGTCAATGGATGACAACGAACACTTCATTGAAGAATGCCGTCCATAGTTCCCACTTCCACTAGGAGTAGTACTGTTGACCAATCACCGACGAAGGGGCGGAGACTTCAGCTACCGAACTTCGACTTTCCTCTATATTGTTTTGTGTGTACACGAACAGCCGGGAAAAAACCTGGAAAACACCAAAACAAACAAAAACGTCACAAAATGTTGTCATATGTGCGCAAAGTGTTTCGACTGAAGCATGCGGCAGGCTTAGCGCTACTCTTCTCCCTGCTGTCCAGAGCTATAACTACAACTATACTTGAACACAGTGTAGAAGTACTGCATTCCAATATTCTATATATTATATACACTACATGACCAAAAGTATGTGGACACCTGTTCGTCGTACATCTCATTCCAAAATCATGGGCATTATACTGGAGTTGGCCCCCCCCTTTGCTGTTATAACAGCCTCCACTCTTCTGGGAAGTCATTCCACTAGATGTTGGAACATTGCTGCGGGACTTGCTTCCATTTAGCCACAAGAGCATTAGTGATGTCAGGCACAGATGTTGTGCGATTCGGCATGGCTCGCAGTCGGCGTTCCAATTCATCCCAAAGGTGTTCCATGGGGTTGAGGCCAGGGCTCTGTGCAAATCAGTCAAGTTCTCCCAAACCGATCTCGACAAACCATTTCTGTATGGACCTCGCTATGTGCACGGGGGCAGTGTCATGCTGAAACAGGAAAGGGCCTTCCCCAAACTGTTGCCACAAAGTTGGAAGCACAGAATTGTCTAGAATGTCATTGTATTCTGTAGATTTCCCTTTACTGGAACTAAGGGGCCTAGCCCGAACCATGAAAAACAGCCCCAGACCATTTTTCCTCCTCCACCACTATGCATTGGTGCAGGTAGCGTTCTACTGGCATCCGCCAAACCCAGATTTGTACGTTGGACTGCCAGATGGTGAAGCGTGATTCATCACTCCAGAGAATGCGTTTCCACTGCTCCAGAGTCAAATGGCGGCAAGCTTTACACCATCACGCTTGGGATTGCGCATCTTAGGCTTGTGTGCGGCTGCTAGGCAATGGAAACCCATTTTTTGAAGCTCCTGACGAACAGTTATTGTGCTGACGTTACTTACAAAGGCAGTTTGGAACTCGGTAGTGAGTGTTGCAACAGAGGATAGTTACAATTTTGACATACTACACGCTTCAGCACTCGGTGGTCCCGTTCTGTGGGCTTGGATGGTCTACCACTTCGCTGCTGAGCCGTTGTTGCTCCTAGATGTTTCCATTTCACAATAACAGCACTTACGGTTGACTAGTGCAGCTCTAGCAGGGCAGAAATTTGACAAACTGACTTGTTGGAAAGGTGGCATCCTATGACGGTGCCACGTTGAAAGTCACTGAGCTCTTCAGTAAGGCCATTGTACTGCCAATGTTTCTCTATTGAGAGTGCATGGCTGTGTGCTTGATTTTATATACCTGTCAGCAACGGGTGTGGCTGAAATAGCCAAATTCACTCATTTGAAGGGGTGTCCACATACTTTTGCAGATATTGTGTACATTCTGGGGCAAGAGACCTAAAAAGGTATAATATTAGGGTTTGGGAAATGCTGAGAAGTGCTTTTAACTGTTTTTCCTTAACTGAATGAATGTTCACTCAAACGAAGGAATATTTTACCACTCAATCCATCTTTAATCAAGACCGTAAACCAGAGTTAAGAATAGGTCTAAATGACCTCTTAGCAATAGAGTTTGTCACATTGGATTTAAGGGTCCTGTTACAGCCAATGATGTACAGTATATGAACACTAGATTGTCGATGCTTTTGGCACGAATCGGCTCAAAGTCCATAACAAAAAGGGAGACGACGTGGAGATTAGGAATAGCACAAATGTATTTATTAACTGAGGTAACGTAAATACAGTTAACACCGGTGTGTGTAGTCAGTAATCAGCAGTGTAAGTGAGTGGTTGCGTGCATAGACGTGATAATGAGGGGTGTTGAAAGGTGCCAAAGCAAACAAAACAAAACAGCCACAACCAAAATCTAACAGTGTGTCTGCATGAAGAGAGTCTCAATGAATGGGGAAGAGGTGTATTTATCCTGGGACACACCCGGGTCCAGGTGCGTCCCGTTATCGCTGACGACCCTCCCAGCTCCGCCCACCGAGGTCCTATCAAGGAAAAGAAGAGCGAAGAGAAAGAATATCGGCAGACAGAGTGGGAGGGTCGTCACACTATGTATTAGCCAATGAGAGGCTAAGTCACCGCAGAAAGAGCAGCCCTCCATAGAAATGAATGGAAATCCTACAGTATTTAAATTCAGTGTTTCACGGACCAAATTTCATGTAATTAATGATTTTATTTGTTTTGTAGTGGGGACAGCAAAAAAAAAGACTGTTTTTCTATATTGTTTTATTACTGTCCGCCCCAGGACCATGGTGAAACCTAAACAATAACTACGGTGCTGTGGCGGTCAGACAATACTAATGACCGAGCAGATACACAAGCAGTGGGACGGCAGGGGGTAGCAGATTCCTGCTTTAAGGTGACTTTAGTAGAAGAAATGTGGCAAACAATTATGGAGACATTAATAAACGCATTTCTATTGCTTCTAAAATCTTTCAACGATTCATTGTAAAATAATAATTTCACCAGTACCATTTTTCCTTGTAAATTCCAAGAAAACGTCAAACGGACTATGACATAAAGCATATCAGTGAGTTGATTCACGAGTCCCTTGTTAGTGCTAAAACCTGCCATCCAACCATTTTTTCAATCTAAATTCTGCTATTCTGTTGCACATTGTAAGGATAACTAGATAATACAGCTCTCTAACATTTGCTGTTGTACATAGTATGTTAAATTATGCAACAAAGAGAGATTTCTGGACAATAAAGTCACTACCGGTTGAGTCCAAGTCCGCACTGGTCGAGGTTGATTCACGAGTCATGAAAATCTTGACTCGAGTCCAAGTCAAGTCCCAGTCCTGGACTCGATTACTACAACACTGAAGCATATTCACTGAAATATAAACCAAGTCTATTCTCAACACTTATGTACATATGTGTTCATTTAAAGTATTAATCAGTGTTAACTTTCAGAGTTAAATGAAACATTTGCTGTGTAACCAGGAATTTGTAACAGAATAAAAAGAGAATACGCCATTTGACACCCAACAAATTATTTATTGTATCCCTGGGAGGAATATTAAAATATTGCAGATGATTCTGAGGAGGCAAGGACAAATGAGGCAGTCTAGGCTATGTTGGGTAGCATCCCAAAGGGTTTCCTATTCCCTAGTGCACTACTTTTGACCAGATACCTATGGGCTCTGGTCAAAAGTAGTGCTCTGAATAGGGAATAGGGAGCCATTTGGTGGAATGCAGTCATGATGCTAACAGCATTCTGCATCCAGCCTCCAAGTATTACCGTGGTAACCACCACAAGTTCCTTAGTAACCCACAAGGTCCCAGTGAAGTGTGTTTGCACCATTTCTTAGCTCGGTAAGGGCACATGAAGTTCATCGAAATATCGAGAGTACGAAATCCTCTGAACTGAGGTCAACTCCTGTTCAAGCCTGTCTGGTAATTGAATTGGATGTTGCGTTTGAGATATGCAGCAGGTAGCCTAGTGGTTAGAGTGTTGGGCCAGTAACTGAAAGGTTGCTGGATTGAATCCCTGAGCTGACAAGGTAACAATCTGTTGTTCTGCCCCCTGAACAAGGCAGTTAACCCACTGTTCCCCGGTAGGCAGTCATTGTAAATAAGAATTTGTTCTTAACTGACTTGCCTAGTTAAATAAAGGTACAATTTAAAAAATATATGCAATGGCGTTTTCAGTTATAGCATTGCCTTTTTCAATTCAGTTTTTCTCCGGCAGTTCAATTGAAATTGAAATTTGGCTTGACCCTTGCTCGCTTGCTTAATGTTTTTATTGTGATTGCGTGTCAAGGAGTGTGTGTGTGTGTGTGAGTGCTTTTGAGAGAGAGAGATGGAGTGTGTGTGTGTGAGTGATTTTGAGAGAGAGAGATGGAGTGTGTGTGTGTGAGTGATTTTGAGAGAGAGGAGATGGAGTGTGTGTGTGAGTATGAGAGATGGAGTGTGTGTGTGAGTGTGTGTGTGTGAGTATGAGAGAGAGAGATGGAGTGAGTGTGTGTGTGTGTGTGTGTGTGTGTGTGTGTGTGTGTGTGTGTGTGTGTGTGTGTGTGTGTGTGTGTGTGTGTGTGTGTGTGTGTGTGTGTGTGTGTGTGTGTGTGTGTGTGTGTGTGTGTGTGTGTGTGTGTGTGTGTGAGTATGAGAGAGAGAGATGGAGTGTGTGTGTGTGAGTATGAGAGATGGAATGTGTTTTCATCGAGGAGGAACACTTCATCTCAGCATCCTCATTAAGTGCAGCTTTCTTCTACGTCTGCTCCTTGATTTGTTATTGAGCGGCGTGTTTGTCTTATAACAGGGGTCTTCGAGATGCACCAAGAGAAATGCAAGATGCCCGCCTTATAGTGCTCACCGTCCATTGTGTCTGTCTGAGAATCAAATGCTACAGAATGCCAGCCATAGTTTTTTTTCAAGCCATCCAAGCCATTACGTCTTTCAATTCAATGCACTGTGTTCCATGCACAAATTGAGAAAGCTTCCTATATGAGGAATGTATTGAGGGTGGTGTGTTTTGCTTGTACTTTAAAATGATGCACCGCTTCATTTTTTACATGACTGTAAAGCATCTATGTTGTGTTTATGAAGACTTAATAAAACCTAGATTTGTTTGTCGCCAGAAGAAAGCTAAAGTGGGACCCCCCCACCACGATTTGTGTAAATACGGTATAGATGAAACTCTACTGGGTAGTGATGGAGTTGTTTCTCACATTTCAAAAAGGACTTGTGGCCTTTGTTATACCCCCATCTAGTGGAGGAAGGGGCATAGCACTTGGTTGATATCTGTAAATTGCTTTTATTCTTTTAAGTAACAGTTTACATAAAACCGACTGGTATAATGCATTAGTAAATGTTCTAAGCTTGTATGAGCCTTTATAATGTCTAATTAGGCCTTGTATGTAACAGTTTACATAAAACCGACTGGTATAATGCATTAGTAAATGTTATAAGCTTGTATGAGCCTTTATAGTGTCTAATTAGGCCTTATATATCATCTTTCTATGATACATTTTCAACTGACTCAAAATGGACGATGTTTGGTTGAGGATTTCTATGTTAGGATAAATAGACACAAGGGGGTGTAGATGCTTATGACAATAATTGCAATGCATTATAACGCCATTGTAATGCTTTATACCCGTTTACCTTATTAAAGCATTATCTAATTGTTGATTCATCCTTATTTGAGTTATTGAATATTGTTTCGATATAAGTAGCAAATCGGTGGCGTTTTCTGTCCTTTACCTGTTCCTTCTTCTCTCCCTCCTCTTCTTTCTCTCCATTCCACTCCTACTGTCCTCTCTCCAGCTGTTATAACTGTGGAGGTCTGGACCACCATGCCAAGGAGTGTGGCCTGCCCCCCCAGCCAAAGAAATGCCACTACTGCCAGAGCATCATGCACATGGTGGCCCAGTGTCCCCAAAAGGCGCTGGCGCCCCCCACTGGCTCTCAGGACCCCCTGCACCCCTCTACCTCGACCGACCTGTACCCCCCCGGCGAGGAGGAGCGCTCGGGCTCATCCCCCCTCGATGGCCCCTCGTCCTCCCCGGAAGAGCCACCCCAGTCGCACTGTGGTGGCCCCCAGAGGTGGAGGAAATAGGCGGGGAGATGGCGAGAGGTGTACCCTGACCCTGACTCCCTAACCTAAGGAACCCCAAAAATCCCACCCCTAATCTACCTCACACTCGTGAAAAAATGGGAGGTATATTTTTGGGGGGGGACCAGCGAAGTTATGGCAACGATCACCGGGGTACGGATTTGTGTGAATGTGTGTGACTGACTTACTGGCTGTCATCTGGTGGCAGCTATGGCAACCATCGCTGGGGATACGGACTCATGTGAATGACTGTGTGTGACTTCTCAATCAGTGCAGCTCAAGAGACGAAATGGTCTAAAAGAGAAACAAGGGTTAGGGTTAGTTAGGGTAAGGGTTAGGGTGATTGTGAACCTGAGTTAGATGACTGGTGTCATCCGTAAATCTTTGTGTGGTAGTTTCTGAATAGAACTTCGATTTTGGTTCACGTGTTACATATTATATTATTATTCTAAACATCATGATGCCTCTTTTTTAGCATTAAGACTTTTAAAAAAGGCCTTGATGTAGGCCAGTGTTTCCTCATCGCGGATATTTGAGTTTTTGCCCTCGCAGTAACACACTTGATTTAACTTATCGCCAAGCCTTTGATTATTTACAATCAGGTGTGTTAGTGACACATCAACAACTCAAATGTGTACCCCTTTGGCTCCCCGGGACCAGGATTGCAAAACACTGATTGGTCCTCTATAAAATAGAACCGCAAAAAATCTGAATCCAAATGATGCTTTAGTGTGACCTATTGATCAGTGTTGGCTCGAGCACCATGGATACCAGGGTGAAAGGTTGGAAAGAGGATGGGGGGGGGTGTAGGACACTGATTCAATAACCCTTGTGGTCATGTGCAGCGCTCTGCTTTACAGAAACAGAACTGGACCAACTGCCTGGGGGGGCAGCAATGGTTGCAATGGCTTCATAAGAACCAGGAACTGGTTGTATGGTTGTGTGTGTGTGTGTGGCATAGCCTGGTGCAGTGGAGTCACTTTTGCTGTGTACTTCCCCAGAGGGTAGATTTTGGCACAAGACATCATTGCAACCAGTTCAACCTGCTGCGAAAAGAAGCCTAACTGTCACTCCTGAACCACAGAAGATGAGCTTTTCTAGTTCAGTGGTACTAACAATTGACTGCAGAGTGCTAGCGGGGGAATAGTATTGAATCCAGGCATGTGTGCACACTTGCTTGTGTGCGAGTGGGGTTGTTAGGAACGTGTGAGAGACGTTGTTCCTTTCCTAAAACACAACAGTGGCGGACGAGAAGTTTGATCCAGGCTTTGAGATTGGGGCCAACCTCTAGTCGACTTGATATGAACAATTCTGTTTCATGTAATCCTAGAAAGACATGCCTTAGAAAAAGTGTTTTATCACTCGAGACCTTGCCTGGCTACCCAGACTCCTTGATCTGGCCAAACGCTAAGCCACGCTCACAGACGTTAATTTCTTCTCCGCAGTGAGTCTGGATCTGAGTACCTCCCAGACCCTTCACCGAATGCCAACACATTCGAGGCCATCTGATTGGTCCAGGAACCGATGGTTTGGGCCAGAGCTAGAACAAACATGGGTAAAAGCGGCGGTTTGAAAAGGTGTTATTGGCTTTGATACTCTGATTGGTTAGAGACGATCCAATTGATGTTGACTTTGTTTTGTACCAAGCCCCTCGTGTCCCTCGTCACCACAAAATCTTAAATGACGGCAGACTAAAGTATGTAGCGAATGAGAGAGCAGAAGAAGAATTTAGTGTGAGTTGTTAGGCTACTCGAGTCCGGTCTCCAGACCACATATTGAGTGTCTCGGGCTTGTCTCGGATACATTTTAACTCTGTCTTGACTGTTTCGACTCAGTCTCGGACAATGAGGACAATGAGGACTCTGAATTATCAGCCCCCGTTCAGTCAATGCTTCACAATGCCAAATATTCACACTCCTTTTATAACACCTTTGATACTTACTCATAACAACACTGTCCTTTACTACAGTGCATTTGGAAAGTATACAAACCCCTTGAATTGTTCCACATTTTGTTACGTTACAGCCTTATTCTAAAAAGGATTAAATAAATGTTTTTCCTCATCGATCTACACACAATACCCCATAATGACAAAGTGAAAACAGGTTTTTAGACATGTTTGCTAATGTATTACAATTACAGAAATACTGTACATTTTTAGCTCTTTTTTTATGGCGGCGATCCGACACAATTTCAATCGTGGTCTTGAATTGGACTCGCATTGTTCTGGTCTCGTTCTTGACTCGGACTCGCCCCCCTCCCGGTCTCGGTCTTGACTCGGTCTCACCACACTTCTTAGATACGAAACCATTTTATCCACCTCTAGGTTTAAGTATCAAAACATTGAAAAAAAATGCCATTATTTAATTGGACTTCTACTATCTACATTTGGGTTGTTGACTAATTAGTTGAAGATAGTGTCACAGTTTATGAAGTCACAATTTAAGTCATTAATATATGTATGAAAGAATAGCATATTCTAAAATAATTATTACATTTAAGTATAGAATAAATTATTTCTGTCATAGTTTAAGAAAGTCCTGTAGGATTCTTTATTGTCAAGCACCATCACACCTCTCTCTCCCTTTGACCTGTGTGACATCACTCATTTTACCCGTTCAATCAATGCCCTCCCCGTTTATAATATGAAGTAACTTCTACATTTATGTCTCTCTTTATTTCTATCAGTCCATCTCACTCTTATCCTCCATCCGCATTATCAAAATATCTGATCACTCTCACATCACTCTACCTCTCTCTATCGTTCTATCTGTCCCCTCTCCTCCTTTCCGATTAAATGCCTTACCTATATAGGAAAAACTCGGACCCCTAGTCATAGGCCTAGTATTAGTCAAATCACATACCCTCTACATCTGTCTGATGTCATACCTTTCTAACCCTACATACACACCCCTGTCCCTCTCCCATCTATGCCTGTGGTACCACCTGTTTCCCACTCAAAACGGGATTCCAAAACACTGCTGCTCGTTATTCAAATAGTCCAGAGATTTATTAAGAGCTGGGAAAAAAGGTAGCGAGAGAAAAAATTGTAAGTGCTGCTTTTCGTATGACTTGAATCCTCCGCGAGTTTCTAGGAGCGCTTATACCAATGAAACATGACAACTCTTCTCTGACCATATTGAATGTGAAAAGAACTCTGAAGTGACTATCCTCACCAAAGTTAATGAGGGTTACTTTGGAATCGTATCTTCTCGACGTGCTGACAAATCAAGTGGCTTCGTACGATGATGTCAAACTAGCTTGTTTTTTCTCAAGCTCTGAAACAAATTACGTAGACAAGCAACAGTTTTTTGGTATACATTTCTAGAAAAGAGTTTGGCTTTTTTTGAAGGCATTTTAAAAGCAGGACTTGCTTTGCTGTTCTTGCTCCTTTGGTATTTCAAGGGATTATTTCTGAAAGTTCAACACTGAAGTTGTTAATGTATAGCTTTCTGAATGTGTGATGTGCATCGAATTGAAACCAATAAGCGGACCACAACGGAGAGGGGAAAAAAAGAGAATGACTAAACCACACAACGAGCACAGCCCATTTTTGTACTATGTATATATTTTTTTTATCCACAATTCCTCGCAGGATGATAAACTGTTCTCAGGGAATTAACCAAAAAATGTATATTTTATTATTTTGGGAATCATCCACCGACTGCTCGATGAGCTCTGAACAGTAATGTTTAAGGGTTCTGTACCTCTTCATGTACTGATATTAGTAACTAACTACCTCTCGAGTTATACATAGTTGTGCATTTTCTTCTTATTATGTTATGTTTTGATTGATCTTGTATGATTAACTGTAGGATTTTTTTTTTTTTTTTTTTACAGCAAAAGCCTACCTCATTTCCTTTGTTTTTTCCCGCCCCCAGCCCCGGCTCTCCCCTCCCCTACCACCTCTGCACAGTTGTTTGTTACAAGCGTCCGGTGTTGGCACAGTAGCCGCAATGCAGTTTCAATCAATCACATCGCTGAAATGGCAGATCAGTTGTGACTCCAACTCCTCTTTTTCCAATCAAAGCCGTTTTTTTTGTCGTTTTACTTACTCTCCACATCCAGGGTGAACTCTGTCTGCCAGCTAAGTGTGTGTGTGTGTGTGTGTGTGTGTGTGTGTGTGTGTGTGTGTGTGTGTGTGTGTGTGTGTGTGTGTGTGTGTGTGTGTGTGTGTGTGTGTGTGTGTGTGTGTGTGTGTGTGTGTGTGTGTGTGTGTGCGCGCTTTTCCAGCATATGTAGGCCTACACACTTAGCTGCAGACAACAACCAGTGAGTTTAAGTGTTTGTACATATTTTTTCTCCTAACCTAATTTCTCATTGTAACCACTTGACAGGCATGAGGTGGACACAAATTAAATTGGATTGTACTGTAAATGCACAAGAAGATAGTGCCTATCTATGTTTTGTCTGTGTATTCCCATCGTATTACCAAATAACACTTTTTCTCTCTTTGGTCTACTCAGTAAGTAACCTAAATATCAGCCATTTTGACAACCTCCGAAAATGACAAGTTGTCTTGTCTCGAGACAATTGGTTCTTGTTTTTGTGAACTACACTACGTAGTTATGAGTGGCATTAATAATTCTTAAGAAATGGGTAGATGTATGTACTAATTGTGACCTTGCATATGTTGAGATCCTTAAAAAAATGGTTTATGAATATTACTATTCTTTTTTTGACTGAAAAACTCTTGAGATTAAAAAAACAGATTTCTTTTTTTGGGGGGGGGGCTGCAGTATTCCAGTACAAGCTCACCTCATAGTCTTCTTTGCAGTTTGCAGTACATGAGCGACTAGTTTACACCGGCATATGAACAAAAAGTACCACCGTTACGGATAATATTATTATTATTAATTATTAGCTTTACAGTTGAAGTCAGAAGTTTACATAAACCTTAGCCAAATACATTTTATCTCAGTTTTTCACAATTCTTGACATTTACACCTAGTAAAAATTCCCTGTCTTAGGTCAGTTAGGATCACCACTTTATTTTAAGAATGTGAAATGTCAGAATAATAGTAGAGAGAATGATTTATTTCAGCTTTTATTTCTTTCATCACATTCCCAGTGGGTCAAATGTTTACATACACTCAATTAGCATTTGGTAGCATTGCCTTTAAATTGTTTAACTTGGGTCAAACGTTTCAGGTAGCCTTCCACAAGCTTCCCACAATAAGTTCAATTAATTTTGGCCCATTCCTCCTGACAGCTGGTGTAACTGAGTCAGGTTTGTAGGCTTCCTTGCTCGCACACGCCTTTTCAGTTCTGCCCACACATTTTCTAAAGGATTGAGGTCAGGGCTTTGTGATGGCCACTCCAATACCTTGACTTTGTTGTCGTTAAGCCATTTTGCCACAACTTTGGAAGTATGCTTGGGGTCATTGTCCATTTGGAAGACCCATTTGCGACCAAGCTTTAACTTCCTGACTGATGTCTTGAGATGTTGCTTCAATATATCCACATAATTTTCATTCCTCATGATGCCATCTATTTTGTGAAGTGCACCAGTCCCTCCTCCAGCAAAGCACCCCCACAACATGATGCTGCCACCCCCGTGCTTCACAGTTGGGATGGTGTTCTTCAGCTTGCAAGCATCCCCCTTTTTCCTCCTAACATAACGATGGTCATTATGGCCAAACATTTCTATTTTTGTTTCATCAGACCAGAGGACATTTCTCCAAAAAGTACGATCTTTGTCCCCATGTGCAGTTGCAAACCGTAGTCTGGCTTTTTATGGCGGTTTTGGAGCAGTGGCTTCTTCCTTGCTGAGCGGTCTTTCAGGTTATGTCGATATAGGACTCGTTTTACTATGGACATAAATACTTTTGTACCTGTTTCCTCCAGCATCTTCACAAGGTCCTTTGCTTTGTTCTGGGATTACTTTTCGCACCAAAGTACGTTCATCTCTAGGAGACAGAACGCGTCTCCTTCCTGAGCGGTATGACGGCTGCGTGGTCCCATGGAGTTTATACTTGCGTACTATTGTTTGTACAGATGAACATGGTACCTTCAGGCATTTGGAAATGCTCCCAAGGATGAACCAAACTTGTGGAGGTCTACAAATGTTTTTCTGTGGTCTTGGCTGATTTCTTTTGATTTTCCCATGATTTCAAGCTAAGAGGCATTGAGTTTGAAGGTAGGCCTTGAAATTCAACCACAGGTACACCTCCAATTGACTCTAATGATGTCAATTAGCCTATCAGAAGCTTCTAAAGCTATTACATAATTTTCTGGAATTTTCCAAGCTGTTGAAAGGCACATTCAACCCAGTGTATGTAAACTTCTGACCCACTGGAATTGTGATACAGTGAATTATAAGTGAAATAATCTGTCTGTAAACAATTGTTGGACTTGCCAAAACTATAGTTTGTTAACAAGAAATTTGTGGAGTGGTTGAAAAACGAGTTTTAATGACTCCAACCTAACTGTATGTACAGTGGGGCAAAAAAGTATTTAGTCAGCCACCAATTGTGCAATACTTATTTTCCACCATAATTTGCAAATAAATTCATTAAAAATCCTACAATGTGATTTTTTAGTTGAAGTGTACCTATGATGAAAATTACAGACCTCTCTCACCTTTTTAAGTGGGAGAACCTGCACAATTGGTGGCTGACTAAATACTTTTTTGCCCCACTGTAAACTTCCGACTTCAACTGTATATGTTCTTTGAATCATTGTAAGTACTTATTGCTTATTGTCTACTCTTTCTATCCTGGTCAGTTTTTAACTGACAGGTAGGGAATTATTTGAAGACTCTACTGAGAACACCTCTCATTGGCTCTGTTCCAATACACATACTAACATACTACTTTGAATACATGCTGAATATGCATAGAAAGTGGATACGCATGTACGCATTTTTTGAGGGATTTTTGTGACACAAAAGCATTACGTTAGCTAGTAAAAGAGTATAGGAGCGGTTGCTAACTAACTGTAAATAACTTTAGCTAGCTTGCCAACTTGGCTAACTGGGGTGAAACAATTCATTTATTTTCAGTTCGTTAGTTACTACACTGCTTTTCGTGAGCAAATGTAATGCTGCCTCCAAAACTGATGAGGTGTCACCGCTAATGTTTTAATTTTGATGTTTATGACGTCTCCACTTCTCAAACGCATACATGCCAATAAATTGCTCCATACTAAGTGGTATGGAAAACGGTTTTGACATTTGAACAGAGCCTCAGCCTCAGTGAAGGTAAAAGAATACGGTCTCTCTAAAGTGGCTGTGTTTAGATTAAGTTTCTGTTGGGGGCTGAGCCACCATCTGATTATTTACTTGTTTAATAGGCTGCATTGAAAATGTGAGAATGTTTCACACTCTCTCATGTGTGGTAGAGTTGACTCCCAACATCTCTGGCAGCTGCCAAACCAGACACTTTACTAACATGCACTAGAGCAGGGGTAGACAACTAGATTCAACGCGGGACGATTTTTTGTTGGAGTGGATGGTCTTGGGGCCGGAACATAATTATAATAATTTGTACACAGCAGATTTACCACAACTAAGCCCAAAAAGTGATTGTATTTGAAAACAACAGCCTTATTTGAACCAAAATCACTGCTTTAAGATTTGAGTTTCAGGCCTCAGTCGCTCAAGGTGTTTATATTCAATAATTATTTTACTGGCGATGACCCACATTTCCTTTTTGATTCCATCAAAGGTTTAAGACTTCTACTTTTACCCTCTGAGGGGTCGGGTTAAATGCGGAAGACACATTCTGGTAGACTGGTTGACGTCCAGTATTGGGAGTCAGTTCTCGAGATCTATAAAGCCTTCAAGAACAAGACTGATCCCTAAAGTGACCCTAAAAAAGAGGTGGGAACTAAAGTTCACCATACAATGCCCTCCAGTGGGTGAATTAGGAAATTACAGAATATGGTTGACGTTCACATACCTCAAATGCCACGGTGCTCTGTTCTTCTGTTCTTTGCCTTTTATCCACCCTTAGTGGCTAAAGAGGTGTGTATTCTCACCCCTGTCCCCTCACTTGTGTAAATTGAGTATCCAAGCAATGATTGCTTTTATCATTACAGAAACATTACTTTGTGTACATATCACTCATTATTACAGCCCCAATTTAAGTATACTGCCTTAAAAAAATTCTGTGAATCTTGATTTTTTTTTTATGTCTTAATTGTTTTACTTGACTGGAAATAAACATATTACATTGGCATTAAACTCAGTTGTGGGTCTGTTTTGACAATGAAACACAGGCATTGTACATAGTCTAGGTAAAGGGACTTAGCCTGATGAAACGCATCCCGTTTGTTTAAATTTTGTCAGGTGAATGCTGAATCCCAAACTGACCTATAAGGACTACCTAGACTATCAAGACTCAGGCTAAGACCCAGATGCAGACACAGGAGGCGGATAGTACGAGTCTCAAGGGGCAGGCAAACGGTAATTCAAGGCAGGCAAATCCATAGTCATAATCCAATCAGAGTCAGGCAGGTACAGGACGGGTCAGGACAGGCAGAAAGGTCAGAACTGGGAAAACTAAGAAAAACATCAACTAGAGCACAGGAAACACAGGAAAACGCTGGTAGGAGCTGACGGGATAAGACAAATTGGCAACAGACAAACAGAAAACGCAGGTATAAATACACAGGGACAAGCACAAAGACAGGTGAAACAGATTAAGGTGTGACATATACTGTGTTAGCTAATGTTAGCTTAGCTACAGTGATATAGTGGTGAAAACATATGTGAATATACACACCGATTGCCGTTCACGGTGAGTAAAGTAACGCTCCCTAAACTTTCATTTCATTTTTCCCGCAAAAGGCGGCTAACGCTCATGCAAAATAAAAAAGGTGATTTATCAACTCAAAACTATAATTTCCAAAACAATATCTTACCTCGTATAATTTACAGAACAATATCTTACCTCGTTCAGTCACATTGCACATTGGTGGCAAGATAGCATGTAGAAAGAACTAAAGAAAAAGCTAGCTTCAATTAACATGTTTGTGCTAGCTGGAAGAAAACGCCTGCTGGCAGTTCTGCCAGGTGAAAAAAACATATTTAAAGTTAATAGTATTAATATCTAATCAAATAAAATGCCCTCGTACATGTGAACGCTTCATTGATGGTGAGACTCCATCTCCTATATCTCTTGAAAATTTTAATTTTAAAGATCGGCTGTCTGTCAGCCAGTTGGAGGCGGGGCTTAAGGGAACATTTATAATGGTGATTGGCAGCTTAGTGTGCGCCCACATTTTTTCCCCAGTTGGTTTGATCAGCTTGCCATGTTTTGTCTTTCAGGGCCAGCACAAGAGCATCCCGGAGTCGCCTCTTCACTGTTGACGTTAAGACTGGTGTTTTGCCGGGACTATTTAATGAAGCTGCCAGTTGAGGACTTGTGAGGTGTCTGTTTCTCAAACTAGACACTCTAATGTACTTGTTCTCTTGCTCAGTTGTGCACCGGGGCCTCCCACTCCTCTTTCTATTCTGGTTAGAGCCAGTTTGCGCTGTTCTGTAAAGGGAGTAGTACACAGCGTTGTACGAGATCTTCAGTTTCTTGGCAATTTCTTGCATGGAATAGCCTTCATTTCTCAGAACAAGAATAGACTGACGAGTTTCAGAAGGAAGTTCTTTGTTTCTGGCCATTTTGAGCCTGTAATCGAACCCACAAATGCTGATGCTCCAGATACTCAACTAGTCTAAAGAAGGCCAGTTTTATTGCTTCTTTAATCAGGACAGCAGTTTTCAGCTGCACTAATATAATTGCAAAAGTGTTTTCTAATGATCAATTAGCCTTTTAAAATTATAAACTTGGATTAGCTAACACAACGTGCCATTGGAACACAGGAGTGATGGTTGCTGATAATGGGCCTCTGTACGCCTATGGAAAAATCTGCCGTTTCCAGCTACAATAGTCATTTACAACATTAACAATGTCTACACTGTATTTCTGATCAATTTGATGTTAATTTAAATGGACAGAAAAGTTGCTTTTCTTTCAAGAACAAGGACATTTCTAAGTGACCCCAAACTTTTGAATGGTAGTGTATGTCCATATATGATTTGTTCTTATCACACACACACACACACACACACACACACACACACACACACACACACACACACACACACACACACACACACACACACACACACACACACACACACACACACACACACATACACACAATTCTGTCATTCTGCTGTTCCTGCACTAGAGGGTAAGAGAGTGCCATTGTGACATTCTATTCCTCACTCTGAAGGACACAGCAGCCAAGGCAAATGAATCACCCAGACACATCTGTGACTCACCATAGACGTCATTGTTTCTTTATAGAGTTGTTTCTATTCCCCAGCCTATGGTCTATGGCCTGCTTTTATTTAATAGGAGATTTGCTTTTTTCTCTTGTCCTTAACTGTGGCCCAAATGGCACCCTATTCCCTATATAGTGCACTACTTTTGACCAGAGCCCTAATTGGGGAATAAGGTGCCATTTGGGATTAAGCATTCTGGTTACTGTAAGGATAGCCTGTATAAAAGTAAAGTAGTAATGTTTGTTAACTATTTCCTTGCCAATACACATCTGGCGAAGAGATGAGCAGATTGCTTAATTCTCTCTCTCTCATAACGCTATCCCTCATTCCTAAGCAATATGTTGACCTTTGTAATCATGCCTACTGTATGTTTTAACCTTTGCAGCGAGGTACCTGGAGCCCGCACTCGGGGAATAGAAGATAAATCGGAAGCGCTGACTGTTCCACGACGGGCTACAATGAGCACACACACACGCATACGTACGCACGCATCTACACATCTACACACACAAGCACACATAGCCATGTATCAGCGACCTCACCTCATACTTGCAGCTACAACAGCATGCTGGGCTCTTGTTTTTACAAGTCCACCTTGAATAATATATTCGTCATTAGTCTCCACTTTGAATAATCATAGTAACCCATGCCCATGTATTCTTTTTTTATCTAAACATAAAGGTTAAGGAGTCCTTGCTGGACAATTGCTGGACAATTTCAATATGAAAACCCAGGCTCAGAAAGGAAAGAAAAACCCCATTTGTATCCAGGTTTTCTCTCCCGTTAGAATCCATGTTGAAAGAAGGATCAAAGAGGCAGAGGAAAATAGGAGAAAGAGATGAGAGGATCGACATCTCTCTATTTGGCTCCCTGTGAGTGGAGAGAAATTACTTTAAAGTGGAGGACAGGATGAAAGAGTGGAGCGTCGGCTAGGCCTAATGCATTCCCCTAACACTGGGATAGATGGAATAGTGTGCGAGTGAATAACTAAGGGAGAAGAGGGGAATTAAATGGAGATTTCTTTAAGGGGGTGGGGGGGGTTATTGGCTCAGGTACACTCTTAGAAAACAGGGTTCCTAAAGGGTTCTTCGGCTGTCCCCATAGGATAACTATTTTTGTTTCCATGTAGAACCCTTTTTGTTTCCAAGTATAACTCTTGGGTTCCATGTAGAACCCTCTGTGGAAAGGATTTTACATGGAACCCAATAAGGTTCTACCTGGAACCAAAAGGGTTCTACCTGGAACTGAAAAGGGGTTTTCAAAGGGTTCTCCTATGGGACAGCTGAAGTACCCTTTTAGGTTCTAGATAGCACCTTTTTTCTGAGTGTAAAGTTCATAAAGACTCCCCAAAAAGTAAGGAATTAGAAATAACATTTCTAAACAACCACTGTGGTCTCAAAGTGTTATTATTTTCACATTGGTGAATTTAAGATCACCTGAGTTAATGGAACATTTATGGTAGTGTTACCGGCCTCAGTCTGTAGCTGAGGTGGCCTGTAATAGTAAAAAGGACGGACACAAAGTTCTGGCGCTTTCTTTATTCTGAAGAATGTTTTTTTTCTCTGGTTCACTTGTCTATTTTCTTGTTGTATTTTTTAAAAACATTTCACATTAAAACCTTTCTCGCCCCGGGGTTCCGCTAGCGGAACACCCACAACATTCCGCGAAATTCAAAAATATTTTTTTGAAATATTTAACTTCCACACATTAACAAGTCCAATACAGCAAATGAAAGATAAACATTTTGTGAATCCAGCCAACATGTCCGATTTTTAAAATGTTTTACAGCGAAAACACAATATATATTTATGTTAGCTCACCACAATAGCCAAACACACAACGTCATGTTTTCACCGCAAACATAGCTTTCACAAAACCCACAAATAGAGATAAAATTAACCTTTGAACAACTTCATCAGATGACAGTCTTATAACATCATGTTATACAATACATTTATGTTTTGTTCGAAAATGTGCATATTTATAGGTATAAATCGTAGTTTTACATTGCAGCCACCGTCACAAATAGCACCAAAACATCCAGAATAATTACAGAGAGCAACGTGAAATACATAAATACTCATCATAAAACATTTATGAAAAATACATGTTGTACAGCAAATGAAAGATAAACATCTTGTGAATCCAGCCAATATTTCAATTTTTTTTAAGTGTTTTACAGCGAAAACACAATATATATTTATGTTAGCTCACCACAATAGCCAAACACACAACGCCATTTATTCACCGCTAACATAGCTTTCACAAAACCCACAAATAGAGATAAAATTAATCACTAACCTTTGAACAACTTCATCAGATGACAGTCTTATAACATCATGTTATACAATACATTTATGTTTTGTTCGAAAATGTGCATATTTATAGCTACAAATCCTGGTTTTACATTGTGAATACGGCGCCATAATGCACCAAATTGTCCGGAGATATTTTGGACAGTCACGTAATCTAACCAAAAAACTCATCATAAACTTTGCTAAAAAATACATGTTGTACAGCAAATGAAAGATACACAGGTTCTTAATGCAACCACTGTGTTAGATTTAAAAAAAAATACTTTAGTACAAAGTACAGCATGCAATATTCTGAGACAGCGCCCAGCCTTTCTCCGCCATGTTGGAGCCAACATATTCCACAAGAATACGAAATAACATCATAAATATTCTCTTACCTTTGATGATCTTCCATCAGAATGTAGTGCAAGGAGTCCTAGTTCCACAATAAATCGTTGTTTTGTTTTAGAATGTCCATTTCTTCTGTCGAATTAGCAACTTTGGCTAGCATTGTGGAGAGCACATGTCCATCAACTCTTGGCACATGGAACGAAAAATTCCAAAAGTCACAATAAACGTCGAATAAACTGGTCAAACTCAGTTGAAAATCCATCTTTATGATGTTTTTCTCATATGTATCCAATAACGTCGAAGACGGAGCATTTCGTCGTGTATACCTAACGCATTTCAGAAAACAATGTGGTGTTCCCTGGTGCGCAGCTGAATACTGCCAATAGGGCGGGCCTGTCACTCCAAAAGCTCTCATTCGGTCTCACATCAAGCTAGACTCCCCATTCAACATTCTACTGCATGTTGACATCTAGTGGAAGGCGTATGAAGTGCATACAGATCCATAAATAAAAGGCAATTGAATAGGCAAGGCCTTACACAGAGACCCATTTTCAGAATTTTCACTTCCTGTTTGGAAGTTTGCTGCCAAATGAGTTCTGTTTTACTCACAGATATAATTCAATCAGTTTTAGAAACTTCAGAGTGTTTTCTATCCAATAGTAATAATAATATGCATATCGTATGATCTAGAACAGAGTATGAGGCCGTTTAATTTGGGCACGGTTTTTTCCCAAAGTGAAAACAGCACCCCCTATTCACTAAGAGGTTATTAAACAAGTGTACACTTTAAATTACACAACATAAATGCACTTTACCTAAAGCAGAATAAAACAATGTTCCACAAATAACCCTGTCTTCCTGTATGATGTCACATGAAAACCAATATGTATTTAACATTCATACAATAGAAACACTATTATATGAAGACCAAAAAAACGGAATGTTTTTCTACATACCCCTACCAATACAAAAAACTGACTACAATACATTCAGCTTTAAGATAGTAGCACCTCCGTAAAATCGCCTCTCTCTCATGCACCCATACTGTCTGCACTAAAAGTCCACGCTCCAGACTGAGTGTGAGCGGCCAGTTTACCAGCTCGTGAGCAATATTTCACACAAAACCAATAACATGTAAAACGAACTCAGAAATCCCTAACAAATGGATTCTTTATAAAATCTCCTAGACAAAATCCAGTACAAGTAAACTACTCAGTAAACATGGTCTCTGGGACTTGTAAATCGTTTTTTACCTCAGCTAGTATCAAGCTACACACTCTCACTCATTGTAAATCACGTTCTTCTCTCACTCAGTTTGTCACAAAACAAACACAAACCTTTTCCTAATGTGACAATACATTGACTAAGTGGTTAAATAGCATGTTATTACATATTCTTTCGATATTAGTACGTTTGGAAGTTCTGTTACTGTAATAGTAAAAAGAATGGACACAAGTTTACGACTGCAAAGTTTTGGCACTTTCTTTATTCTGAAGAATGGTGCGTGCGCAAATGGTGCGCGCGCATGGCCAGAACGTGCTGTTTCTCCTACCACCACAGTGAAACAGAGCCCGCTTCTCCTTGGCTGATGTGAGTAAAACATTCAAATGTGTTAACCCTCGCAAGGCTGCTGGCCCAGACGGCATCCCTAGCCGCGTCCTCAAAGCATGCGCAGACCAGCTGGCTGGACATATTCAATCGCTCCCTATCCCAGTCTGCTGTCCCCACATGCTTCAAGATGGCCACCATTGTTCCTGTACCCAAGAAGGCAAAAATAACTGAACTAAATGACTACCGCCCCATAGCACTCACTTCTGTCATCATGAAGTGCTTCGAGAGACTATTCAAGGATCATATCACCTCCACCTTACCAGCCACCCTAGAACCACTTTAGTTTGCATAACGCCACAACAGTTCCACAGAAGATGCAATCGCCATCACACTAGACACTGCCCTATCCCATCGGGACAAAAGGAATACCTATGTAAGAATGCTGTTCATTGACTATAGCTCAGCATTCAACACTATAGTAACCTCCAAACTCATCATTAAGCTTGAGGCCCTGGGTCTCAACCCCGCCCTGTGCAATTGGGTCCTGGACTTTCTGATGGGCCGCCCCCAGGTGGTGAAGGTAGGAAACAACATCTCCACTTCACTGACCCTACACACTGGGGCCCTACAAGGGTGCGTGCTCAGCCCCCTCCTGTAGTCCCTGTTCACCCATGACTGCGTGGCCATGCACGCCTCCAACTCAATCATCAAGTTTGCAGACGACACAACAATAGTGGGCTTGATTACCAACAACGGCGAGACAGCCTATAGGGAGGAGGTGAGTGCACTCGGAGTGTGGTGTCAGGAAAACAACTTCTCACTCAACGTCAACAAAACAAAGGAGATGATCGTGGATTTCAGGAAACAGCAGCGGGAGCACCCCCCTATCCACATCGAAGGGACAGTAGTGGAGAAGGTGGAAAGTTTTAAGTTCCTCGGCGTACACATCACAGACAAACTGAAATGGTCCACTCAGACAGACAGTGTTGTGAAGAAGGCGCAACAGCGTCTCTTCAACCTCAGGAGGCTGAAGAAATTTGTCTTGTCACCCAAAACCCTTACAAACTTTCCAGATGCACAATTGAGTGCATCCTGTCGGGCTGTATCACAGCCTGGTATGGCAACTGCACTGCCCTCAACCGCAAGGCTCTCCAGAGGGTGGTGCGGTCTGCCCAACGCATCACCGGGGGCAAATTACCTGCCCTCCATAACACCAAAGCACCCGATGTCACAGGAAGGCCAAAAAGATCACCCCGCTACCATCCAGAAGGCGAGGTCAGTACAGGTGCATCAAAGCTGGGACCGAGAGACTGAAAAACAGCTTCAATCTCAAGGCCATCAGACTGTTAAACAGCAATCACTAACTCAGAGGCTGCTGCCTACATTGAAACCCAATCACTGGCCACTTTAATAAATGGATCACTAGTCACTTTATACAATGCCACTCTAAATAATGGCACTTTAATAATGTTTACATAGCTCACATTACTCATCTCGTCTGTATATACTGTATTTTATACCATCTACTGCATCTTGCCCATGCTGCTCGGCCATCGCTTATCCATGTACTTATATGTACATATTCTCATTCACCCCTTTAGATGTGTGTATAAGGTAGTTGGTGTGGAATTGTTAGATTACTTGTTAGATATTACTGCGCTGTCGGGAACTAGAAGCACAAGCATTTCGCTACACTCACATTAACATCTGCATTAACCATGTGTATGTGACCAATAACATTTGATTTGATTTGAACAGCGCCTTCTATTGGCCTGATGGACTACTAACACTAAAGCATGTAGAATATACCATTTAGGTTTAATTAAGACAAATACATAAACACATTGGTTTAAAAAAAAAGGAAGAATAAAGGGGTTTCTGTTTTTAGTGACATTGTTTTCAAACCATTACAGTAGCATAATCATAACATATGTGTTGTTCTAATGCGCTTGGTTTATTACTGTACTATACTCCCGTTACCCTGCTTATGCAATTAGTATCTTAAATTATCTGTTGCGGTTTCTTATGGACTACATATTACCTGATTATAATTATAAATACATCACATGTACAGTATGATCATTTACTCTGAGAGCCACATATTTGAGTTATCGTAGTGTGGTGCGTAACTGGCGGGCAGAGAAGTCAGGCGCAGGGAGAGCGAAAACTGATTTACAACAGTGTCATTTAATATCCATAAACCACCGTCAAACAGAACAATATAATAAATGGGTCAAACAAAACCCGGTAAATACCAGCATACTGTGCATAAGCACTACAAGAAACAATTACTGACAAAGGACATGGGGGGGGGGGGACAGAGGGTTAAATACACAACATGTAATTGATGGAATTGGAACCAGGTGTGATGGAAGACAAGACTGTCACTGCTGTGTGTAAAGACGGACCAAGGCGCAGCATGCTCTGAGTTCCACACCTTTATTTCGTGAAACTTACCAAACAAAAAAAGAAACAAACAACGAACCGTAACATAAGAGGTACTACATGCACTAACTCCAAACAAGATCCCACAAAAAAAGTGGGGAAATGGCTGCCTATATATATGATCCCCAATCAGAGACAACGATAAACAGCTGCCTCTGATTGGAAACCATACCAGGCCAACATAGACATAAAACAACCTAGATAACCCACCCTAGTCACACCCTGACCTTACCAACACAGAGAATAAAAGGCTCTCTATGGTCAGGGCTTGACAAAGACAAAACCAATGGAAAATGAAAAGTGGATCAGCGATGGCTAGAAGGTCGGTGACGTCGACCGCCGAACGCCGCCCGAACAAGGAGAGGGACCAACTTCGGCGGAAGTCGTTACTGTTATAACACAATCAACAGTAATTCAAGGAATTTGTTGAAATATAGAAAGATGTTTATTGATGACAAAAGTTAAACATAACACATACACACTGATAGGATTTCAATTCCGTTTGAACTTCTAAAGTGGAAGGGAGTGGTTTGTTGACACACAAACAACCGCGGGTTAACATTCGATCTGATTTGAATCGATCCCCTAATTTTAGAAAGAATATAAATACAGTAGAGTGGAATACAGTAGAGTGGAAACTAGTGATGCATTGCCACTTATCAAACCAATACTTTTTTTTGCATTGGTGGAGTTTGCTGGCAGTAGACTGGGCTGTGGGTGAAGCAGGCCAGGTACTGGTGTCAGGCAGGTACTGGTAACTGGAGGAAGCAGGTTGGACTGTAGTGGCGGCAGCCTGGGTGCGGCGGGCAGCGTCATTCAGAAGACTACCATCTGTGATGAAAATGACATCAGAATGCAAAACAAGACATGAACAGATGAATATAATTACTCACGACGTCTTCATCACATCAAAAACACTGACACACAGTTTTGTTTCTGACATGTCTGAATGCAGGAGTTCCCAAACTTTTTCACTCAAGCCACGCTTCCACCTCCTGCAGCTGTGCCCTTGATCAAGGCACTTAGCCCCCACATAGAACTACTGTGTTAGTCACATGTTGCCAACATGTGGTCAACCCTCCATCTGGAGCTCCTGGGTGTGCAGGCTTGGCTTTTTCAACATTACAACCAAATACTTTTGTCTTTATAAAAGTATTCCCTCTTTCAATAAATCAGGGATCACATGGATAAGGTAGGATACTTCAAAGCAAGGTATCTAACTAGACATGATTTATATATGGCTCAATATTCATGTTTCGGGGGAGATCTATGCACAGCAAGTTATTTATCAATTAGGCTATTCTTAAAATATGCTAACAGTTGTCGCAATTACGTCTACTGTTTAATAGAGGGGAATCCCAGTTTTCCAATTTTGCAGATTTATTTAGGCTCCACAGTGCCGGTGGAAAGGCAACAACGCAATGAATGCTTAGTTAGCTCTAGTTATCTAGCGAGATAACTGCTTCAAGTTATGTTTTGAATTGGTGCTCTAGTTATTCTGTCTGTCAGTATTTTATACCTGCTGCTTCAATGTCGCGCTCTCTCTCCAGCAACTCCCCACTCGCACTGGTACACACGCAGCACCACAGACATGCACTGATGGGTCATTCCGATAATGGCTGATATACCGTTTTTTAAATTGCTAGTTCATATTTAAAAGCGTGCTTTCGTTAATTACATTAACAACAAGTATTAAACTAATTCCCATGACTTGTCATGACCTTAGAAACCCTCATTTGACAACTTGGTACAGAGCATCATGCCATTCATACTGGCACATTTTCAATCTGCGCAATCTCCAAGAGCCTGGACGTAATGATAGTAGTTATGAAATGCCAGTGTGTTACGTACTGAGGTTCCTCATATTTACCCAGACAGAATTTCTAGGCACATCATGCAGAAAGGAAATAAAGAAATTAATGAAACACGTGTTTATGAATAGTAATATGAACAATTAGGTCATGTGATAAGAGAGAAAAACCCCTAAAAGACACAATGAGCAAATGAGAAAACCAAGTCACCTGTCAAAAGGATTATTTGAATCAGTGTTCTGTCATGGCAGCAGAGTTGTCCATGGACCTGCAGTGGACAATTGTTCCTGCCATGATAGAACACTGATTCAGATAACCAAGTCACCTGTCAAAAGTATTTCTCCTCTGCTCGCTGTCTATTAGTAATTTTCTCTCATCACATGACCATATTGTCGGTATTACTATTCATATTTATTTATTTCCTTTATAATTTCTGCATGATGTGCCTAGGAAGCCTGTTCCGGGCAATCTGATATAGCTTAACCTGTCAAGAGCTTGTTTGATTTCATATATTTGTTTTTAATACTTCTTTACCCTCAAATAATGTTCATATTAGGTTATATTTACATTTTAGTCCTTTAGCAGACACTCTTATCCAGAGCAATTTATAATCTTCCACCATTCCCCCTTTCTCCCGGCCCCTCTCCAACCCTGCTATGGGCCTCTGTGAAAGCCACCTGGCTTTTCTCCCAGACCCCCTCTGCTACAGCCTCTGTGAAGACCACCACTGCCTCTGCTGTCTATTAGGCCACTGCCAGCTCTGCTAGAGTCTCTATAAATGCTCTCCTCTGCTAAGAGGAAACTCAGTGCATAACACACTGTCATTTTTGAACTAATATCATTTTTTTGTTTTAAGGAACTCAGTCCTGCTTTTAACTTACCAATGGACGTTGTAATAGTAGATTGCATAAGCTGCCATTTCTTTTCCCCCTGTCACTCATTGCAGATCTTAGAGAGCTATTTATAACTTGTGAGAAATGTACAGATCAAATAGCAAAATGCCAGCTAATGTTTTTTAGCTAGTTTTTTTTAGCCCGTTCATTTTGTTGTAATGTTTGAGTCACTCAAATATCACATGAACACACATAAGAACACACACTCTCCATTAGACTGATGCTGCTTATCCGTCTCATCGAGAGTTGGGCCGATAGCCTACAATAGAACATCGCGCATTCAAGTGTTCGAACTGCAGGAACTTCGAACGCGGCTGCAATGGGATTTGTCAGATAGGCCTGTAAAGTTTTGTTGCATCCAATGGCAGTGTTGGCGGTAAGGTAACACAAGGAGCCACTTGTGGATTCCACAGCTCTAACGCAGTTCCACCTCAGACACCGCCAAAACAACTGCTATGCGGGTGTTCGACCAATGCTTATTTGATTGAATTGAGCCCTAGAACTTTCAGATGGAGTTTTCTCCTCTGTTTACATGGATGTTGTCATCTGTTTGGATCCTGTTGTGTCATACCCACTCATTTACCTTGGGCTCATAGGGTGTGTGTGTGTAATGTTTAACATTTGTCATTAATAAACATGTTTCTAGGTCAATCATTCTTCACTTTTAATAACTCAAATATGTGGCTCTCAGAGTAAATTGTCATACATGTGATGTATTTATAATTACATTATATATGCAAAAGTATGTGGACACCCCTTCAAATTTGTGGATTAGGCTATTTCAGCCACATTCATTGCTGACAGGTGTATAAAATTGAGCACACCGCCATGCAATCTCCATAGACAAACACTGGCAGTAGAATGGCCTTACTGAAGAGCTCAGTGACTTTCAACGTTGCACCGTCATAGAATGTCACCTTTCCAACAAATTTCTGCCCTGCTAGAAATGCCCCGATCAAGAAGTGCTGTTATTGTGAAGTAGAAACGTCTAGGAGCAACAACGGCTCAGCCAAGAAGTGGTAGGCCACACAAGCTCACAGAACGGGACCTCGGAGTGCTGAAGAGCGTAGCACGTAAAAATCGTCTGTCCTCAGTTGCACCACTCACTGCCAAGTTACAAACAGCCTCTGGAAGCAACGTCAGAACAAGAACCCTATGTTGGGAGCTTCATGAAGTGGGTTTCCATGGCTGAGCAGCCGCACACAAGCCTAAGATCACCATGCACAATGCCAAGTGTCGGGTGGAGTGGTGTAAAGCTCACCACCATTGGACTCTGGAGCGATCGTCTGGCAGTCTAACGTACGAATCTGGGTTTGGCGGATGCCAGGACAACGCTAGCTGCCCAAATGCATAGTGCCAACTGTCACGCCGACTGCGAGCCAGCCCTAATTGCCCAACATCAGTGCCCGACCTCCCAACATTGTTCCAACATCTAGTGGAAAGCCTTTCCAGAAGAGTGGAGGCTGTTATAGCAGCGAAAGGGGGACCAACTCCATATGAATGCCCATCATTTTGGAATGAGATGTTGTGTATGTCAGGTAATATGAAGTCCACAAGAAACCGCAACTGATAACTCATAATTTTAAGATACTAATTGTATAAACAAGGTAACGGGAGTATAGTACATTAATAAACCAATGTCATTAGAACAACACTTCTATATGTTATGTTTATGCTACCATAATCGTTCCATTAACTCAGGTACAGAAGAGTATTAAGGTCAAGTGAAGAGAAAAAATTTAATAAAAATGGCAATGGGTTGTGGTACTTAGACTTGTGATTTTTGGCATGGTAGTACTTTCAAAAAGTGGCAATATTTTGAGATTAAACTCAATGTAATTTCGAGAATGAAGTCAAAATGTCGAGAATAAAATAGTAGTTATATTTCGATAAAAGTAGGCGATTTGATTAACGGCATGTCTCTTTGGTTTGTGCTGTGTGCGCCACCATTGAAATGCCTGCAGTTAGATGACTTGGTGAAACGTCATTTTAGAATTGGCTTTATCAACAAGGAAATAATTTCTCTTTTAGCACATAATAACCATATTATTACTATAAGTAGGCCTTTTAGGATGTGAAAGAGGTTGTGCCACAGATTATTTTTTAGAAGGACACACACACACACACACACACACACACACACCATATCCCCAAAGCAATACCATTCTATCGGCCATGGTGCTCAACCTGGTCTGAGGGCATTTCATATTATTCTGTAAAGTAAATCTGTGACATTTCCATTTAGTATAATATGTTACGTTTTGTATTGCTACATAAGACAGATGGTTAATTAAGGAAAAAAATAAAGTAGGGTGGTTGGTCAGGGTGGATGGGTAGGCATATAACGTGAACGTCTAGCAACCCAAAGGTTGCGAGTTTGAATCTCATCTTGGACAACTTTAGCTTTTGTAGCTAATTAGCAACTTTTCAACTACTTTCTACTTTTTAGCTACTTTGCACCTACTTAGCATGCTAGCTAACCCATCCCCTAACCCTAACCTTAACCCTTTAACCTAACTCATAACCCTAGCCTAGCTAACGTTAGCAAGCTAGCTAACTTTCGCAACCTAGCCACCTAGCTGGAATTCGTAACGTAACATATTGTACGTTTTGCACATTCGTAACATACAACACAAATTGTAATTCGTAACATGTCATACGAAATGGGTGATGGACATCCACAAACTAATACATACTATACGAAACGTAACTTATCATACTAAATGGATATCCCGGATTTAGTACAGAATAATACAAAATGCTCTTAGACCAGGTTGTTGCGCGTTGTCAGACTGCGAAGAGACATGGAGTTGCGTGCAGACATGGTGCCCTTTGAATTTGCGCCAATGTTATCCTCACTCCCCTGCTTATGCCAACACCTTGCATAGTATATTGTAGAGAGTAACAGCTAGGCCAGCAGCCTATATGTCGAAACGAAAGGTTAATTTACAAATGAGTGCTTAAAATGGCATGGGGTTTTATGTATGCTACACCTCCAATTAAGTAGTCTAATAGGCCTATGCTTGTTATCTTGTGAACGTAGGTCACGGATTGCGTGGAGAAGGATTCCGCGTCCTGTTGGGCTCAAGAGCAGCTCCCAAACCGCTGTCATGGACCTTGCCACGGAGCATTGTGGCAGGGGTTTGGGTAAAGCGCCGTCCGTGACGGTAATTGTACATTCTATTATTGTAACCTAACAGCCAGCAGGTCTAGCCAGTAGCCTTTATAAGGTGAACAAGTGGTAGCAGTAGCATAAGTTAGCGTTATAACTGAAAAAAAAATTGCCTATAAAGGAGACAATTGCACACCGTAATGTACGATTAGTCTACAGGTTAGGGTACTCAATCTAGTGTGCCGCTATAGTTTATAATGGGCTGCAAAATAGCGGTGTTGTAGAGAATTTGGAGAGCAGCCTGACATGGGACATACACACACATAGCCCCCGGTCTCCAGCATGCTAAGATAATGATTTTATTGGGTGTGTGCTCACGTAGCCTACTAGCCTATAGTCATTAGAAGGATAGTTACCATAAGGGGGGACTACTACTGTTAGTAAAGCACCATGGTTAGGGGCATTATTAGTTTCCATTATGCACCGTTTTTTTTTAAAGGTGTTCGCCTAGGCTACGCAGCTGAACGTTGTAGCGAATTCGGGGGGCAGACTGACAGGGACTCAACCCCAATTCTCTTCGTACTCAGTGACAGTGCCAAGAAAGCTTTTTTGCTTGTGCTCAAATGCGCCATGGCTGTTAGAAGAGTGTATGCCTATAGACTGAAATTACCAGGGGGATACTTGGTCTGTGTGTGTGTGTGTGTGTGTGTGTGAGAGAGAGTTATTAGATCATTAGATTGATAGGAGTGAGTGCGCAGTGACGCCTGTTTGAACGAGTAGATTAGATCATTATCTTGATGGCCATTTGTTTGTTTTGCCCCGACTCTTACCTCCCACACACACAACCCGCCCATCTCTGTATGTAATCACTGTTCCTCCTTCTGTAAAGAGTCTGTGGCACAACCTTTTCCAGGTCCTAATACTTATACTAATATGATTATTACGTGCTAAAAGAGCAAGGATTTTCTTTTCTCCAGGTCATCAAACTCAGGTATTTCAATGGTGGCACGCACAGCAATAGGGAGCCAGGGAGACATGCACTTAACCCTACATTAATCTTGAAATAAAACTGAGACTTTATTCTTAAAATGTTGACTTTATTCTCTAAATCAAATTTCAAGTTTATTTTTTGAAATATTGCCACTTTATTCTCTAAATATTGCTACTTTTTTAAAGTACTATCGTGCAAAAAAATATATAATCCAAGTACCATACCCCATCACTGTTTATTCATTTTTCCCTTCACTTGGCCTTAATACTCTTCCATACTTCCGTAACCAAGGTAATCTTAAATTCACCAATGTGAAAAATAATAACACTTTAGGAGACCATAGTGGTTGTTTAGAAACGTTACTTCTGGCCAAGGCGGGATTCAGACTGGGGACCTTCGGGTCCACTCTTCCCCGACCTCAAACACAGGAAAAAACAGCATTTTTATGGTTTTTCAGCTCATCATGAGAGATTTATGAATAATAAACACTTATATTATGAGGAAGAACCCAACATTGTTCCCTTTTACTTTTTTTCTGTATTTTTTTCTCTCCCATGTTTCATGAGCTGAAAAAGATCCCACGAATTTGTTTACATCCCTGTTAGTGAGCATTTCTCCATTGCCAAGATGATCCATCCACCTGACAGGTGTGGCATATCAAGAAGCTGATTAAACAGCATGATCATTACACAGGTACACCTTGTAGAATTTGGCAGTATGTCCAACCGGCCTCACAACTGCAGACCACGTGTAACCACCTCCACATCAGGCTTCTTCACCTGTTGGATCGTCTGAGACCAACCACCAACCACAGCTGATGAAACTGAGGAGTATTTCTCTCTGTAATAAAGCCCTGTTTTTATGGGGGGAAACAAATTCTGATTGGCAGGTCCTAGCTCCCCATTGGGTGGTCCTGGCTCCCATGTGGGTGGGCCTATGCCCTCCCAGGCTCACCTATGGCTGCCTTTTTTTATGGGGAAAAACAAATTCTGATTGGCAGGTCCTGGCTCCCCAGTGGGTGGTCCTGGCTCCCATGTGGGTGGGCCTATGCCCCCCCAGACTCACCTATGGCTGCGCCTCTGCCCAGTCATGTGAAATCCATAGATTAGGGCCTAAATCATTTATTTCAATTGACTGATTTCCTTATATGAACTGTAACTCAATAACATTTTTGAAATGGTTGCATTTATATTTTTTTTGTGAGGCCGTTCAGTATATTATAACTACTTGAGGCTCAGGCTTTTGTGGTATAGGTATTTAGGCGCTTTCTGCAAGGCAGGGTCCAAGTATTTGGTGCTACCTCATCTGTTATCACTCACTCTACTATTGTTGGGTATACAGCAATTACACTATGATGCCAATAACTATCTGTATCTCATGAAAGAGAGAAAAGACAAATATGTGTTTTCAAGCTGATCTTGTCCTAAAAGGCAAGAAGCAATAAACTCAAATTGAACTCTGAGCTGTGGTCAGGCTCCTGCCCATATGTTAGTCAGACTGTCTATGGAGTGTCTGTGGACTGTGGACTGTTCATTCACCCTAGCTAGTCACTCGTCATTCAGATGACTCACTCCGTTGGTGTGTTGCCTGTGTTTTTTTATTTGTTTGGCGTGTGAATTCTTTGTTTGTTTTAGCCTAATATACAATTATTTTATTTCTTTGTATTGTTTGGGTTAACGTTTTTATCCACACCATCTTCCACGCTCACGTCGCGGTTAGCCCTTGTGGCAGGGCCCACTCCAACCTGACCCGAGCTGGGATGCCACTGGCCTACCGGTGTTTTTATATACGGCTGGGCCCACTCCAACCTGACCCGAGCTGGGATGCCACTGGCCTACCGGTGTTTTTATATACGGCTGGGACCACTCCAACCTGACCCGAGCTGGGATGCCACTGGCCTACCGGTGTTTTTATATACGGCTGGGCCCACTCCAACCTGACCCGAGCTGGGATGCCACTGGCCTACCAGTGTTTTTATATACGGCTGGGACCACTCCAACCTGACCCGAACTGGGATGCCACTGGCCTACTGGTGTTTTTATATATGGCTGGGCCAAAATACGATAGGTGCAAGATGATTTCTACGCAGAAGGAGGCAGAAAAGGTGAAACTGATCGATGGACAGGGGTACGCCTTCCCTAAATGCATCACCATCAAGCAGCTTCGGGAAGAAATTCTCCGGTTGTTAGCTCAGCTGCAGCAGAAGCAAGACTTGCTATCAAACTTCACCAACCTAGCTGCAGCCCAGCCGAATCACATCACGGTCTTGAGTGACCTCTACATTGATCTGCCCCCCACTCTCTGGCCCCCTCCCATGCTATCGAAGGGGTTCAGAACGTTTCAGCTTTCTTGTGCCCTCAAGGAAATTTGCAATAACAATAATATTTCCTTTTGTGACAATTTGTATTGGAGCAACCAGGACTTTTTAAAAGAGATGGGATTCACCCTAACCGCAGGTGTTCCAGGATTATTTCCAGCAAACTCTTTTATAGACTGGGGTCTGATAGTGCTCCAGTCCTCCCTGTCAAAATTAGCAACAGAGGATATGGAAAGCATGTTATGTCTATTCAAAGTGCGGCCAATGTACGTAGCCTAATTTATGTTCCTGTAACTTCCCTGAATAGCTGTCAATCCGGCAATACTTCTGTTAACCCGGCACCTGGTGAATAACTCAACAAGTGCTATAAGTTCTATTGTGAATCCCGAAAATATGGAGACTCCGTCGGTTTTCAAATCACGTAGAGGGCACAAAGGTGGTGACCCCTCCAACCGAAATAATTATCGCACTATCTCGAAATTGTCTTGCCTCGGATTTGTTTTGAATCCTTAATAAACTGTCAGCTTAGATCCTTCCTAGCTGCAAGATGTATTCTAAGTGTTCACCAGTCTGGTTTCAGGCTGGGTCATAGTAGCATCTCTGCTACAACCTTGGTGTTAAATGATGTGGTAAACGGTATGAATAGGAGGAAGCACTGTGTTGTCCTGTTTATTGACTTATCGAAGGCTTTCGATACCGTTGACCACTCTTTATTGATTCAACGATTGTCTGCAATCGGTATGAATCAGTCGTCATGTAATTGTTTTGAAATGTACTTGACAAATGTACTTTTCTGATTGTGTTAAGTCAGGTCTCCTTGATATTACGAAAGGTATCCCACTGGTATCAATTTTAGGTCCTGTATTTTTTACTATCTATATAAACAATGTTGGTCTATCTGCAGAATAAACCAACCCTAACCCTAACCCCTAACCCCAACCATAACCCTTGTTATTATGGGGTACTGAATTCAGGCTGTAACACAACACAATGTGGAATAAGTCAAGGGGTATAAATTCTTTCCGAAGGCACTGTATGTTATTCTCCAAATCACGTAAAAAATGTATCGGAGGATTTATGCAATTGGATGATAACCTCATTGATCACGTCCTCGCTAATAATTACCTGGGCATCTGGATTGATGAAAAGCTATCTTTCAAAAAGCATGTTGATGAGTTAGTTAAAGGTCCAATGATGACATTTTTATCTCACTGTTATTATTTTCAATTAAAATGGTCAAAATAAACAAAAATAGCTTCTTAGCAAAGAACAATTTCTCAAGCAACAATTTTGCTAAGACCACCTAGGAGTTGTCTGAGTGGGGAGGGGACAACTGAAAACTAGCTGTTATTGGCAGAGAGGTTTGGAACTATAATTCTTATTGGGCTATTATCTCAGATCTTCCTGAAATTCCAGGCAGTCTTTTCAAACAGCTCTTACACTAAAAGGGCATTATCATCATTTTCACAATTTCACAGTATTATTCCAACCTCACAGTGTGGAAATATATATAAAACACAGGAAAATAAAGTTTTGACTGCACTGGGCCTTTAAGAAATTAAGTATTGGCTTTTTAAAAATAGGAATAGGTCATGCCTTTCATTAAATATTCATGCCGGTTAAAGACTATGGTGATATTGTATATGTGAATGCAGCTGCCACTGAATTGAAGCCATTGGATGCAGTTTATCATAGCGCAAGACACTTTATTATGGGCGATAGGTTCAGTACACATTACTGCATTTTGTATCAGAAAGTAGGCTGGCCCTATTTGAAGTCTCGTAGATCGATGCATTGCACTCTTTTTGTTTATAAAGCCCTCCTGCATAAACATCCACCGGAACTTACTTTATTGTTAATTAACTTACAAGATACAGTACCCGACCCGGTCTCAGGGATGGCTAACTCTGGAGATCCCTTCCATCTCCACTGAGTTGGGTAGATCTGCCTTTAGTTTCTTTGCACATTTAAGTGTGGAATGATCTCCAATGCACTTTAACATCGAATGAATTGGTGCCTCTAGGGCATTTCAGACGCCTGTTGGGGATCTTTTTACTAAAGAATGTGTCTGTTTTTTATGATTGTTTTGCTTTTCATGTATTGTTGTGTATAATAATGTGTATTTCATGTGTACAGTGCCTTGCAAAAGTATTCACCCCCTTTGCTATGAAGCCCCTAAATAAGATCTGGTGCAACCAATTACCTTCAGAAGTCACATAATTAGTTAAATAAAGTCCACCTGTGTAAGGGGCACCACCAAGCAAGTGGCACCATGAAGACCAAGGAGCCCTACAAACAGGTCAGGGACAAAGTTGTGGAGAAGTAGGGTTGGGTTATTGGGTTATTAAAAAATATCAGAAACTTTGAACATCCCACGGAGCACCATTAAATCCATTATTAAAAAAAAATGAAAGAATATGGCACCACAACAAACCTGCCAAGAGAGAGCCGCCCACCAAATCTCACGGACCAGGCAATTAAGGCATTAATCAGAGAGGCAAAAAAAGAGACCAAAGATAACCCTGAAGGAGCTGCAAAGCTCCACAGCGTAGATCTGTCCATAGGACCATTTTAAGCCGTACACTTCACAGAGCTGGGCTTTACGGAAGAGTGACCAGAAAAAAGCCATTGCTTAAAGAAAAAGATAAGCAAACACATTTGGTGTTCACCAAAAGGCATGAGGGAGACTCCCCAAGCATATGGAAGAAGGTACTCTGGTCAGATGAAACTAAAATTGAGCTTTTTGGCCAGCAAGGAAAATGCTATGTCTAGCGCAAACCCAACACCTCTCATCACCCTGAGAACACCATCCCCACAGTGAAGCATGGTGGTGGTAGCAACATGCTGTGGTGATGTTTTTCATTGGCAGGGACTGGGAAACTGGTCAGAATTGAAGGAATGATGGATGGCGCTAAATACAGGGAAATTCTTGAGGGAAACCTGTTTCAGTCTTCCAGAGATTTGAGACTGGGACAGAGATTCACCTTCCAGCAGGACAATGACCCTAAGCATACTGCTAAAGCAACACTCGAGTGGTTTAAGGGGAAACATTTAAATGTCTTGGAATGGCCTTGTCAAATCCCAGACCTCAATCCAATTGAGAATCTGTGGTATGACTTAAAGATTGCTGTACACCAGCGGAACCCATCCAACTTGAAGGAGCTGGAGCAGTTTTGCCTTGAAGAATGGGCAAAAATCCCAGTGGCTAGATGTGCCAAGCTTATAGAGACACCCCAAGAGACTTGCAACTGTAATTGCTGCAAAAGGTGGCTCTACAAAGTATTGACTTTGGGGGGTGAAAAGTTATGCACGCTCAAGTTTTCTGTTTTTGTGTCTTATTTCTTGTTTGTTTCACAATAAAAAATATTTTGCATCTTCAAAGTGGTAGGCATGTTGTGTAAATCAAATGATACAAACCCCAAAATAAATTTTTATTCTAGGTTGTAAGGAAACAACATAGGAAAAATGCCAAGAGGGTGAATACTTTTGCAAGCCACTGTATATGGATGTGTAGTTTACCACCACCTCATTTAACTGAAGAACAATGAAAGCAAGACTAGGGAGTACAATACCATGGTCTAAGAGAGAGGCGACATAAATTAATAGTGCCGAGGGCAGGTGGGGCACGAGAGGAATCACAGACATACATTAACACGTGAACACTTACAAGTTAAGAACGAGTTAAGAACGTGTTGTAAGCTCACTCTACAGCTAGCTACAGCTAGTCAAGGAGAACAGTTGTGTGTTTGCGAACAGAGTATATCTTATTTGTGCCCAGTGTGGATAGGGAGAGTGGAGGAAGATACAGTGGGGCAAAAAAGTATTTAGTCAGCCACCAATTGTGCAAGTTCTCCCACTTAAAAAGATGAGAGAGGCCTGTAATTTTCATCATAGGTACACTTCAACTATGACAGACAAAACGAGAAAAAAAAATCCAGAAAATCACATTGTAGGATTTTTTATGAATTTATTTGCAAATTATGGTGGAAAATAAGTATTTGGTCAATAACAAAAGTTTATCTCAATACTTTGTTATATACCCTTTGTTGGCAATGACAGAGGTCAAACGTTTTCTGTAAGTCTTCACAAGGTTTTCACACACTGTTGCTGGTATTTTGGCCCATTCCTCCATGCAGATCTCCTCTAGAGCAGTGATGTTTTGGGGCTGTTGATGGGCAACACGGACTTTCAACTCCCTCCAAAGATTTTCTATGGGGTTGAGATCTGGAGACTGGCTAGGCCACTCCAGGACCTTGAAATGCTTCTTACGAAGCCACTCCTTCGTTGCCCGGGCGGTGTGTTTGGGATCATTGTCATGCTGAAAGACCCAGCCACGTTTCATCTTCAATGCCCTTGCTGATGGAAGGAGGTTTTCACTCAAAATCTCACGATACATGGCCCCATTCATTCTTTCCGTTACACGGATCAGTCGTCCTGGTCCCTTTGCAGAAAAACAGCCCCAAAGCATGATGTGTCCACCCCCATGCTTCACAGTAGGTATGGTGTTCTTTGGATGCGATGCAACTCAGCATTCTTTGTCCTCCAAACACGACGAGTTGAGTTTTTACCAAAAAGTTATATTTTGGTTTCATCTGACCATATGACATTCTCCCAATCTTCTTCTGGATCATCCAAATGCTCTCTAGCAAACTTCAGACGGGCCTGGACATGTACTGGCTTAAGAAGGGGGACACGTCTGGCACTGCAGGATTTGAGTGCCTGGCGGCGTAGTGTGTTACTGATGGTAGGCTTTGTTACTTTGGTCCCAGCTCTCTGCAGGTCATTCACTAGGTCCCCCCGTGTGATTCTGGGATTTTTGCTCACCGTTCTTGTGATAATTTTGACCCCACGGGGTGAGATCTTGCGTGGAGCCCCAGATCGAGGGAGATTATCAGTGGTCTTGTATGTCTTCCATTTCCTAATAATTGCTCCCACAGTTGATTTCTTCAAACCAAGCTGCTTACCTATTGCAGATTCAGTCTTCCCAGCCTGGTGCAGGTCTACAATTTTGTTTCTGGTGTCCTTTGACAGCTCTATGGTCTTGGCCATAGTGGAGTTTGGAGTGTGACTGTTTGAGGTTGTGGACAGGTGTCTTTTATACTGATAACAAGTTCAAACAGGTGCCATTAATACAGGTAACGAGTGGAGGACAGAGGAGCCTCTTAAAGAAGAAGTTACACATCTGTGAGAGCCAGAAATCTTGCTTGTTTGTAGGTGACCAAATACTTATTTTCCACCATAATTTGCAAATAAATTCTTTAAAAATCCTACAATGTGATTTTCTGGATTTTTTTTCTCATTTTGTCTGTCATAGTTGAAGTGTACCTATGATGAAAATTACAGGCCTCTCTCATCTTTTTAAAAGTGGGAGAACTTGCACAATTGGTGGCTGACTAAATACTTTTTTGCCCCACTGTATACTATTTTTGCATTTGCATTATACACTTGGGGGGGGGGGGGGGGCTGCTGTATCAGATCATGCTGGATCTTGTGACGAGTCTGTTGACTGCATCTTCTTCTGGTCATCCACCTCATGGTACTCGGGGGACTGATAGGTGTCACACTTTTCCCCCAGCTCCAGCTAACCAACATTATTAAGCTAATTGCATTCCAAGAACTAGATTTGCCCATCTCTACGATAGACTGTTACCATGATGACGTGAAAAACATAAATAGTGGCACAATTACTTTGTTTGCAAACTGTAACACAAACTTTTTTTTTACTGCGAAGAAAGCAAACAGGTACATGTAACAAACACCCGTTGAAGTATAGTCAATGTGTTCACAGAGTTGGATCATGTCCACATACGGTAGCCTGGGAGAGGTCAAATCAAATCACATACACATGGCTAGCAGATGTTATTGCGAGTGTAGCGAAATGCCTGTGGGCAATGGGATTAGTCTAGATAGAACAGCGTTTCATGATCCTGGTCTTGGGGACCCAAAGGGGTGCACATTTTTGTTTTTGCCATAGCACTACACAGCCGATTCAAATGATCCAATATTTATCAAGTGTTGATGATTTGATCCACTGTGTAGGGCTAGGGCAAAACCCAAAATGTACACCCAAGGGAGCCCCAGGACCGAGTTTGGGAAACCTTGTGATACAGGTCTCTCCTGGAGAGTTACCGTCTTGGAGCTTTGCTCCAAACCTAATCTAGTGCATCTGATTCATCTTTGGTGTGCTTTTCGATGTACTAGCACCTTTTTCCCACTCCCACTCCCTTCTATCTGTGGAACAGCTTGTTGCATTGTGGCCACAGACATAATCCATAGGAGAGTTTTTGAACTTCTAACCCAGGTAATTTGACTATTAAACTCATGGGTACACTAGCAATGGCTGCCAGTCTTGACTTGAATGGGAACTGCCATCTATGGATTATATGTCTATGGTTGATTGCGGCTGTCAGTTTGCCTTTTGCAAATTTCTAAATGCAATCGCACAAAACAAGTACAGTTTGGGAAGCAAATGCTGTCATTGTTTTTGCACCAGGAACAGTCACATTTCTTACCATGGAGCTTCCCAAAATCACAGCTGGTGAGAATGATGTGGAAATCCACCCACTCCCACACTTCACAGGATTTGGATAACCCTTTATGGACGAGCGAGAGGCAGGATAACTTGGGCCCGTTGCTCCCGGCGCCTGGTGCAGGCCTCCGACAGATGGAGAAGCCTCGCTCGTTCCAGAACAGGGACGGAAGTTTGCTGATGTCGACTTATAAATCGTGGTAGTAGGCACTGCGGCCGCAGACATAGGCACCCCCAGCGACGAAGGTGCAAGATTAGGCTCCAGGACGGCGAAACTATTCGCTGTTTGTATCTGCTCCGGGCCTCTCGTTGGGAGTGTAGACTGTATTCGACTTCCACGGCTCGTGACATGTGACCATCGTTGATTGCCTTGCTCCTCTTGCTGTGCTCCTTCGACTCCGCTATCAGATGGGGGAGCTCCGGGCAAGGCAGTCGGCTAAAGACAAACTACAAGGCGGAGATACATCCAACAAGCGCTGCATTGGAACTCCGAGTGATCCGGTTTGTCCCGAAACAAAGCGTAGTAGATACCGCTCATACAGTGCTGGAACCGTTATTTTTTTTCTCCAGACAAAGAGGGCTCCATTGCAAAACTAATTTGGTACGAACTTCATTAGCTTGATGGCTAGCAGCTTAGTGAATCTGTCAAGCAGGCTTCAACCTGTCTGTTAAGCCAGATTCTGGGACATGAAATAGCGGTCCTAGCTGTTAAAAGAATCCACACAAAAACGAGTTCGATATTCCTATTTAATGAATAGCGGTTTGGTTTTAATCAAAAATAACTGACCAAGTGTTTTCCAGCATTCAATGTTCAGCTGCGCACTATGATGATGAATGAAAACAAGTAGTTGTTTTCCTTCTGTCTTGATTTCCTCTTTTAGATAATGGTCAGATCATCAAAAAATGACCAAAGATTTAGACTTCCGTCTTACACATCCATGAAAGGATGAGCTTCTTCGTCAGTGGTTTCTATATACAAGATATAGACTGTAACAAGGCCCTTCTAGGCCAGAGGAGTGGAAGGAGAATGTCTCTCTGGCGATAACGTTAACTAGCTACGTCAAAGCAATATATAGACAGATATATTAGTATTTCTGGTATAGTCATAAATAGCTAGCTAGCTAAATAAATGGCTAGGGACCTACTAGTAAGCTCGTAGTCAGTTAACTCTGTCGTGTTGACAAATGTTGCAAGTCTGTAGCTAGATAGCCAGGCAGCAAGATAACTTGGCAAGTTTGGTTGTCTGTTACCTAAAGTTAGGTAGACTAGATAGGTAGATAATTTGCTAGCTAAAGGTAGTGTCCACTAATATCGGACATAAAATGGCACCGTTCGCTAACTTAACTCGCTAATGTTGTCTAGCTAGCTACAACATTAACGTAGATTAAAAAGGGAATACAAATACTTATTTGGTTACAATGACTGAAAGCCCTATCAAACTAGCTATCTTTGTATCTTATGGGGAGGGATATAGTCATATTAAATAGTTTGCTAGCTAGCTATCAATGTTCAAATATTACCTAACCTAGCAGGCTATCTAGCTAACGTTAGCTTGCTAGTTCCACTATGTTCAGCATTTTAACGTTGTTAGCAAGACACACCTTCTCTCAAAACTTCCTGTAGATCTTCTGTACTAAAATCTCTCACACCCAAATATTTATCTGCTGCTGTAACTACCACATCTATCTTCTGTGATTTCCACTCCATCATTGCAGTGCAGTTGATCCCCATGGCTATGAATGCAAGAAATCCAACCTTACTAAATCTCATCCTCTCTCTCTCTCTATAGACCTACTCACTGGGGGACTCACAATCGAATCATTCACACTTGGCCTATCCTCTACTCCCTTTGCTGCCTCAGCATAGCAAACATTCTGCTCCACTTGAACTCTGGCAATCTCAACCTGTCTCTCTCTCACAGGGCACTTCAGATCCCCAGCTGCATGGTCACCTCCAGAGTTGACATACAGTGCGTTTACTATGCCCTCCTGTGCATTTCTCATATTGTGGGATCTCCCTTCTACACACTACTGCAACGTGTACGAATCCTTGGCACCTAAAGCATTGATGCAGGTTTGGAACATAGTCTCTCACAGAATAGCAAATATAACCTCTGTGTCAAAGCTCAGCAAAGCAAACAGGGTATTCTCAGTCTCGCCATTGCGGGTCTACGTCTCACCAAACGGCGGGCGTCACAAACACTTGGAATATTTATTTTAATTTGATCCACCGCTACCCTACTGATCACCCCTTTTAGCGGCACCCTGCTCCGGAGAGCAAAGCACACCACAGGTTGAGCCCCAAGCCGCGTGACTCAAAGCGCCCTCTTCCTCTGGGAGGTGGATACACAAAAAATCTAAACCATTCCACTACTCGAAATGCAACCACCTACTGTACTGGAGTGTGTAGTCAATCACAGTGTACATACAAATGTATTATACTAAACCCTCCTACCTAATCCTCTACTACTAAGAACATTTTGAATTAGGGCTAGGCCCCTTTTTTCTCAAGTTCCGCCTGAATGACGTGCCCAAAGTAAACTGCCTGTTGCTCAGGCCCTGAAGCCAGGATATGCATATAATTGGTACCATTGGAAAGAAAACACTTTGAAGTTTGTAGAAATGTTAAATTAATGTAGGAGAATATAACACAATAGATATGGTAGGAGAAAACCCAACGAAACATTTTAGGGTATCTGAGGAGTAAATAGAAACGTATTTTGACTTGTTGAAACAAAGTTTAGGGGTAGATTTTCAGATTCCTTTTTCTGTATGTTGAACGAGTGGATTACTCAAATCGATGGTGCCAACTAAACAGACTTTTTGGGATATAAAGAAGGATTTTATCCAACAAAACGACACTACATGTTATAGCTGGGACCCTTTGGATGACAAATCAGAGGAAGATTTCCAAAATTAAGTGAATATTTAATCGCTATTTGTGAATTCATGAAACTTGTGCCGGTGGAAAAATATTTTGATCTGGGGCGCCGTCCTCAAACAATCGCATGGCATGCTTTCGCTGTAATGGCTACTGTAAATCGGGCAGTGCAGTAAGATTAACAAGAATTTATGCTTTCAAGCGATATAAGACACTTGTATGTACATAAATGTTTAATATCCATAATTGGTATGATTATTTATTTGAATTGCTCGCCCTCCAGCTTCACCGGAAGCTAGCGGGACACCTAGCCCATTAATAATAAAAGACCCTGGCTGTGACCCAATTCTCTGAGTTGGGATATGCAAAACACACATTTCCAATTCACACGAGTATTAATTAATAGGACAAATATAAGCACCAACCAAATTATTTATTTATCTATTATAAATATAGCCTATTAATCCTTTGACATGTACTAACAAACGGTGTGATCATTCTACAGTGGTCCTTGCAGCATACCCTCGCTCAAACCGGTATGATTAGAATGCGTATTAAGACCGTCCAGTTTCAGCCTGCGTTTGAGCTGGCCACACTGTTTTTTTCACAGAAACATTTTGCACAAACACAGTCCTTACAAAGTTATGTTCTGAATGTGACCACTTTATTTTTTGGATGCAATGTTCAGACATTCACAGAAGTAGCAAGAGCATAACACAATCATCCAAACTGGAAAATGTAGGCTACATTAGTCCTGGCGCTAACTGAGGAAAGATTTATGCAACATAAGCAGTCATATTTAGCTAACTCTCGGCTGACAGAAACCACAATATGAATTAGCTAACAGCAATTACTATTTACAATTCGTTGCACCACGGGTTAATAGAAATAAATTAGTAAAACCTTTAAAAAAAATCGAAAGTAATCCGACGATGGGTAGTTTGTGCGTGCAACTACCGTTGTTTTTTTGTGTCAACCAAAGATTTTTTTATTTATTTTTTATTTCACCTTTATTTAACCAGGTAGGCCAGTTGAGAACAAGTTCTCATTTACAACTGGGACCTGGCCAAGATAAAGCAAAGCAGTGCGACAAAAACAACACAGAGTTACACAAACAAACGTACAATCAATAACACAATAGAAAAGACAAATTTAAAAATCTATGTATAGTGTGTGCAAATGTAGGGAGGTAGGCAATAAATAGGCTTTAGAAGCAAAATAATTACAATTTAGCACGGAGTGATGTGCAGATGATGAAGTGCAAGTAGAGATACTGGGGTGCAAAAGAGCAAGAGTGTAAGTAATAATATGGGGATGAGGTTTTTGGGTGTACTATTTACAGATTGGCTGTGTACAGGTACGGTGATCGGTAAGCTGCTCTTACAGCTGATGCTTAAAGTTGGAGAGGGAGATATAAGACTCTAGCTTCAGTGATTTTTGCAATTCGTTCCAGTCATTGGCAGCAGAGAACTGGAAGGAAAGGCGGCCAAAGGAAGTGTTGGCTTTGGGGATGACCAGCGCAATATACCTGCTGGAGTGCGTGCAATGGGTGGGTGTTGCTATGGTGACCAGTGAGCTGAGATAAGGCGGGGCTTTACCTAGCAAAGACTTATAGATGATCTGGAGCCAGTGGGTTTGGCGACGGATATGTAGTGAGGGCCAGCCAACGAGAGCATACAGGTCGCAGTGGTGGGTATTATATGGGGCTTTGGTGGCACTGTGATAGACCACATCCAGTTTGCTGAGTAGAGTGTTGGGGGCTATTTTGTAAATGACATCGCCAAAGTCAAGGATCGGCAGGATAGTCAGTTTTACGAGGGTATGTTTGGCAGCATGAGTAAAGGAGGCTTTGTTGCGAAGTAGGAAGCCGATTCTAGATTTAATTTTGGATTGGAGATGCTTAATGTGAGTCTGGCAGGAGAGTTTATAGTCTAACCAGACACCTAGGTATTTGTAGTTGTCCACATATTCTAGGTCAGAACCGTCCAGAGTAATGATGCTAGTCGGGCGGGAGGGTGCGCGCAGCAATCAGTTGAAGAGCATGCACTTAGTTTTACTAGCATTTAAAAGCAGTTGGAGGCCACGGAAGGAGTGTTGTATGGCGTTGATCTTCGTGTCTGGGTTGGCGCCCCCCCTTGGTTTGTGCTGTGGTGGAGATCTTTGTGGGCTATACTCGGCCTTGTCTCAGGATTGTAAGTTGGTGGTTGAAGATATCCCTCTAGTGGTGCGGGGGCTGTGCTTTGGCAAAGTGGGTGGGGTTATATCCTTCCTGTTTGGCCCTGTCCGGGGGTATCATCGGATGGGGCCACAGTGTGTCCTGACCCCTCCTGTCTCAGCCTCCAGTATTTATGCTGTAGTAGTTTATGTGTCGGGGGGCTAGGGTCAGTTGGTTATATCTGGAGTACTTCTCCTGTCTTATCCAGTGTCCTGTGTGAATTTAAGTATGCTCTCTCTAATTCTCTCCTTCTCTCTTTCTTTCTCTCTCTCGGAGAACCTGAGCCCTAGGACCATACGTCAGGACTACCGGGCATGATGACTCCTTGCTGTCCCCAGTCCACCTGGCCTTGCTGCTGTTCCAGTTTCAACTGTTCTGCCTGCGATTATGGAACCCCTACCTGTCCCAGACCTGCTGCTTTCAACTCTTAATGATCGGCTATGAAAAGCCAACTGACATTTATTCCTGATTATTATTTGACCATGCTTGTCATTTATGAACATTTTGAAAATCTTGGCTCTCTCTAATTCTCTCCTTCTCTCTTTCTTTTTCTCTCTCGGAGGACCTGAGCCCTAGGACCATACGTCAGGACTACCGGGCATGATGACTCCTTGCTGTCCCCAGTCCACCTGGCCTTGCTGCTATTCCAGTTTCAACTGTTCTGCCTGCGGTTATGGAACCCCTACCTGTCCCAGACTTGCTGTTTTCAACTCTTAATGATCGGCTATGAAAAGCCAACTGACATTTATTCCTGATTATTATTTGACCATGCTTGTCACTTATGAACATTTTGAACATCTTGGCCATGTTCTGTTATAATCTCCACCCGGCACAGCCAGAAGACGACTGGCCACCCCTCATAGCCTGGTTCCTCTCTAGGTTTCTTCCTAGGTTTTGGCCTTTCTAGGGAGTTTTTCCTAGCTACCTTGCTTCTACACCTGCATTGCTTGCTGTTTGGGGTTTTAGGCTGGGTTTCTGTACAGCTCTTCGAGATATGAGCTGATGTACGAAGGGCTATATAAAATAAACTTGATTTGATTTGATTTGAAGCTCGTTTGGAGGTTTGTTAGCACAGTGTCCAATGAAGGGCCAGATGTATACAGAATGGTGTCGTCTGCGTAGAGGTGGATCAGAGAATCACTAGCAGCAAGAGCAACATTATTGATATATACAGAGAAAAGAGTCGGCCCGAGAATTTGACCCTGTGGCACCCTCATAGAGACTGCCAAAGGTCCGGACAACAGGCCCTCCGATTTGACACACTGAACTCTTCCTGAGAATTAGATGGTGAACCAGGCGAGGCAGTATTTTGAGATGCCAAGGCTATTGAGTCTGCCGATAAGAAAGCGGTGATTGACAAGTCGAAAGCCTTGGCCAGGTCGATGAAGACTGCTGCACAGTACTGTCTTTTATCGATGGTGTTTATGATATCGTTTAGGACCTTGAGCGTGGCTGAGGTGCACACATGACCAGCTCGGTAACCAGATTCCATATTGGAAAATGTACGGTGGGATTCGAAATGGTCGGTGATCTGTTTGTTAACTTGGCTTTCGAAGATTTTAGAAAGGCAGGGCAGGATGGATATAGGTCTATAACAGTTTGGGTCTAGAGTGTCTCCCACTTTGAAGAGGGGGATGACCGCGGCAGCTTTCCAATCTTTGGGGATCTCAGACGATACGAAAGAGAGGTTGAATAGGGTAGTAATAGGGGTTGCAACAATTTCAGCAGATCATTTTAGAAAGAGAGGATTCAGATTGTCAAGCCCAGCTGATTTGTGGGGATCCAGATTTTGCAGCTCTTTCAGAACATCAGCTGTCTGGATTTGGGTGAATGAAAAGCGTGTGGGGCTTGGGCAAGTTGCTGCAGGGGGTGCTGAGATGTTGGCTGGAGTAGGGGTAGCAAGGTGGAAAGCATGTCCAAAAAGCATGCTTTTTGAAATGATCGATTATCGTAGATTTCGGTGGTGACAGTGTTTCCTATCCTCAGTGCAGTGGGCAGCTGGGAGGAGGTGCTCTTATTCTCCATGGACTTTACAGTGTCCCAAAACTTTTTGGAATTAGTGCTACAGGAAGCACATTTCTGTTTGAAAAAGCTAACCTTAGCTTTCCTAACTGACTGAGTATATTGGTTACTGACTTCCCTGAAAAGTTGCATATCGCAGGGGCTATTCGATGCTAATGCAGAACGCCACAGGATGTTTTTGTGCTGGTCAAGGGCAGTCAAGTCTGGAGTAAACCAAGGGCTATATCTGTTCTTAGTTCTACATTTTTTGAATGGGGCATGCTTATTTAAGATGGTGAGGAAAGCACTTTTGAAGAGCAACCAGGCATCCTCTACTGACGGAATGAGGTCAATATTCTTCCAGGATACCCGGGCCAGATCGATTATAAAGGCCTGCTCGCTGAAGTGTTTTATGGAGCGTTTGACAGTGATGAGGGGTGGTCATTTGACCGCGGACCCATTACGCATGCAGGCAACGAGGCAGTGATCGCTGAGATCCTGGTTGAAGACAGCAGAGGTGTATTTAGAGGGCAAGTTGGTCAGGATGATATCTAAGAGGGTGCCCTTGGTTAAGGATTTAGGGTTGTACCTGGTAGGTTACTTGATAATTTGTGTGAGATTGAGGAAATCTATCTTAGATTGTAGGATGGCCGGGGAGTTAAGCATGTCCCAGGGCACAGCTGGGGGCTGAAGGGGGTCTATAACAACGGTGAGAGACTTGTTTCTGGAAAGGTGGATTTTTAAAAGTAGAAGCTCGAATTGTTTGGGCACAGACCTGGATAGTATGACAGAACTATGCAGGCTATCTCTGCAGTAGATTACAACTCCGCCCCCTTTGTCAGTTCCTTCTTGTTGGAAAATGTTATAGTTAAGGATGCAAATTTCAGGATTTTTGGTGGCCTTCCTAAACCGGGATTCAGACACGGCTAGGACATCCGGGTTGGCAGAGTGTGCTAAAGCAGTGAATAAAACAAACTTAGGGAGGAGGCTTCTAATGTTAACATGCATGGAACCAAGGCTTTTACGGTTACAGAAGTCAACAAATGAGAGCGCCTGGGGAATGGGAGTGATGCTGGGGGCTGCAGGGCCTGGGTTAACATCTACATCACCAGAGGAACAGAGGAGGAGTAGGATTAGAGTATGGCTAAAGGCTAAAAGAACTGGTCGTCTAGTGCGTTTGGAACAAAGAGTATAAGGAGCAGATTTCTGGGCATAATGTACAGACAAGGGTGTGGTAGGATGTGAGTACAGTGGAGGTAAGCCTAGGCACTGAGTCACACAACTTCCGGCGCCGACCGAGATGGCCGCCTCGCTTCGCCTTCCTAGGAAAATATGCAGTATTTTGTTTTTTTTATGTGTTATTCCTTACATTGGTACCCCAGGTAATCATTTTTTTCTTATGATTATTATTATTATTATTTTTATTTTTTGGGGGGGGGGGGGATAAATATATATATCCATACACGCATGCATACATATACACATATATACATACACATACCTATATAGACATACATACTTTTTTAAAGAATATACCTTTATTATTATTCCCCGCAACCCTACCACCGCTCCCCCAATTGGAGTAAACTAATAAACACTTCTGCTTTTACCTTCAATTTATACATCTTATACCTATTTTACAGACACAGTCTACTTTATAATAGTTATCTCTTGTTTGTTCTTAGTCCTTCCTCTATTTCTGTTGTCCATCCAATTTTATTTCCACTTGTAACTGTGCTATTTCACAAAAGCTCCGCACCTATACACATTTCACAGATCCCGTATGCCCTACATTGTTTATCTTGTTATTAGTCCCACCCTTCAGTTCCACTCAACCCTTCCCATCTATCTTCCAACATCATCCATTTCGGATTTTTATTTGCCATATATTTTTCAACTGTGCTGTGATGCTTCACAAAAGATTTGAACCTTCCTATTCTCATAGCTTCTACAGATTGTAAATTAAAAATAAACATTTTTGCTAAAATAATTATTATATTATTGATTGATTGACTATGGCTTTTCAAATCCCCCAGTATTGCTATCTGTAACGTTAGTTCTAGGCAAATGTTGCAATTCTTCAGCCATTCCTGGACCTGTGACCAAAAACGAGCTACATATGGACAATACCAAAATAAATGATCTAATGACTCTGCCTCCTCACAACAGAATCTGCAGAGCTGGGAAGATTGTATACCCCATATATATAACATTCTATTGGTTGCAAGAATTTTGTACAGTAATTTAAATTGAAAAATTCGAAGTTTTGAATCCGGCGTTGTTTTGCGTATCAATTCATAAACCATGTGCCATGGAATGGGTACATCGAAAATCTCTTCCCAACTATTTTGCAATTTATATGGCACAGCTGTCAGTTTTTTGGTCCTTAAATGAAATTGGTATATGTTTTTATTTATCACACTTTTCTTTAACCATTTATGTTCTTTAATACAGGGCCGACATACAAGTTCCTTACTTTTTTCCCCTTCTACTTGCCTCTTCCATTTTTGTGGTAATGCTGCAATTAATTGGTTGTAATTTTGGGTAGAGCAGACATTTCCATATGTCTGTGTTAGCTGCATGTGTGACATAACTCCACCAGTCCTATTTATGATATCATTCACAAAAATTATACCTTTTTTAAACATTTCTTCGATAAATACAGTTTTTTTTATCAATTACTATATTTGAATTTAACCACAATATTTGTTGTACTATTTGTTCCGTCCTTTCAGGTGGATTAAACTGAAATTGCAACCAACTTTCTAAGGCTTGTTTAAAAAATAAGGATATTTTGGAGATTATTTCCTTTTCAAACAACCGAAAGTGAGCAGGTGTAATCTGAATAAAGGGAAAAAGGCCCTTCTTGAACATAGGATGAGACATTCGTACCAATTTACTAGAGAACCAGTTTGGATTTAAGTATAACTTTTGTATGACTGATGCCTTTAGTGAGAGGTCTAATGCTTTAATATTTAATAATTTCTGCCCTCCGAATTCATATTCGTTATATAAATAGGCCCTTTTAATTTTATCTGGCTTGCCGTTCCAAATAAAATGGAATATTTTTTGTTCATATAATTTAAAAAGCAGGTCACTAGGTGTAGGCAAAACCATAAGCAAATAGGTAAACTGTGATATGACTAAAGAGTTAATCAGGGTGATTTTTCCACAAATAGACAGGTATTTTCCTTTCCATGGTAGCAAGATCTTATCTATTTTTGCTAACTTTCTATAAAAATTTATTGGAGTGAGATCATTTCTTTCTTTTGGGATTTTTATACCGAGTATGTCCACATCTCCGTCAGACCATTTAATTGGTAAACTACATGGCAATATAAAATGTGTATTTTTTAGTGATCCAATACGTAATATGGTACATTTATCATAATTTGGTTTTAATCCAGAGAGGATAGCAAAGGTATCTAGATCCTCTATGAGGCCGTGGAGAGACTCTAGTTGTGGTTTTAAAAGAAAACATGAATCATCAGCGTACAATGACACCTTAGTTTTTAAGCCACGGATTTCTAATCCATTAATATTAATGTTTGATCTAATTTTAACAGCTAACATTTCGATGGCAATAATAAATAGATATGCCGATAGTGGACAACCTTGTTTTACTCCTCTAGATAGTTTAAAATTTTCTGAGATGTAGCCATTATTTACTCTTTTACACCTAGGGTTACTATACATAATTTTAACCCATTTTATAAGAGATTCCCCAAAATTGAAATATTCTAGGCATTTATATATAAACTCCAGTCGTACTTTATCAAAAGCCTTTTCAAAATCAGCTATGAAAACCAGACCTGGTGTCCCCGATATTTCATAGTGTTCTATTGTTTCCAGTACTTGCCTTATATTATCTCCAATGTATCGTCCATGTAAAAAACCTGTCTGATTAGGATGAATAATATCTGACAAAACTTTTTTTATTCTATGCGCCAAGCATTTTGCTAGGATTTTTGCATCACAACACTGAAGTGTAAGAGGTCTCCAATTTTTTAATTGGACTGGATCTTTATATATACCACTTGGGTCCTGTTTCAGTAATAACGATATCAGACCTTCTTGTTGCGTGTCTGATAATCTACCATTTATATAGGAGTGGTTAAAACAAGCTAATAATGGTCCTTTGAGTATATCAAAAAAAGTTTTGTATACTTCCACTGGTATGCCATCCAGCCCTGGAGTTTTCCCATCCTTAAAGGCCCCAATTGCATCAAGCAGTTCCTCCTCTGTAATTTGGCCTTCACATGAGTCTTTCTGTACAGATGTTAATTTTACATTATTAATAGGAAAAAAATCCATACAATTAGTTTCAGTTAGTGGAGATGGAGGAGCCTGAAACGAAAACATATTCTTAAAGTACTTTACTTCCTCTTTCAAAATATCATTTGGTGAATCATGCGTGACTCCATCATTTGTAACAAGTTTTAATAAAACATTTTTGGTAGCATTTCTATATTGAAGATTGAAAAAGAATTTGGTGCATTTTTCCCCATATTCCATCCAGTTCGCTTTATTTTTATAATATATTACACTGGATCTTTCTTGAATAAGTTCCTCCATTTCTTTTTGTTTTTCCTCTAACTTATTCTGTGCCTCTATGGTACCGTTTTTATTGCTATCTAACTGTACTGTTAGTCCTTCAATTTCCTTTGTTAATATGGACTCTTTTGATCTAAATTCCCTTTGTTTTATAGATGAGTACTGAATTGCATGGCCTCTAAAGGCACACTTAAAAGTGTCCCATACAATAAGGGGATCTGCTGTACCTATGTTATGTCTGAAAAAGTCAGTTATAAAATCTTCTGTCCTAGTTCTAAACAATTTATCATCTAGTGGACTTTGATTAAATTTCCAATATCCTCGCCCACGTGGAAATTCTGTAAGAGAAATATATATGCCAATTATGTGATGATCCGACCGCATTCTGTCCCCTATCAACACTTTTTTAACTTTTGGTGCCAGAGAGAATGGTATAAGAAAGTAGTCAAGACGACTAGCTTGATTCAGCCTCCGCCATGTATATCTCACTAAATCAGGGTATTTAAGTCTCCATATATCCACTAATTCCAATATATCCATGACATTCATGATTTCCTTAAGTGCCTGAGGGTGATAGTTTGTAGTGTGATTTCCTTTCCGGTCTATAGAGGTATTTAAGACCGTATTAAAATCTCCCACTATAATAATAGAGTCTAGTGTTGCTTGTAGAGTTGATAAATTCTTATATATATTTTCAAAGAAGCTTGGATCATCATTATTCGGACCGTATAGGTTAACAAGCCATATTTGTTTATTGTCCAATAACATATTTAAAATAATCCATCTACCTTGAGGATCTGTTTGGACAATTTGCACATTTGGATCAAAATTATTGTTAATTAAAACCATCACCCCTTTTGAATTTCTTTGCCCATGGGAGAAATATATTTTGCCCCCCCAGTTCTTTTTCCACAAAACTTCATCTAAAACTGTTGAATGGGTTTCCTGTAAACAATAGATATTATAATCCTTCTCTTTTAGCCAGGTAAATACTGATCGTCTTTTCTTATTATCTGCTAAGCCATTACAATTGTAACTGGCTATACTTATTTCACCACTTACCATAATGAGACACACCTTTCATTCTTTTAATCAGAATATATTTTTGTAAACGTACTATTAAAAAGTAACATAATGATTGAGTGTCTATATAGTTGTACCATGATATTTGCATTTCTACTAAGTAAACCTCCAATTGGTCCATACTATTCCACCCGCTAAAAGGCCTCATCTCGAGATGGCTTGTCATCCCAATGCCCGGCAGACCACCCTCGACCCCCTGTATCCCATAGCCCTGAACCGACTGGGATCCATTCTTTGAAAAGAGCATACAGTGCCATTTACCGAATTGAAGTAGATCAATTGCCATATGCATTTCCATTGCCCTCACCTCGATTTGTATTATATATATCTGTGGATCATCCTCTATTGTCCCTAACATCTTTTACTTCTTCCTTCGCAACAGTTGTGGGATACACACATACACCCACACACACTCAGCCCTTACCCCCACACAACCATAAGCTCACTTTCTCAACAATTGCACCATCCCAGAGCCCAACTCAAGATGGGTCATGATTTACAAATGCACTTGCAGTTGCAGCTGCATGAGAAGGCCTGCAAGACCGCACAAAAAATGAGCAAAAATTGAGAGATTTATTTACCATTGTCACATCCTAGATAATGGAGGTCAAATGTACACCTTATTCCTGAAACACCCACAATACGGCCACCCGTCATGACCATGTCCCCACGCATCTCCATGCAGTCCGACTTTGATTTTGTGCTGCCAGGGCCACAATAATATACCCCCTCTCTGAATGTCCGAGTGTGACCCCCTCCCCATGGGTTACTGCAGCTAGTGTTGCCAGCACTGCCACTGCCTGGGTGGGGGCACCCCACCGGAATCCCCACCGGCTAGGTACAAGGTCGTCAAGGTTCTCATTAGCAGCTTTGAGAATTTCCTTGTATATTATGCTCTCCCTTTAGGGGGCTTTGGCTTTGCAGGACCAACCCTGCCAAGCAGGCTCAGAATCTTGAGGGGGCAGTGCTGCTCTTGGTCTCTGACCTCATTTTAGCTGCATACAGACCGCTTACAGCGAGCACATAAAACAGTTAGGGACTTCTCCTTAGTATCTGGGTCATTCAGGTGGGTGTCTAGGGTATAGTGCCATGGACCGTACCATTAAAATAGGATAATAAATAATTAGATATAATTTATAAAAAAAATGTAGATCTCCATGATAGGACAATAAATAAATAAGACGTATAATTCATTATAAAAGTATATCCATCATCTGAACAACATTGAAAGCCCTCTCATACCCGGCTCACAGCAATACATTGGCTCTGGGATATGCAACCATTTCATTACTCACTCACTCAACTTTCCAAACATAACAAATAAAATAAAAAATAAACACAAACAATACCATCCACACATACTGTGCCTTCTGTTTACTTAGTTTTTATCTTCACTATGTTGAATTAGTGTTTGTGTGTTCAATTAGTTATATGTGAAGATTTATAGAAAAGCTATATTTTTTATTGTATTGTTACAATCAGTAACCGGGCTTGAATTGTGTTTATTTCCCTCGTCTATGAGAACTTTGTAATTTTTAAAAGAACCATGGAGTCGTCTTTGTGTCTCTGAACAACTGGTTATCAATATATAGTTTATCAACGACGAGAGCTACTCGTTTCGCTTTTAATCTATTTTCTTTGAAAATTGGATACAGAACCCCAGGTAATCTTAGGTTTCATTACATACAGTCGGGAGGAACTACTGAATATAAGAGCAACGTCAACTCACCATCGTTACAACCAGGAATATGACTTTCCCGAAGCGGATCCAGTGTTTTGCCTTCCACCCAATACAATGGATCTGATCCCAGCCGGCGACCCTAAGCGACGCCGTAAAAGGGGCAAACGAGGCGGTCTCCTGGTCAGGCTTCGGAGACGGGCACATCGCGCTCCACTCCCTAGCATACTACTCGCCAATGTCCAGTCTCTTGACAATAAGGTTGATGAAATCCGAGCAAGGGTAACATTTCAGAGAGACATCAGAGATTGTAACGTTTTCTGCTTCACGGAAACATGGCTCACTCAAGAGACGCTAACGGAGTCGGTGCAGCCAGCTGGTTTCTTCACGCATCGCGCCGACAGAAACAAACATCTTTCTGGTAAGAAGAGGGGCGGGGATGTATGCCTTATGATTAACGAGACGTGGTGTGATCATAACAACATACAGGAACTCAAGTCATTCTGTTCACCTGATCTAGAATTCCTCACAATCAAATGTCGACCGCATTATCTACCAAGGGAATTCTCTTCGATTATAATCACAGCCGTATATATTCCCCCCCAAGCAGACACATCGATGGCCCTGAACGAACTTTATCTGACTCTTTGTAAACTGGAAACCACACACCCTGAGGCTGCATTCATCGTAGCTGGGGATTTTAACAAGGCTAATCTGAAAACAAAACTCCCTAAATTCTATCAGCATATCGATTGTGCTACCAGGGCTGGTAAAACCTTGGATCATTGTTATACTAACTTCCGCAACGCATATAAGGCCCTCCCCCGCCCTCCTTTCGGAAAAGCTGACCACGACTCCATTTTGTTGCTTCCAGCCTATAGACAGAAACTAAAACAACAAGCTCCCGCGCTCAGGTCTGTTCAACGCTGGTCCGACCAATCTGATTCCACGCTTCAAGACTGCTTCGATCACGTGGATTGGGATATGTTCCGCATTGCGTCCAACAACAATATTGACGAATACGCTGATTCGGTGAGCGAGTTCATTAGAAAGTGCATTGACGATGTCGTACCCACAGCAACGATTAAAACATTCCCAAACCAGAAACCGTGGATTGATGGCAGCATTCGCGTGAAACTGAAAGCGCGAACCACTGCTTTTAACCAGGGCAAGGTGACCGGAAACATGACCGAATACAAACAGTGTAGCTATTCTCTCCGCAAGGCAATCAAACAAGCTAAGTCCCAGTATAGAGACAAAGTAGAGTCGCAATTCAACAGCTCAGACACAAGAGGTATGTGGCAGGGTCTACAGTCAATCACGGATTACAAAAAGAAAACCAGCCCCGTCGCGGACCAGGATGTCTTGCTCCCAGACAGGCTAAATAACTTTTTTCCTCGCTTTGAGGACAATACAGTGCCACTGACACGGCCCGCTACCAAAACCTGCGGGCTCTCCTTCACTGCAGCCGAGGTGAGTAAAACATTTAAACGTGTTAACCCTCGCAAGGCTGCAGGCCCAGACGGCATTCCCAGCCGCGTCCTCAGAGCATGCGCAGACCAGCTGGCTGGTGTGTTTAAGGACATATTCAATCATTCTTATCCCAGTCTGCTGTTCCCACCTACTTCAAGAGGGACACCATTGTTCCTGTTCCCAAGAAAGCTAAGGTAACTGAGCTAAACGACTACCGCCCCGTAGCACTCACTTCCGTCATCATGAAGTGCTTTGAGAGACTAGTCAAGGACCATATCACCTCCACCCTACCTGACACCCTAGACCCACTCCAATTTGCTTACCGACCCAATAGGTCCACAGACGACGCAATCGCAACCACACTGCACACTGCCCTAACCCATCTGGACAAGAGGAATACCTATGTGAGAATGCTGTTCATCGACTACAGCTCAGCATTTAACACCATAGTACTCTCCAAACTCGTCATCACCCTGGGTCTCGACCCCGCCCTGTGCAACTGGGTCCTGGACTTCCTGACGGGCCGCCCCCAGGTGGTGAGGGTAGGTAACAACATCTCCACCCCGCTGATCCTCAACACTGGCTCCCCACAAGGGTGCGTTCTGAGCCCTCTCCTGTACTCCCTGTTCACCCACGACTGCGTGGCCATGCACGCCTCCAACTCAATCATCAAGTTTGCGGACGACACTACAGTGGTAGGCTTGATTACCAACAACGACGAGACGGCCTACAGGGAGGAGGTGAGGGCCCTCGGAGTGTGGTGTCAGGAAAATAACCTCACACTCAACGTCAACAAAACAAAGGAGATGATTGTGGACTTCAGGAAACAGCAGAAGGAGCACCCCCCTATCCACATCGACGGGACAGTAGTGGAGAAGGTGGAAAGTTTTAAGTTCCTCGGTGTACACATCACGGACAAACTGAATTGGTCCACCCACACAGACAGCGTTGTGAAGAAGGCGCAGTAGCGCCTCTTCAACCTCAGGAGGCTGAAGAAATTCGGCTTGTCACCAAAAGCACTCACAAACTTCTACAGATGCACAATCGAGAGCATCCTGTCGGGCTGTATCACCGCCTGGTACGGCAACTGCTCCGCCCACAACCGTAAGGCTCTCCAGAGGGTAGTGAGGTCTGCACAACGCATCACCGGGGGCAAACTACCTGCCCTCCAGGACACCTACACCACCCGATGTCACAGGAAGGCCATAAAGATCATCAAGGACAACAACCACCCAAGCCACTGCCTGTTCACCCCGCTATCATCCAGAAGGCGAGGTCAGTACAGGTGCATCAAAGCAGGGACCGAGAGACTGAAAAACAGCTTCTATCTCAAGGCCATCAGACTGTTAAACAGCCACCACTAACATTTAGTGGCCGCTGCCAACATACTGACTCAACTCCAGCCACTTTAATAATGGGAATTGATGGAAATTATGTAAAAATGTACCACTAGCCACTTTAAACAATGCCACTTAATGTTTACATACCCTACATTACTCATCTCATATGTATATGTATATACTGTACTCTATATCATCTACTGCATCTTGCCATCTTTATGTAATACATGTATCACTAGCCACTTTAAACTATGCCACTTTATGTTTACATACCCTACATTACTCATCTCATATGTATATGTATATACTGTACTCTATACCATCTACTGCATCTTGCCTATGCCGTTCTGTACCATCACTCATTCATATATCTTTATGTACATATTCTTTATCCCTTTACACGTGTGTGTATAAGGTAGTAGTTGTGGAATTGTTAGGTTAGTTTACTTGTTGGTTATTACTGCATTGTCGGAACTAGAAGCACAAGCATTTCGCTACACTCGCATTAACATCTGCTAACCATGTGTATGTGACAAATAAAATTTGATTTGATTTGATTTGAGTGATGATGAGAGAGGTTTTGTCTCTAGAGGCACCATTTAAGCCAGGTGAGGTCACCGCATGTGTGGATAAGATTAAGACGAATAAGACAATAAGAATATGAAGAATAAGAAGATAAGAGGAGGAGACAAGATGAGTTTGGTCTGCAGTATGCATGTTGAAGATGGTGTGGCATCTACGATCATTCACTTCTGGAGGTTTACTCAAAAGATGAGTGAACCATTCCTTCACCTCATTTTCTTATAACATCTTTGGACAGGCGTTTACGTGACACACAGAATGCATTGTATAATGTCAACAAACATGGCCCACAAACATCTGGCAAATAGCTTAGCGTTAGTTCATCATAATTAGTACAACCTTCAAAAAAGTATTTTACACACATCATTGGTGTCCATTACAATCTATGCAGTAATTGAAATGCATGATTTGTCACCAAACATGTGAATAAAACTGTAAATACATTATGCTCCATACATAAAGTGCATTTGGAAAGTATTCAGACCCCTTGACTTTTTCCACATTTTATTACTTTATAGATATATTTTAAAATTTATTAAATAAATGTTTTCCCTCATCCATCTACACACAATACCCCATAATGACAATGCGAAAACAGGTTTTTAGAAATGTTTGCAAATGTATAAAAAAAACAAAAACAGAAATACCTGATTTACATAAGTATTCAAACCCTTGGCTATGAGACTCGAAATTGAGCTCAGGTACATCCTGTTTCCATTGATCATGACTGAGATGATTATACAACTTGATTGAAGTCCACCTGTGATAAATTCAATTGACTGGACATGATTTGGAAAGGCACACACCTGTCTATAATAGGTCCCACAGTTGACAGTGCATGTCAGAGCAAAAACCAAGTCATGAGGTCGAAGGAATTATCCGTAGAACTTCGAGACAGGATTGTGTCGAGGCACAGATCTGGGGAAGGGTACCAAAAAATGTCTGCAGCATTGAAGGTCCCCAAGAACACAGTGGCCTCGATCAGTCTTAAATGGAAGAAGTTTGGAACCAGCAAGACTCTTCCTAGAGCTGGCCACCCGGCCACACTGAGCAATCGTGGGAGAAGGGTCTTCGTCAGGGTGGTGACCAAGAACCCGATGGTCACTCTGATAGAGCTCCAGAGTTCCTCTGTGGAGCTGGGAGAACCTTCCGGAAAGACAACCATCTCTGCAGCACTCCACTAATCAGGCCTTTATGGTAGAGTGGACAAACGGAAGCCACTCCTCAGTAAAAGGCACGACAGCCTGCTTGGAGTTTTCCAAAAGGCACCTAAAGACTCTCAGACCACGAGAAACAAGATTCTTTGGTCTGATGAAACCAAGATTTAACTCAGGCCTGAATGTCAAGCATCACGTTTAGAGGAAACCTGGCACCATCCCTACGGTGAAGCATGGTGGTGGCAGCATCAATCTGTGGGGTTATTATTCAGTAGCAGGGACTTGGAGACTAGTCAGGATCGAGGGAAAGATGAACGGAGAAAATTACAGAGAGATCTTTGATGAAAACCTGCTCCAGAGAGCTCAGGACCTCAGGCTGCGGTGAAGGTTCACCTTTCAACAGGACAACAACCCTAAGGACACAGCCAAGACAATGCAGGAGTGGCTTCGAGACAAGTCTCTGAATGTCCTTGAGTGGCCCTACCAGAGCCCAGACTTGAACCCGATATAACATCTCTGGAGAGACCTGAAAATAGCTGTGCAGCAATGCTCCCCATCCAACCTGACAGAGCTTGAGAGGACTTGCATAGAAGAATGGGATAAACTCCCCAAATACAGGTGTGCCAAGCTTGTAGCGTCATACCCAAGAAGACTTGAGGCTGTAATCGCTGCCAAAGGTGTTTCAACAAAGTACTCAGTAAAGGGTCTGAATACATATGTAAATGTTATTTTCCGGTTTTTATTTGTAATAGATTTGCAAAAAAAATCTTGAATCCTGTTTTTGCTTTGTCATTATGGGGTATTGTGTGTAGATTGATGAGGAGAAAAAAAAACAATTTAATCAATTTTAGAAAAAGGCTGTAATGTAACACAATTTGGAAAAAGTCAAGGGGTCTGAATACTTTCCGAATATACTGTACATACTGTAAGCTACAGTAGAAACGACCACATGATATACAGAAAATAAGGCACTTACTTGGATAGGAATGCACACATGTCCAAAGTTATCATTTGTAAGGAAAACAACAATTAACGCAATGCGAGCGCTAGACACAAAATGTGCCAGGGGGGAAAAGTTTGTTCAAGACTGCGCAAATGCATACTTGATCGGCTCAGCAAAGCCTCAAACATCAAATCAAATTGTATTGGTCACATACACATGTTTAGCAGATGTTATTGCGGCTGTAGCAAATGCAACAGTGCAGTAATATCTAACAATTCACAAAGATACACACAATAAACCCACCTAAAAGTAAAAGAAAATTGTCCGCAACAGTGAAATGGGCTACTTCTATGTAAATTAATTAGGAAGCGGAACACACCTCAATTCAAACTGTTGTTAGAAAATAAAACTTGTTAGGTTGATAAGTTGAAATATAGACTGTAAATAATTAGTAGGCAGCCTCTCTTGGTTTGAGGGCAACTGGGTTAACCGGGTTAACTGTCCTGTTGCGTAGCAATCACATTTTGGAGTCCATTCTGACATCACGTGTATAAAAAAAACTGTTAGAGATATTTGTAACTCACGCGTGAAATGGTTAATAGGTGCATATAGAGGGAAAGCATGCCAACCTATAGGCTGGAGATTTTCTATCAATCTTGTTTTTTAGTCCAGGACTAGGCTTAATCTGTGTCCGGGGAAACCTCCACATAATGTTTAAATGAGTGAAATTAAATAATGACTAATCAGCCCATCCATTGTGAGTACATCTGTTGGTGAAGTACAGTAAATTAGTAAAGCTACAGTACTCTAGCAATATTTAAGCTGTTAATGCTGAAAAGCCTTGTTTGTCATGGTTCCACCTGTCACCAGAGGGCGGCAAAGACTGTCCTAGAGACATTAACGACACGTATGTGTGTCCTTTTTACTCATTACGATTTCCCTTTTAAAAGAGGTGTGTTTTCTCTTGTCCTTTGCTGAAGCTTGAATTTGTCTCCTGCGTGAGATTTCGAGACAGTGTTTGTTGTTTTCCCAGTGTCACTGTGATCCTTCCGTTACTGTGTCTCAGTGAAGTTTTATGTTTATCCTTAACCACTGATTCCTCGTCTGCACCTGGGTCCAACCTCACCATGTCACAGCAAGCCTCAGCCAACAACATGGACCCAGGAGAGATCACCCAGATCAAGCATGTTGTAACCCACCTTAAGAGCATTGCTGGGGCGGCAGCAAGAACAACTCTTCCAGATATCAGAAACCCTCCGGGCATTTACCAACTCCCTCCAACCACAGTCCAACCCCAACCCAGGAGGAGCCCATGTCCAAGTCTCTTCACCCAGTGCTACAGGCGTCGCCATAGTTCCTCCAGGGAACCTGCACCAGGAACTCAAGATTCCAGCTCCCGGGCGGTATGACAGACACCCGGGAGGATGAAAGGGATTCTTCACCCAGCGCTCTCTGGTGTTCGAGCTACAGTCCTCCTCGTTCCACACTGATCTACAAAAGTGACACTCCACTAAATTAACTGGGAATCCAGGGGTTAATCGGACACTGGAGTTCCTGAGGTGGAATTTCTGGTGGCCCAACATGATGGAGGATGAGAGATCCTTTGTTGCGGCCTGTTCCATCTCTGCCCAAAAAAAGTCTTCACGTTGCTCCAACCTCTGCCAATCCACATCCGGTCCTGGTCTCATCGGTCTGTATATTTTATCACAGGGTTACCTCCATCTCAAGGGCTCACCACTATCCTGGTGGTCGTCAATCGGTTCTCCAAGGCAGCCCATTTCATCGCCTTACCCAAGTTGCCTTCAGCAAAGGAGACCGCTGATCTCATGGCTACCCATGTCTTTCGACTACACGTACTTCCCCAGGACATTGTCTCATATCGTGGGCCCCAGTTCGTTGCACGGTACTGTTTCCTGAACAAGAGGCCGAAGTGGGGGTGCCATCTGCCGGGGAGCCGAAGTTGCCGCACCTGGGTCAGAGCACAATCCTCCTTGCTTTGCTCATCTGCCCGACACCAACACCAGGAAAACCGGCAATGAAGGCCTCTTCGGCTCCTCCGACTGGGTCAACGAGTGTGGCTGTCCACCCGGGGTCTTCCCTTAAAGGTGGACTCGTGGAAGCTTGCTACATAGGACTATTCAAGATCCTGAGTCTCATCAACCCGGTCAACTATCGCCTCCAGCTTCCCAGGTCTATGAGGGTCTGTCCATCCTTCCATGGCTCCCGTCTCAAGCTGGTAAGGACCAGTCCCTTCTCTCCCCCAACACCTGTCCCTCCGCGCCCTCAACTTGTCGATGGTTTCCATGGCCTACACCGTCCGGAGTCTGTTGGAGGCTCATCGGGTCCGAAGCACCCTGCAGTACCTGGTGGACTGGGAGGGCTACTGCCCAGAGGAGCGTGTGTGGGTGCCTGCCCAGGACATCCTGGATCCGGGACTTGTTCGGGACTTCAACCAACTACGTGGTGGTTGCCCTGGCTCCGCGGCTGGAGCCACTCCTAGAAGGGAGGGGGGTTACTATCATGGTTCCACCTGTCACCAGAGGGCGGCAGAGACCGTCCTAGAGACATGAACGACACTGTGTCCAATTTACTCTTCATGATTTTTCTTTGTTAAAAGAGGTGTGTTTTCTGTTGTCCTTTGCTGAAGCTTGAATTGTGTGCCGTGTGTGTTTGTCTCCTGAGTGAGATTTCGAGACAGTGTAAGGTTATTTTCCCAGTGTTAATGTGATCCTTCCATTACCGTTTCTTAGTAAAGTATTATGTTTATCCTTAACCACTGATTCCTCGTCTGGTCTCTTCTCTGCACCTTGGTTTTGTGTAAAATAAAGTTGGACTATGCAGTATTTTGAATTGACCACCTGTTTACCTCAGCCAGTCAAAATAAACAACTAAATTCAGATTTACAAAACGTCCATACTATCTGCTAACCCACTCTAGCTGTCAAGGAGAATAGGCAGACAGATCTTTAGAAGTTTCCATTAGAAGTTTCCATTAGAAGTTTCCACATAAAACAAACACTAAATAAAAGACTCCATTGGGACAAGTGCTTGTAGTTAATGTGAATCATTTAGCAAGCTGTGTTCTCCCACTCTGCTGCCATCCCACCACATCACATCTGTCACAGGAAGAGTACACAAATATCATTCTTTGTTGAATTTAGATTCCTATGTGAGGGGAGTTATAAGCTTTATCCTTCCCCTGAGCATGTGTGGGAAATATATTAACCCCCATGCAGGAACAGTGAATACTGCAGACAAACACACACAAGGGCAGACACACACATGCGCGCAGACACATGGGCAGGCAGGCAGGCAAAGCACACACACACACACACACACACACACACACACACACACACACACACACACACACACACACACACACACACACACACACACACACACACACACACACACACACACACACACACACACACACACACACACACACACACACACACACACACACACACACACACACACACACACACACACAGAGAGAGAGAGAGTCCTTTTAAATCCATTTTATTTATTTGTGTGGGCCTAATGGCTCCTCCACCGTTGTCCCCATGCTATCTCTGCTCAGACCCATGCTACTGCTAAGAAAACCCCTAATGCGTACCAAATCATCACATTTCAACCAACAGCGCTTGCCCAGCTCAGCTAGCTGCTGCAGCAATCCCCCCTTTTTATTGCATTTTCATATTGAAAACGCTGAACCATCCCAAAATGGAGGAAAAGCATATTAACAGACAGAAAATGGCTGGGAAAGGTGTTGTCATGCATGCATTCTTTGAGACCGACTTGGAAATCTATCCTATCCCAAAAGATAGTTCATAGATGGTTTTTAGAATGATATACATCGTACTCGTACCGAGTACTCATTGTAGCATAGCTAAATTGAGACATTGCAGTTTTCTTCTCTGAACTTTTTATTTTCTTCATGGTCATGGCCAGTTGGTAGGCCTTATTGGGAAAACATATTATCAACTGAAAGACATATATGGCACTTGATATCATTCAAAACCCCTTTATCCTGCCTGTTTGTGTGTAACGATCGTCGTCTTCGTCGGATGAGGAATAGGAAGGATCGGACCAAAACGCAGCGTGGTAAGTGTCCATGTTAATTTTAATAAATAAACTGAACACTGAAATGACAAAAACAACAAAAGAGTGAACGACACGAAACAGTCCCGTAAGGTGAAAAACACAAAACAGTAAACAACCACCCACAACTAACAGTGGGAAAACAGGCTACCTAAGTATGGTTCTCAATCAGAGACAACGATAGACAGCTGCCTCTGATTGGGAACCATACCAGGCCAAAACATAGAAATACAAAACCTAGACATACAAACATAGAATGCCCACCCACATCACACCCTGACCAAACAAAAAATAGAAACATACAAAGCAATCTACGGTCAGGGCGTGACAACGAGGATACTTTCACAAGAGTACTTTCCCAATAGCAGCCCACAGAGAAGCCATAATGTGATGGGAATAAGTGTGACGGACTCACTCGCTCTCCACTTAACGCCTTCTCTGACCTTCCCTGTCGTTTTTGGAGAGCAGAGCGGGTTTGCGATGTCCGTTCCGGTTGCTCTCTGTTGTTGTTCCTTGGAAAACGCTTTTAGTCGTTCATTTCAGAATGTACACTGTCGGAAAACCCCTGAACTGCCGCCCATTTTGACGGGAGAAATAACAAACTTCAAGAAATCCACTTGTCAGATTACACTTTACCTCGGCGGCTGCACAGATGGTCAGACTGACAGACAAACAGACGTGGAGACGGATGGATGAGTATAGATGTAAACAGACAGATAAAGAGAGAGACAGAGACTATTTCCATTATCCCTTATTTATATGTTATGCATGACTTTCGTTAATACATGACATCCATTGTGGTGGTGATGCAACACCATCGATAAAACAGTAATCCCGCTGGTTATACAAATGCATCCTGGGAGGCATGTTGAACACCTACGGGCTCAGCGACCGCGGAGAGGATATGACACAATGACCCGTATCCCACAGTGCATTCCGGGAGATGCATCCACAGAGCCCGCCAGCAGTGGCAGGTGGAGTGTGGCTTCAGACACCTGGTCCACCTAGAGAGCCCTTAGGGCCTGCCACTGGACCACTTCCCCCCAGCTCACCTCTCACCCAATCGTAGTGGAGGACGACAAAACCCCAAGCAGGGAACAAGTGCACCACTTCCTGGCGGTCTTCAGGGACGTTCACGCCAGAGGGGAGGTATGTCATGTGCTTATTTGGTACCACTTTAGCTGAAGCTTACCTACATGTCGACGTCATAACACATTCATGTTACATTTGCATATTGGATTCATAAGCAGTGCATAAACATACTTTTTTTTCTCCAACCTCAATACATAACAAACAGCATAAACCTGCCGTTGTGGACATATGCATTTCATAACTTTGTACTGCATATGAATGTGGTATGTTTGGGTTATGAATGTGTTATAAAACCTTATGTAGTTGGTAAGTACCCTCCATGTAAAGTGGTACCACTATGTACAGGTACTCTTCCCATAAATAAATCAATAAATTTCATAATGAAATGACATTACTACCCCCCTCTCCCCTCTGATTAGTAACTGTTCTCTGATGTTGTTCCCAGCTGGTGGCTGTCCACTGTAAGGCTGGTGTGGGGAGAACAGATATATTACCTAGTTGACACAATTCATTTGATCTCAGGCACGCACGCATGCACCCCGCATGCACCCGCATGCACCCGCACGCACGCACGCACACACACACACACACACACACACACACACACACACACACACACACACACACACACACACACACACACACACACACACACACACACACACACACACACACACACACACACACACACACACACACACACACACACACACACACACACACACACACACACACACACACACACACACACACACACACAGAGAACTATAGTATCAAAAGTTTGGAAACAAATGAATAGTTATTACATTTTTAATGATATTTTTTTTTGTAAAACCTTGCATCAATGTCAAATACATTCTATGATCAAATTTTTTGGTTGACAATACAGTTGGATATTTTCTGACGAATCTTCTAAATTATTCAACCAGTTACACTTTGTACCACTGAATCTAGCAGGGTAGAAAATGGCAAGCAATACTGGTTAAAAAAAAAGCCTGTGAACTAGGTCTCCCCCTGTATATTTTATGAATGGTTTCTTGAAATTACTCAAATTCTACATTCATTTATTAATGTACAGAAGAAATATTTTAAGAAACATGGACCTTGTATTTTTCTTTTCTGGGGATGGACCCATTTGGGATTGTTTGTGCCACTCCAGGATGAAGTTTCCCCTAGGCACAGATGTAGGATCAGCTTTCCCTCCCCCAATCCTACACTTAACCATTAGTGTGAAAATGCAAAAGTGACCCCAGATCAGCATCTACGGGTAACTTCACCCTACTCTGAATGAGCACTCTGACTGAACGCTCATCCTTCATGACCACTGATAGATAAAAGACTGGATAGGTTTCTGCTATATTGCTTCCACCTGTCATGTCCTACAGTATCAGTGGTCATAGAGGAAAGTACACAAGGAATGGAAAGTTAAAACTATTGAGACACAGCCACTGTACAGCTACAGTATGTAAGCAAGGTTTAGTAGGGAGATGAGGGCAGCTCTAGAACGTCCAGATATGCTTGTCATCTCACAACAGAAACATGGGCCCTATTGAGGAGACAGTACGGACGACAGAGGAGAGAGAGGGGCCCCCGGAGGCCCCAGATCGGGGGCACCCCTGAATCACCTGTAGTCAGAATCAGGGTGGAGGGGGGCTCCCACCTGCTACATATGTGAAGTCCACAGAGAATGCTAGACTGATAGAAAGTACTACAAAACTTTGTCCGTATACAAAAACGAACATCTTTTTTGTAGAAATCTTGCCTTTGAACAGTAGATATTAACTCAAAATGACAGACTGTAATGTGATTTTTGACACCGTACAGCATGTTTGTGGAGTCATTGAAAGTAATATGTCAGTGCTTTACGTCGCCCGAACTTTGGTACGATAAACGCATTACAGATGATAAACAATGAGTATTAGGGAGGTCAAGCCAAATCAATGATTACAAATGAAATAAATACATATTTTATCATCTCTATTTTCTTCATACAGTTCTTAATTCAACATTTTGGCACTTTGTAACATTCCTTATCATAACGCCCTGTTACATGAGCTCCTTTTTTATCAACTGGACACACACACATGGAGATTTGACAAAAGTGTAATTGACATCAACAGAAAAAAACAACATCAACTCATTTCTTGGGGTCTCAAGATACAGTGTGATGCTCTGAACAGGTGTGTGTGCATGTGTGGCTGTGCGAAGTCACCGACTGTGAAGTGAACTCAAAGGCAGTCTCAACAGACATGCACATTTTGAGTTCTCCTCTTCGAGTCCCTATCGCGATCCATCATTCTCACAATCGTTCAACTTGTCCCCTGCAAAAGTCCCTCTCGAAACTGTTGGCCACCATGAGGTGACGCATCATCTCCAGTCATGTCCACACATCTACATTTCCACAGGAAACATGTCTACCATACTGCCAAAGCTGGGGGCCAACGCAATATAGTTTCAGGTTACGTTAACGTTACATTAACGTTCAATCAATCCCTCCAGATCTTCTGGCTGTGTTGTGACCTTTTCAGTGCTATTTTTGACCTTCGACCCCAATCACGCCATGGTCTCCTTGCCTGGCAGTCTCCTGTCGTTAAATGTGTGCATGTTGATGACCTCCTCAGTTTTGACGATGACTGGTGGCTGCGGCTTCTGCTTGAGCCGCCGCCGGCACTTCAGGGAGCCACGTAGCTCTTCCAGCATGGCACTGCAGAAAGAGCGCTGAAGAGGGGGAATGAGGGGAGAGGGAGGTTGGGACCAAAATACAGACATAACTGGCAACAGTAACTGACAGATATAGTCAGTATACAGTATGTGGTCCATGCAAGAACAACGCTAGAGCTGTCAATACCATGCTCTAACCCACTGGTAAATGGTAAAGTTACTAAATATAGTCTGTAACATTCTCTATGAATTGGGCTTTTAAATTATGTGTGTCATTTAATGTAGTGAACTTTGAAAATATTGATGTATGTCCGTTTTAAAGTGGTTGAAATGCATTAAAATACATTGACGGTATTTTTTATTTGTTATGGATCCCCATGCTGCCAAGGCAGTAGCTACTCTTCCTGGGGTCCAGCAAAATTAAGTCTGTTTATACAATTTTAAAACATTACAATACAGTATGATAAACTGAAGAAAATTTACATTTTCATCAAGTTTTTTAAATGTCTATGTTTACTTTTTGAAAATACTTCATATTAATGGACCAAAATACCAACAAATCTCCAAATTGATAGGTAGATGCAAAAATGTAATTTCCGCCTTTGGTGCCTTGCGTTAAACAAAATTCAAATATTTGTAGTGTTTTCAGTAGTTAATGACTTTTTTTTGCCACGTAGTGGTGTAGCTAACTACTGGAACTACACACTACTTTTTTTGGGTGAAAAAACAACAGAAAATAGAGTAGACATTCTGAATTGAAACATAGTTTTTGTGTTTAATAGGCTAAATGACACATTCTGTTAACATCTGTCTCCAGAACCAGAGTGATCTGTTTTTTTCAATGTGTGGTCTATGTCATTTCAGTTTTAGATAAGAGTGCTTTAGTGTAGCTTAACTTCTTCCAGTGTGAAGTAATTTGTTATCAGAGAAGCTTTCCCAACACTAATACATGGTTTGGAAAGCATCTACATGAGGGCTCTCCAACCCTGTTTCTGGAGAGCTCCAACCCCAGTTGAAAAATAACCTTTATTTATCACATCACGGACAAACTGAAATGGTCCACCCACACAGACAGCGTTGTGAAGAAGGCGCAACAGCGCCTCTTCAACATCAGGAGGCAGAAGAAATGTGGCTTGTCACCAAAAACCCTCACAAACGTTTACAGATGCACAATTGAGCGCATCCTGTCGGGTTGTTACACCGCCTGGTACGGCAACTGCTCTGCCCTCAACCGTAAAGCTCTCCAGAGGGTGGTGCGGTCTGCACAACACATCACCGGGGGCAAACTACCTGCCCTACAGGACACCTACACCACCCGATGTCACAGGAAGGCCAAACAGATCATCAAGGACAACAACCACCCGAGCCACCTCCTGTTCACCCCGCTACCATCTAGATGGCAAGGTCAGTACAGGTGCATCAAAGCTGGGACCGAGAGACTGAAAAACAGCTTCTATCGCAAGGCCATCAGACTGTTAAACAGCCATCACTAACACAAAGAGGCTGCTGCCTATATACAGACTCAAATCATTGGCCACTTTAATCAATGGATCACTATTCACTTTAAATAGTGCTACTTTAATAATGTTTACATATCTTACATTACTCATCTCATATGTATATACTGTATTTTATACCATCTATTGCATCTTGCTTCTGCTGCTCAGTCATTCCTCATCCATATATTTATATGTACATATTCTTATTCCATCCCTTTAGATTTGTGTGTATTAGGTAGTTGTTGTGGAATTGTTAGATTACTTGTTAGATATTACTGCACTGTCGGGAACTAGAAGCACAAGCATTTCGCTACACTCGCATTAACATCTGCTAACCATGTGTATGTGACCAATAAAATTTGATTTGCACTAGGCAAGTCAGTTGAGAACAAATTCTTATTTCCAATGACGGCGTACTCCGGCCAAACGCGGATGACACTGGGGAAATTGTGCTCCCAATCACAGCCGTATGTGACACAGCCTGGATTTAAACCAGGGACTGTAGTGACACCTCTTGCACTGAGATGCAGTACCTTAGACCGCTGTGCCACTCGGGAGCCCTGAGCACTTATTAACAAGGGGTGGAGCAAAACACTTACAGGACGGTAGCTTTCCAGGAACAGGGTTGGAGAGCCCTGATCTACATAGTGTTTCAGCAGACTGTATAAATATTTGACAGTCTCTTTAAGGCTACATAAACCTCACCTTCTCTAGCTCTGCGTTCTGTTTAGACTTGTACAGGACCTCCCCAACGGCCACGAACAAAGACAGCACCAGTCCTGCGGCCAGCACGATGAAGATACCCCCGATGTTCTGCACCCCCAGAGCGCTGGCCTCCTTATTCTTCTCATCCTCCGGACAGCCGTTTCCCCTCCACCACTTCTCCTTCATCATGTGCAACTTCCCTTCTTCCTGCAGTTGCAGGATCGCTATGGTGATCTTGTCCCGGTACGGAGACCCTGCGGGGGACAAAAAGGACAGAAAAATCAGATGATCAAAAACTATATATACTGAACAACAAATATAAACTCAACATGTAAATTGTTGGTCCCATGTTTCATGAGCTGAAATAAAAGATCCCAGAAATTGTCCATATGCACAAAAAGCTTATTTCTCATCCCTGTTAGTGAGCATTTCTTCTTTGCCAAGATAATCCACCCATCTGACAGGTGTGGCATAAAGCTGATTAAACAGCATGATCATCACATAGGTGCACTTTGTGCTTGGGACAGTAAAAGATCACTCTAAAATGTGCAGTTTTGTCACACAACACAATGCCACAGTTTTTAAGGAGCATGCAATTGGCATTATGACTGCAGGAATGTCCACTAGAGCTGTTGCCAGAGAATTGAATGTACTTTTTTATACCATAAACCGCCTACAACATCGTTTTAGAGAATTTGGCAGTACGTCCCACCAGTCTCACAACCGCAGACCACGTGTAACCACACAAGCCCAGGACCTCCATATTTCGGCTTCTTCACCTGTGGGATCATCCGAGACCAGCCATCTGAGACCAGCTGATGAAACTAAGGAGTATTTCTGTCTGTAATAAAGCCCTTTAGTGGCTAAAACTCATTCTGATTGGCTGGGCCTGACTCCCCAGTGGGCGGACCTGGCTCACACGTGGGTGGGCCCATGCCCTCCCAGGCCAACCCATGACTGCGCCCCTGCCCAGTCGTGAAATCCATAGATTAGGGCCTAATGAATTTATTTCAATTGACTGATTTCCATATATGAACTTTAACTCAGTAAAAAAATTCAAATTGTTGCATGTTGCATTTATATTTTTGTTCAGTATAAATAAAACGTCATAGAGTGAATTAATTTGTTATGAAGTTAATTCATTCAAAGACTATTCATTATTCATGCTATCTATCATATAGCATGCTATGGCCGTGTCGATTTTGTCCCGGCACAGAGAGCTTGCAGGGACAAAAAGGACAGGAGATCAGAAAATGTAGAAAGAAAGATACATTTTGCATCAGATTGGCTTATAAATGCATGTTGACAAATTTCCCCTTTGGGGGGGGGGGGGGGATCAGTAAAGTATTAATCTTATCTTATTTGATTTTATCTTATCTTAAGTCAAAGGTATTGTTCAATGGCAATTTTTTTGCATGCAATGGTGCACAGCAAATGTGCGATCATAATTTTAACACCCCACATTGTTAAATTGAACACTTTCTTAGAAATGATGTGTCCATCTCAAGGAGTGTTAAACTAACACTTTTCAAAGTGTTGATAAACTAACTCCCCCAAGAGTGTTGGGTCCCTAACACCGTGGGTGTTGCAAATTCTGACTTACAGTACATTTAAATTGTATTAGAGCTGATGCTATGACACTTTTTCAGTGTTAGGGAATTAAAACCTGAGATGGTACAGTAACTGTATTTTGTGTGTTGTTATAACACTGTTGCGTGTAAAGCCTTATTTGTATATTTATTTCCTACGGTGCCATTTCAGTACCACCCATAACTAGTAACAGAGACATGATTGTTGCATTCAATGGTTTTCAGTCCTGTAGCCTTCACCAAGTGAGTGCCTAAGTGAATATTTTATCATAACATTTATTTTTATTTTTATGACAATACATTACTGTTCTTGACAATACCATACCCGGACAGCCTATAGTCTTACCCTAACACAGTGGTCTGAAACTCCTGGTTTGCAGGCCACATCAGCAAGTCACATTATGCTGACTTGCGAAGTGTGATATCATTCCTATTGGAATCCAGCCAGAGTTAGAATATCCAACAATTTGAACTTTTATTCACCTGCAATCTGCAGTCAGAATGACTGCCAAGGTAGGGAAGAATGATAAATGAGACTGCCTAGTGGCGCAGCGGTCTAAGGCACTGCATCTCAGAGCCAGAGGCATCACTACAGTTCCTGGTTCATATCCAGGCTGTATCACATCCAGCCGTGATTGGGAGTCCCATTCAACGGCGCACAATTGGCCCAGCGTCATCCAGTGCCTAGTTAAATAAAAGGTACAATTAATTTTTTTTTTTTTTTAAATGTTTTAAATTAACTGGAAACACAATCTCAATAACGGGTGAAATAAGTTCAGCCATTTACAGATTGGATTAGTTTAGAGAAATGTATGTTATTTATCTTTGTGTAGTATAAGATCATTTAATTGATCAATGCATGCAGAAACAAACTATTCTAAAAAGCAATCTGCAACAAAGCATGCTGGGAAATATGACATTGAGGCCCCTCCCATGTCTTTTTCACTCTGAGAGAGTTAAAGGAAATTAACCGCAGTCGAGTAACAACAACGCCATGTGGTGTTGATTCCACTGTGATTCAACTAACACTTCATTTATTCACCGCAGGTGGCGTCAATTTCAATCCCACTGGTGTTAACGCCACTAGAATCTTTTTACCTCAACGCCAACATTTTTACACAGAACAATTTGTTGTGTGGGTATGGGGATCAACTTGTGGGCCTCTTTAGTTTATGAGCATAACCTGTCATGCTATTGTGGTGTCTTCATAGAAACACTCCCTTGTAAGTCCTCCATCCTCCTATTCATCGCTAATCCTCAGAGTATCTTGGACAGGCTACAGAATTAGCATCTTGTTCTCAAGCGGGCATTACAACACTACAAGGCGTTGGCGACACTGGGCTTTGTGTTCCGGAGGAGCAGAGCTCCCGTTGATTCTGATGAATAACCACTGTGTGTGTGTCATAAATGGTGTATGTAAACAGAAGAGCCCGGTAGGGAGTTCACAGTGTGTGTGTGTGTGTGTGTGTGTGTGTGTGTGTGTGTGTGTGTGTGTGTGTGTGTGTGTGTGTGTGTGTGTGTGTGTGTGTGTGTGTGTGTGTGTGTGTGTGTGTGTGTGTGTGTGTGTGTGTGTGTGTGTGTGTGTGCTTCCATATGCGTGTGTCAACTCCCCAAATCCGCAGACAGTGGGAGAACGCTGGTATTAGCGACAGCGTATTAGGACACAGCGGGAGCCTCAGTGATCGAAGGAAAAGTAATCACTCCGAGGTTACCGAGTAGGACTGCTGCCTCCCTCCCTCTCCTCTCCCTATTCCAGAGCACAACACTTCAACGGCCTAGGCAGCTACTACACACACACACGGACACACGCAGTCTCCCTCTGACGCAGCCAATACTAGATGAATGCTTATTGTTTTTTACATTTATATTTCATGAATGAACACCAACTTGAAACCATGTTAGTGTTTTTATAATATGATTATTTAACTTCTTCAGGCTAGGGTCCTTCTTTCTCAATTTGTTGGTGCTGAGTGGATCGTGTGTGTGATTGTGTGTTTGCGAGTGCATGTGTGAATGCATACGTGTGTATGTGTGGGCATGCATGTGTGTATGTGCAATGCTTCTAAGAAGCCACCAGGTAAAAGAGACACCACAGAGGCTTTTGTTCATAAGACAGTTTACTATTGGGTCCTATGCTTCCCTCTACACCCCCCTCCTTCCATCTCCATCTTTCATCATTTCATCTATCACTATCCGTCATATTTTCATCTACTCTGCTCAAAAGTATTGAGAGCCTTTCTGATCTCTGACTGTTATAGAGACCTTGATTGGATGATTGGTTCAACAAGCTCTCACAGTCTCACTGCAAGTTTAAACTGTTAAGTTTAGGCACTCATTCCAACTGGTTTTAAGGTAAGGGTACATGTTTGGGATAGGGATTTTTCTTTTTTTTTTAAACAGCCTCCCTGACTGAGATCAAACACACGACCTTCTGATCCTGAGTCATGGGATTGCACCCATCCACCATCCCCGTCACATGGTGAACTCGAGCCCAAGGATCCAACCAGTTTTCTAAGTCTCCTGATTCTTCTCAGCTTCAAATGATTCATGATGGGGGGAGTGGATATTATTGAGCACGACGCAACGCGGAGTGCCTGGACACATCCCTTAGCCGTGGTATATTTGTCATATACCACAAACCCCAGAGGTGCGTATTGCTATTATAAACTGGTTACCAACTTAATTAGAGAAGTAAAAATACATGTTTTGTCATGTCCATGGTATACAGTCTGATATACCACGGCTGTCAGCCAATCAGAATTCAGGGCTCGAACCACTCAGTATAAATATACGTATATACCCAGTGAAGGCAAAAAACCTTGAGGGTTTTATCCCTACAACAGAGTGTAATGGGGATTTTAGAAAACAACAGCTAACAAAAGCTAACCAAGTTACATCAAACTCTGAAATGACAGCTAACATTCCCTTTTAATTTGCTTCAGCTGTTTTACATTGACATTTTTATCCATATTAATGCTGCTGCTGCATGATTTTGCATGATTTTGAACCACAGCGAGACAATCCAGTTCCTGCTCATTAAGTCTCCTCAGCTTCCCGTGGTATTGGGATTCTCCTGGCTCCAGCGACACAATCCCCTCATTGACTGATCTGCCGGTGACATCATGGGCTGGAGCCACGCACATTGCCTGAAGTCAGCGCAGCCTGCCCCGGGACGTCTTCCTGGGGCCTTGGAAGTTGCCCCGGACCTCTCCGCCATTCCTGTGGAGTACCAGGACCTCCAGGAGGTGTTCAGTAAGGCCTGGGCCACTTCGCTGATGCCGCAACGACCATATGTCTGCGGGATTGATCTTCTTCCAGGCACCACTCCGCACCGGGGGCGACTGTACTCTCTGTCGGGTCCGGAGGGTTTCGCCAACTTTTATTTCCGCTTTATCCGGGGCTACAGCACCCTGACTTTCCCCCTGTCTGCACTCACCTCTCCCAAGGTTCCGTTCACGTGGTCCCCAGCTGCTAACCGGGTATTCCGGGATTTCAAACACCGCTTCACCACAGCTCCCATCTTAGTTCATCCTGACCCATCTTGCCAGTTTGTGGTGGAGGCTGATGCTTCGAATGTTGGAGTGGGGGCTGTCCTGTCCCAGGGGTCTGCCCTGGACCGCAAGTTGCATCCCTGCATTTTCTTCTCCCACCGCCTCAACGCCACAGAAAGGAACTATGATGTGAGGAATCGTGAGCTTCTCGCGGTGAAGATGGCATTGGAGGAGTGGAGGCAATGGCTGGAGGGGGCGGAACATCCATTCATTGTGTGGACCGACCACAAGAACCTGGAATATCTCCACACACCCAAGCGGCTCAATTCCAGGCAGGCTAGGTGGGCCCTACTGTTCACCCGGTTCAACTTCTCCCTCTCCTACCGGCCGAGATCCAAGAATGTCAAGCCGGATGCGCTGTCACGACGATATAGCCCCACGACTACTACCCTGGAACCTGAGACCATCCTTCCCACCTCGTGCCTGGCAACAGCACTCAGCTGGAGTATAGGGAAGCAGGTTCGGGAGGCGCAGCGTTCCCAGCCGAACCCCGGGGGGAGGTCCAGATAGCCGAATGTTCGTGCCTGACGCGGTCTACTCCGCGGTCCTGGAGTGGGCAGATTTGCAAAGAAAAGCCATATCTCAGACTGGCCAATAAAAAGAAAAGATTAAGACAGGCAAAAGAACACAAACGCTGGACAGAGGACCTCTGCATAGAAGGCCAGAATCCCGGAGTCACCTCTTCATTGTTGACGTTGAGACTGGTGTTTTGCGGGTACTATTTAATGAAGCTGCAACTTGAGGACTTGTGAGGCATCTGTTTCTCAAACTAGACACTCGAATGCACATGTCCTCTTGCTCAGTTGTGCACCGGGGCCTCCCACTCCTCTTTCTATTCTGGTTAAAGCCAGTTTGCGCTGTTCTGTGAAGGGTGTATTACACAGCGTTGTATGAGACCTTCAGTTTTTAGGCAATTGGAATAGCCTTCATTTTTCAGAACAAGAATAGACTGACGAGTTTCAGAAGAAAGTGCTTTGTTTCTGGCCATTTTGAGCCTGTAATTGAACCCAGAAATGGTGATTTTCCAGATACTCAACTAGTCTAAATAAGGTCAGTTTAATTGCTTCTATAATCAGAACAACAGTTTTCAGCTGTGCTAACATAATTGCAAAAGGGTTTTCTAATGATCACTTAGCCTTTTAAAATGATCACCTTGGATTAGCTAACACAACGTGCCATTGGAACACAGGAGTGATGGTTGCTGATAATGGGCCTCTGTACGCCTATGTAGATATTCCATAAAATATCTGCCGTTTCCAGCTACAATAGCCTGTCCTCGACCTGCCCTGCCCTGTGTTTTGTAGTACAGTTCTCAGATAATTTATTATCTGCCTCCCGTGTCTGCATCTGGGTCATATCCTGAGTGTCTGCATCTGGGTCATATCCTGAGTTGTGATAGTACAAACTGACCATGACTGACCCAGCAAAAACTCGGACCAGCTCCGCAATGCCGCCTCCTCCCAGGGAGCCACCATTGGAAGACACGAGGAGTTACGTCAAGGTCTTATGGAAGGATTCCAGACCTTGGCGGAATGACAGGACCATGCTTTCAACACATTGCTGGAGCAATTCCACGGATTGTCTGTGAGGCAGCCCGCTATGACACTAACCACCCAGACTGTCCATTACCCCACTACCAGCGGCATTTCTCCCCAATCTACCCCGGCTTCCCAAGAATCCTGCTAACCACCTCCGGAGCGCTACGCTGGAGATCCCGTATCCTGCTGGGCGTATCTTTCCCACTGTTCACTCAACTTTGAGCTGCAGCCCTCTTCATTTCCCTCGGATCGCTTGGGGATAGCGTATGTGATAACGCTGATGTCTGGGAGGGCTCTTGCCTGGGCTATGGCGGTATGGGAGCAACAACCCACTGTTTGCCTCAGACTGGAGGAGTTCATGGCGGAGGTACGTAAAAGTGTTTGATTCCCAGTTGTCCAGGAGAGAGGCGGCTCGTAAGCTGCTCCAACGTTGGCGGCTGAGAGTGGCTAGAACCAAGAAGCCCTGTTCGACGCGTTCCTTCACGGATTATCAAAGGTGATTTAAAGACGAGCTCGCCCCTGGACCTCGACTCCCTCATAGCCTTGACAATCCATATCGATGGGCTGCTACGGGGACATAGGAGGGAAAGGGAGTCTGTTCCCTGTCGCCGACGTTCGTCCTCGATTTCCACCTCACCTCGGGAGGATTCCCGGAAATCCCCGAAGCCCACATTTCCAAGTGGATCCGATGTTGCCCGAGTTCTCTCGGAAATGATTCTTCGCTGCCTGGTCCCCGCCAATCCCACCACCTGGAGACAGCAGCTTGTGTGGGTAGAGTATACGCACCACACACTACCTTGCTCAGCCTCTCGCCTTTTGAATGTTCTCTGGGATATCAGCCCTGCTCTTCCCGGAGCAAGAGGAAGTGGTCAGCATACCCTCGGCCCAGATGTTCGTCCGCCGCTGTCGCCGTACCTGGAAGAGAGCCCGGTCGGCGCCTTCTCAAGACCATGTTATGAGTCTCCTGTGAAGATCTGAAGGATCAGGTTACAAAATGTCCGCTATAAAGCTCCCTCTCTCCCGCAGAAATGGAAGTAAAAAATCTATTTCTTACAACAGAGAGAGATTTTGTAGGACTGTAACATCCAAGATTGGATAATGAAGCAATATTTCTGTAATCCGAACAGTTTGAATGGTCCAATGGTTCCAATTATGTCAGATCAGTTGTTGTTTTGGGATCTCATTAAGGACGGTATAACAACATAACTGTATCTCTGAACGTGTATATTTCCCAGTTGTCAGGTTTACATCCAAATGTTGTGGAACTTATAGGATTACATATGAAACTATTTATGAGAAGATGAAATGTGATCTTGGCCTTCTAAATGAGAAAATGTTTTTTCATGTGAAGTTTATCCAGTCAGTAACCACGCTCACGTGAACACAGACATTACGCCAAACGTAATGGAACACCCTTTTCCCCCAAGCGTTTAAAAGGACCCTCTGAAGAACTCTCTATAGACCAGTTACGTGCAGCGCCAGCTGAATACGTTACAAATGGTTAAGAAAACTACAAGCCTAAAGACCAAGCAGGCGTACGGTGTTGAACCGGATGACACGAATGGTTAGACTCTATGACGCCAGAAAAATGTGGAGCGTGGCTGCACGTTGAAATGGTAGGAATTTAAATCTCTAGAGACCAGTACATTGACGGGTTGCTATGGGCGTCTTTAAATTGTTCTAGCTCTACATTAGACCAGCGTGACCGACAGCGTGAGCTGAAAGGTAGGGAATGGTTAGAAACTCTCTGAAACTCTCTCTCTCGAAGAAGAAGAAGACTACACAGGAACATTCAGTCTGCAGCTGTTTAAGTACTTTAGTCTAGTAAACTCGACCAAAGACGAGAGGACAAAGAACAATTTACTCTCACCACCATAGATACCTCTATTCTAACGAACAGAGCCCGATGAACAATGCGGGGTAGACCTATGGAGGACCCGTTCTCACAGACACTCCGAAACCTACTACAACTGCAAAGGGCATGGTGACCTCTGGTGGACAACCAGAGACTTTCTGTTGAATTACTCCCCGTAGATGGATCAACTGTTTTCAACAGAGAGACAGCAAAGACATACACATGTAAATATGTACATTGCAATTATTTTGAATGAGTGACCATTCATGTGCTAAGTATTCACATTTCCATGAGCATAGTTATCAGCTGTATGTACGATAGTGGAAGTCCTTTGTCACTCCCTTTCCCTCTCGTTTAAATCCGCCATTTTGTGTAACAAGCCGTCATATTGGTTTAGTCCACTAGGGACCTTTCATTGCATAGTGTTAGTAACCAATAACTATACCACGTGTAAGCTATCTTGTTTGTTTGTTTATGTAATTCTCTGAGATTATTTAGTTAGTAAATAAATAATTAAGACAATTTGTATATCGCTGATTCATCATTTATGTTAGGGTTCGTGCAGATATCCAAGGGTTTTGCGACATTCAGAGTGAGACTTAAGGTAAATAAGAATGAATTAATTGACCGATGTAAGAGATATTTATATCTTTAGAGTTTAGTCAGGAGATAGTAACTCGTTAAATAACCTTTCCCGTGGTGCCCCAGATTACTACTTAACTAATTGTTATATGATTAATTTAATAGTGTAATAACTGAATGTGGTATGTAATTATTGTATAAAATAACAGTCAAACACATTGATGATAGTCAAGACACCACAACCACCTCCAGGAATCGATGATAGGCGGACCGCCACAGGGCCCCGGCTCCCCGTTATCATCTCGGGCAGAGGGTATGGCTGTCCACTTGGGATGTGCCCCTACGGGTAGACTCCTGCAAACTGTCCCCCCGTTTTATCGGCCCTTTCCCCATCTCCAAGATTCTTAGGTCCTCTGCTGTTCTTCTACTGTTGCCCCGTACCCTCCGTATACATCCCACTTTTCATGTGTCTAGGATTAAACCTATTTCTCACAGCCCTTTGTCTCCCATTTCCCTAAATCCCTGAGCCCACTAGGTGAATAATCTGTTGATGTGCCCTTGAGCAAGAGCAAGGGACTTAACTACTCATGTATGTCACTCTGAATAAGAGCGTCTGCTAAACGACAAATGTAAAATGTAGGTGGGGGGCCCACAACCAAATCTTGCTAAGGTCCCCTAAAAGGAAAGAGGTGCCCCTGTGTGTAATTCATAAATAACTTAGCTATTGAAATGCAAGCAACAGGTGATGAGACCAGCAACAGAAAGTATTACAATACAAAAACACAATATTTCCCTCAAGTCAACCATACCAAGATGTTTGTAATACAGTCATCAGTACCGTTCATATTTTTAACCTACTGGACCTCCTTAGCACAAACAAACAAGAACATTAAACAAATATTATTCACTATTTTAAATGATGATGTAATGGTGAATGAATCACATTGTTAAATGTGGTAGCTGCAAGCTGTCTGTGTTTACACCCCTTTCAGTCCAATCACCAAAGACAGCTATAGTAGAGGGAGCGAGGTTACAAGAGAAAAGGGTGTGGGGACTAGGTGGAGGTTCAGATCTCCTGGAGACCCTTCTATAGCTTATCAACCAGTTAGTTATTAGAATCAGGTACACTAGATAAGGGTTGGACAAAACCTACGAGACGGTTACTCTCCAGGAGAGCCCTGTATCAGATCAAGCTGGATCTTGTGTCGAGTCTGTTGGTTCCATATCGATCTGGTCATCCTCAACGTGGTACTCTAGCCCTCGGGGGCCTGATTGGTGTCACACTTTTTCCACTACCCCAGCTAACACACCTGATTAAACTAATTGCATTCCGAGGTATAGTCCTCTAGAGAATCACCTGAAAAACATAAATGGTGTCACAATTACTTTGTTTGTAAAAGGTAGCATCATTGAAACTTTTTAAAAACCAAGCAATGCTCTCATATCTAACCTACATGCTTGTGGTCGGCAAAGAAAGCAAACAGGTACACGCAACAAACATCCATTGAAGTATAGTCAATGTGTTCACAGAGTTGGATTATGTCCACATACGGTAGCCTGGGAGAGGCGAGGTGAGGAATAGGGCTGAATGGCGGGAACCCAGTTACCGAGATTTACAACCCAAAACCTCTCCCTTTCTCCGGGATAAGTAACTGTGAGAAACCGGTAAATTATAATAAATTATTTACATGAACAGCATGACGTGAAATGGAACTGCTAAATTATATGCAATGTCTAAATGTGGATTCTCTACGGCCTCCTCTCTTGTCACTACATGATGAATCATCAACGCGCAGGGTGGGGACCGACAGCCCATCTCAGTTTGTGGATCTATGATCTCATCGTTGTATTGTGAAAGGTAGACCTACATTTGCTGCAGCATAGCCTATGCTAATGTACAGTTGAAGTCAGAAGTTTACATACACCTTAGACAAATACATTTAAACTTTGTTTTTCACAATTCCTGACATTTAATCCTAGTAAAAAATCCCTGTTTTAGGTCAGGTAGGATCACCACTTTATTTTAATAATGTGAAATGTCAGAATAATAGTAGAGAGAATGATTTATTTATTTCAGCTTTTATTTCTTTCATCACATTCCCAGTAGGTCAGAAGTTTACATACATTCAATTAGTATTTGGTAGCATTGCCTTTAAATTGTTTAACTTGGGTCAAACATTTCGGGTAGCCTTCCACAAGCTTCCCACAATAGTTTGGGTGAATTTTGGCCCATTTTTCCTGACAGAGCTGGTGTAACTGAGTCAAGTTTGTAGGCCTCCTTGCTCGCACACGCTTTTTCAGTTCTGCCCACAACTTTTCTATGGGATTGAGGTCAGGGCTTTATGATGGCCACTCCAATTGACTTTGTTGTCTTTAAGCCATTTTGCCACAACGTTGGAAGTATGCTTGGGGTCATTGTCCATTTGGAAGACCCATTTACGACCAAGCTTTAACTTCCTGACTGATGTTTTGAGATGTTGTTTCAATATATCCACAAAATTTCCGTGCCTCATGATGCCATCCATTTTGTGAAGTAAACCAGTCCCTCCTTCAGAAAAGCACCCCACAACATGATGCTGCCACCCCCGTGCTTCACAGTTGGGATGGTGTTCTTCGGCTGGCAAGCCTCCCCCTTTTTCCTCCAAACATAACATTATGGCCAAACAGTTCTATTTTTGTTTCATCAGACCAGAGGACATTTCTCCAAAAAGTACAATCTTTGGCCCCATCTGCAATTGCAAACCGTAGTCTGGCTTTTTTATGGCGGGTTTGGAGTAGTATCTTCTTCCATGCTGAGCGGCCTTTCAGGTTATGTCGATATAGGAATCGTTTTACTGTGGATATAGATACTTTCGTACCTGTTTCCTGCAGCATCTTCACAAGGTCCTTTGCTGTTGTTCTGGGGTTGATTTGCATTTTTCGCACCAAAGTACGTTCATCTCTAAGAGACAGAACGTGTCTCCTTCCTGAGCGTTATGACAGCTGCGTGGTCCCATGGTGTTTATACTTGCGTACTATTGTTTGTACAGATGAACGTGGTACCTTCAGGCATTTGGAAATTGCTCCCAAGGATGAACCAGACTTGTGGAGATCTACAATTGTTTTTCTGAGGTCTTGGCTGATTTCTTTTGATTTTCCCATGATGTCAAGCAAAGAGGCACTGAGTTTGAAGGTAGGCCTTGAAATACATCTGCAGGTACACCTCCAATTGACTCAAATGATGTCAATTAGCCTATCAGAAGCTTCTAAAGAATTTTCCAAGCTGTTTATTAAAGGCACAGTCAACTTAGTGTATGTAAACGTCTGACCCACTGGAATTGTGACACAGTGAATTATAAGTGAAATAATGTGTCTGTAAACAATTGTTGGAAAAATTACTTGTGGCATGAACAAAGATGTCCTACCCGACTTGCCAAAACTATAGTTTGTTAACAAGAAATTTGTGGAGTGGTTGAAAAACAAGTTTTAATGACTCCAACCTAAGTGTATGTAAACTTCCGACTTCAGCTGTATGTAGTCAACCACAGCTTACAGACTACATGAATAAACAAACACACATTAAGTAAAACTAAACTCTCCTACTTTACCTTGCACTACTAAAAAAGACCTCCTAACTTCTAACAATCCCGCCCACAAATCCCTTCCAAAACCCCGTCCAACCTCAATAACACTACACATCAGACTTCCCCTTTCTTCCACATACTGGTACTTACAACAATACATGCTTTACTGTTTCATCAACCATACCCTCCGTACACAAACCATTTACATGCTTGCAAACCAGATGTCAATGGCGCAACCGAGCAAACACCACCTCTTCCTTCCTAATCTAACCTTTGAATCTTGGTCCACCAACATTTCTTTGGAGGGCATATAAATGCCAGCCCTTAGGCTTGCTCTCCCACCTCTTCTGCCACACATCTATCATAATGTTTCTAATCTTACATTTGGCCTCACTTACCTCTCCCCGTCATACTGTCTGAACCAACTTGACCGTATATCAGGGTTCGCCAACTGCCGGCCCGCAGGTGGTGTATTTTTTGGTTGTATAGTTTGTATATCGTTGTATTTTCAATTAGTATGACTGTCCTTGTCTATCAGTGTATCAGTGTTTTGTTATTTGTTATGATTTTTTTTGTGGACCCCAGGAAGAGTAGCTGCTGTTTCTGTAAAAGATAATGGGGATCCAAATATCCAGGTAGATGATGTTGTTCGGCCAGACGCAATATTGAGAAAATCTTTCTTGGGGGGGGGAGTAGGTACTCTGGTAAATGTATTCCTTTTATGTAAATGTAGGCATTAACTAGCTATGTAATTGTAAGACCTTTTACAGTTGGTCTAGTGTCTGTAGCTTAAACTGTTAAAGGTCTGTACTATTTAGAAAACCAACCATTGACAGCCATGATGTTTTATGCTATTTCTCAGTGGTGGAAAAAGTACCCAATTGACATACTTAAAAGTAAAGATACATTAAAAGAAAATGACTCAAGTAAAAGTGAAAGTCACCCAGTAAAATACTACTTGAATAAAAGTCTAAAAGTATTTGGTTTGAAATATACTTAAGTATCAAAAGTAAATGTAATTGGTAAAATATACTTAAATATCAAAAGTAAAAGTATAAAAAAAATCGAATTCCTTATATTAAGCAAACCAGATGGCACTATTCTTGTTTTATTTATTTATGTATAGCCAGGGACACACTCCAACACTCAGACATCATTTACAAATGAAGCATGTGTGTTTGGTGAGTCCGCCAGATGAAATGCAATAGGGATAACCAGGGATGTTCTCTTGATAAGTGTGTGAATTGGACCATTTTCCAAATTGTCAAAAATATAAATTGTAAAGTAAAGTACAGATACTTAAAAAAAACGAATTAAGTAGATGGCGCTGGAAGAAATGGCAGCCGTTTTACGGGTGCCTAACCAATTGTGCTATTATGTGTTTTTTCTCGTTATTTGTAACTTATTTTGTACATAATGTTTCTGCCACGGCAAAAAATAGCTTCTGGATATCAGGACAGCAATCACTCACCTCGGATTAGACAAAGATGTTTTCTTCAACAAGCAGGACGCAGAGGATGTACTTCAGACACCCGACAAGGCCAATATCCCCGTCATTGGCAGGAGAAAGTAAAGCAGCTATAGAGGACACAGGGCGGGGTGCCTTGTAAGAATCTGCCGATGGCGAGTGGGAAATCTGCCTTTACCATCGATATTACTTGCCAAAGTACAATCATTGGACTATAAATTAGACGAGGTACGATCACGAATATCCTTTCAACAGGACATTAAAAACTGTAATATCTTATGTTTCACCGAATCGTGGCTGAATGACGACATGGATAACATTCAGCTGGCGGGATATACGCTGCACCGGCTAGATAGAACAGCCCACTCCGGTAAGACTAGGGGGGGGGGCTGTGTATATTTGTAAACAACAGCTGGTGCACGAAATCTAAGGGAGTCTCTATAACCACCACAGACGGATGCTGGCACTAAGACCGCACTCAGTCAGCTGTATAAGGAAATAAGCAAACATGAAAACGCCCACCCAGAGGCGGCACTAGACTTTAATGCAGGAAAACTGAAATCAGTCTTACCTAATTTCTATCAGAATGTTAAATGTGGAACAAGAGGAAAAAAACTTTAGACCACCTTTACACCACACACAGAGATGCATATAAAGCTCTCCCTCGCCCCTCATTTGGCAAATCTGACCATAATTCCATCCTCTTGATTCCTGCTTACAAGCAAAAACTAATGCAGGAAGCACCAGTGACACGGCCAATAAAGAAGTGGTCAGATGACGCAGATGCTAAACTACAGGACAGTTTTACTAGCACAGACCGGAATATGTTCCGGGATTCTTCCGATGGCATTGAGGAGTACACCACATCAGTCACTGGCTTCATCAATAAGTGCATTGATGACGCCGTTCCCACAGTGACTGCACGTACATACCCCAACCAGTAGCCATGGATTACAGGCAACATCCGGCACTGAGCTAAAGGGTTGAGCTGCCGCCTTCAAGGAGCGGGACACTAACTCGGACGCTTATAAGAAATCCCACTACGCCCTCAGATGAACCATCAAACAAGCAAAGTGCCAATACAGAACTAAGATTGAGTCGTACTACATCGGCTCCGATGCTCATCGGTTGTGCCAAGGCCTGCAAACTATTACAGACTACAAAGGGAAGCACAGCCGTGAGCTGCCCAGTGACACGAGTCTACCAGACGAGCTAAATCACTTCTATGCTCGCTTCGAGGCAACCAACACTGAGGCATGCAAGAGATCATCAGCTGTTCTGGACGACTGTGTGATCACGCTCTCCGCAGCTGACGTGAGTAAAACCTTTAAACAAGTCAACATTCACAAGGCCGCTGGGCCAGACAGATTACCAGGAAGGGTGCTCCAGGCATGTGCTGACCAACTGGCAGGTGTCGTCACTGACATTTTTAACATGTCTGTAATACCAACATGTTTCAAGCAGACCACCATAGTCCCTGCGCCCAAGAACACTAAGGTAAGTCTTCCGACTAGCTTGGAAAGACAGTACCGTGCAGTATCGAAGAGCCCTCACTGCTGCTCGATCATCCTACTTTTCCAACTTAATTGAGGAAAATAAGAACAATCCTAAATTTATTTTTGATACTGTCGCAAAGCTAACTAAAAAGCAGCATTCCCCAAGTGAGGATGGCTTTCACTTCAGCAGTAATAAATTCACAAACTTCTTTGAGGAAAAGATCATGATCATTAGAAAGCAAATTACGGACTCCTCTTTAAATCTGCGTATTCCTCCAAAGCTCAGCTGTCCTGAGTCTGCACAACTCTGCCAGGACCTAGGATCAAGAGAGACACTTAAGTGTTTTAGTACTATATCTCTTGACACAATGATGAAAATAATCATGGCCTCTAAACCTTCAAGCTGCATACTGGATCCTATTCCAACTAAACTACTGAAAGAGCTGCTTCATGTGCTTGGCCCTCCTATGTTGAACATAATAAACGCCTCTCTATCCACCGGATGTGTACCAAACTCACTAAAAGTGGCAATAATAAAGCCTCTCTTGAAAAAGCCAAACCATGACCCAGAAAATATAGAAAACTATCGGCCTATATCAAATCTTCCATTCCTCTCAAAAATTTTAGAAAAAGCTGTTGCGCAGCAACTCACTGCCTTCCTGAAGACAAACAATGTATATGAAATGCTTCAGTCTGGTTTTAGACCCCATCATAGCACTGAGACTGCACTTGTGAAGGTGGTAAATGACCTTTAATGGCGTCAGACCGAGGCTCTGCATCTGTCCTCGTGCTACTAGACCTTAGTGCTGCCTTTGATACCATCGATCACCACATTCTTTTGGAGAGATTGGAAACCCAAATTGGTCTACACGGACAAGTTCTGGCCTGGTTTAGATCTTATCTGTCGGAAAGATATGAGTTTGTCTCTGTGAATGGTTTGTCCTCTGACAAATCAACTGTACATTTCGGTGCTCCTCAAGGTCCGTTTTAGGACCACTATTGTTTTCACTATATATTTTACCTCTTGGGGATGTAATTCGAAAACATAATGTTAACTTTCACTGCTATGCGGATGACACACAGCTGTACATTTCAATGAAACATGGTGAAGCCCCAAAATTGCCCTCGCTAGAAGCCTGTGTTTCAGACATAAGGAAGTGGATGGCTGAAAACTTTCTACTTTTAAACTCGGACAAAACAGAGATGCTTGTTCTAGGTCCCAAGAAACAAAGAGATCTTCTGTTAAATCTGACAATTAATCTTGATGGTTGTAAAGTCGTCTCAAATAAAACTGTGAAGGACCTCGGCGTTACTCTGGACCCTGATCTCTCTTTTGACGAACATATCAAGACTGTTTCAAGGACAGCTTATTTCCATCTACGTAACATTACAAGAATCAGAAATTTTCTGTCCAAAAATGTGGCAGAAAAATTAATCCATGCTTTTGTTACTTCTAGGTTAGACTACTGCAATGCTCTACTTTCTGGCTACCCGGATAAAGCACTAAATAAACTTCAGTTAGTGCTAAATACGGCTGCTAGAATCCTGACTAGAACCAAAAAATGTGATCATATTACTCCAGTGCTAGCTTCCCTACACTGGCTTCCTGTTAAGGCAAGGGCTGATTTCAAGGTTTTACTGTTAACTTACAAAGCGTTACATGGGCTTGCTCCTACCTATCTTTCCGAGTTGGTCCTGCCGTACATACCTACACGTACGCTACGGTCACAAGACGCAGGCCTCCTAATTGTCCCTAGAATTTCTAAGCAAACAGCTGGAGGCAGGGCTTTCTCCTATAGATCTCCATTTTTATGGAATGGTCTGCCTACCTATGTGAGAGACGCAGACTCGGTCTCAACCTTTAAGTCTTTACTGAAGACTTATCTCTTCAGTAGGTCATATGATTGAGTGTAGTCTGGTCCAGGAGTGTGAAGGTGAACGGAAAGGCTCTGGAGCAACGAACCGCCCTTGCTGTCTCTGCCTGGCCGGTTCCCCTCTCTCCACTGGGATTCTCTGCCTCTAACCCTATTACAGGGGCTGAGTCACTGGCTTACTGGTGCTCTTTCATGCCATCCCTAGGAGGGACGCGTCACTTGAGTGGGTTCATTTTATCTCTATTTCTGCTTTTTGTGACTCCGTCACTTGAGTGAGTTGAGTCACTGACGTGATCTTCCTGTCTGGGTTGGAGCCCCCCCTTGGTTTGTGCCGTGGTGGAGAACTTTGTGGGCTATACTCGGCCTTGTCTCAGGATTGTAAGTTGGTGGTTGAAGATATCCCTCTAGTGGTGCGGGGGCTGTGCTTTGGCAAAGTGGGTGGAGTTATATCCTTCCTGTTTGGCCCTGTCCGGGGGTATCATCGGACGGGGCCACAGTGTCTCCTGACCCCTCCTGTCTCAGCCTCCATTATTTATGCTGCAGTAGTTTATGTGTCGTGGGGCTAGGGTCAGTTTGTTATATCTGGAGTACTTCTTCTGTCTTATCCGGTGTCCTGTGTGAATTTAAGTATGCTATCTCTAATTCTCTCCTTGTCTCTTTCTTTCTCTCTCTCGGAGGACCTGAGCCCTAGGACCATGCGTCAGGACTACCGGGCATGATGTCTCCTTGCTGTCCCCAGTCCACCTGGCGGTGCTGCTGCTCCAGTTTCAACTGTTCTGCCTGCGGCTATGGAACCCTGACCTGTCCACCGGACGTGCTACCTGTCCCAGACCTGCTGTTTTCAACTCTCTAGAGACCGCAGGAGCGGTAGAGATACTCTTAATGATCGGCTATGAAAAGCCAACTGACATTTACTCCTGAGGTGCTGACTTGCTACAACCTCGATAACTTCTGTGATTATTATTATTTGACCATTCTGATCATTTATGAACATTTGAACATCTTGGCCATGTTCTGTTATAATCTCCACCCGGCACAGCCAGAAGAGGACTGGCCACACCTCATAGCCTGGTTCCTCTCTAGGTTTCTTCCTAGGTTTTGGCCTTTCTAGGGAGTTTTTCCTAGCCACCGTGCTTCTACACCTGCATTGCTTGCTGTTTGGGGTTTTAGGCTGGGTTTCTGTACGGCACTTTGAGATATTAGCTGATGTACGAAGGGCTATATAAAATAAATTTGATTTGATATAGGTAAAGAAATGTAATCTAGCTCCCAGTATGCAATTACTATGGCTTCCTCTGGGTGTCAGTAGTCTTTGTTCAAGGTTTCAGGCTTGTTTCTTCCAAAACGGGGAAGAATAATGAGTTTTAGTACAGGGACACAGACTTGGAAATTTGTATATGCTCGCGCGACAAAGAGGACACGTATATCGTTTTCCTATTGAACATACTTCTTTCCGTATTTAATATTATAGTTTAATTACATTTTAAGGTATCTGACGATTAAATGTAACCGTATTTTGACTTGTTTCAACAAAGTTTAGCGGCAGCTTTTTGGATTCCTTTCTCTGCATGTTGAACGAGTGGATTACTCAAATCGATGGCGCCAACTAAACAGACTTTTTGGGATAATAAGAAGGATTTGATCTAACAAAATGACACTACATGTTGTAGCAGGGACCCTTTCGATGACAGATCATAGGATGATTTTCAAAAAAAGTATTATTTATTTGAATTGTGCACCCTCCAGTTTCACCGGAAGTTGTCCCGCTAGCGGGAAGCCTAGCCTTACTAATCGTACATGTACGTATTACCTCAAATAGCCCGACTAACCGGTTCAGCCGCACATTGACTCTGTACCGTTACCACCTGTATACAGCCTCGCTACTGTTATTTTCAATGTCATTTTACTGTTTTTATTTTTTATTTCTTTACTTATCTATTTTTACCTAATACCTATTATTTTTACTTAAAAACAGCACTGTTGGTTAAGGGCTTGTAAGTAAACATTTCACTGTAATAGTCCTTCATATCAAAGTTTATTTGTCACGTTTCCTAGAAAGGCCAAAACCTGTTGTATTCGGTGCAGTGACAAATAATCTTTGATATGAAGTATTTTTACTTAAGTATTTTACGCCAATGCAATTTCAAATAGTTATAATGCATAGTAATAATGTTTGGTGGCAGGACTATTATCAGACCTTCTGGGAAAAAACCCTGCAAATGAATACAAAAAACAATGTTTTAAGTGAAATATTAGCTTTTGTTTGAAGTCGAAAAAAACACGTCACATCAGGCATGCAATAGGAGATAATTTAGCAATGTGTGTGATGGAATTCCTTTTTTAAATTATCCTTTTGTAATTTTACCCAATTTTTCTCATCGCTGTAACTCCGCTACGGGCTCGGGAGAGGCGAAGGTCGAGATACGTGTCCTCCAAAACATGACCCACCAAGCCACGCTGCTTCATAATACATTGCTCGCTTAACCTGGAAGATAGCCGCACCAATGTGTCGAAAGAAAAATCTTTGACTGATGACAGCTTGAAGGCACCCGGCCCGCCACAAGGAGTCGATAGAGCGCGTTCGAGCCAAGGAAAGCCCTCTGGCCAAACCCTCCCCTAACCCAGATGGCGCTGGGCCAATTGTGCATCGACCTATGCGGCTCCCAGTCAGGGCTGGCTGTGACACAGCCTGGGATCGAACCCCAGGGGTAGCAGTGGTCTCTGCGGCCTCATCATGAACACAATATATTTAATCAATTTTAGAATAAGGCGGTAACGTAACAAAATGTGGAAAAAGTCAAGGGGTCTGAATACTTTCCGAAGGCACTGTACATTATGGTCCGTACGTATAAACAGAGTCGGAGTGCTGATCTAGAATTTGGTACCCCCTTTCCATGTCATCTTGTTCATTACTTTCCAAAAGTTAAAACTGGTCTTAGATCAGCAATAATACTCTGAGATACTCCAGGAATACGGACCCAGAACCTTCTCTGTGGTACATACTCTTTATATGCCAGGCAGAAATGTTGCCCCAACACAAAATGCTGGGTATGTCTGGTGTATTATGATGCACTGTGTGTGTCAAGTGGAACAGTGTTTACACATACCAGCTGAAATGTCAGAGAGAAAAACTGATTTGTGATCCAGTAGCTATCTATGTCAGGCATGGTATTTTCAAATGTCAATCTGTACAATTGTCTTAATGTGTGGGGAAATACTAGATTCTGTGTAGAATTCCTATTAATATTATTGTCCATTTACCCTTCACTTTAACCCTTACCTCCCAAACTCAGTCATAACGCGTCATTCTTCTACCCTTTCAAGTATGCATACAGTACATTACATTAGCCATATCCGTCTCAACCCTCCAAACTCCAACCTTTATCTGCTTGCCCTGATATACATGGTCATTGACAGGTAGAACGTGACATGGGTGATGGGCGATGTGGGTGATATGGTCAACATGGGCAATATAGGAGATATGGGTGATATAGGAGTTATGGGTGATATAGGAGATATGAACGATGTGGACAATATAAGCGATATAGGTGATAAAAGCGATGTGTGCGATATAGACGATACAGACTATTATAGACTATAAGGACAATATGCGTTACCCATGGGTGTTCCCACTCCGTAGGCCTTGGAGTCGATGAGGCCCCCTATCTGGGTAAGGTTGCAGTTGCGCTGGGTGACAAACTCAATGGTTGTGGACTCCATGAGGAAAGCGTAGTCGGAGGTGAGCACGCGCTGGATGCCCGTGTCTATGTTTTTCACAATCACAGACGTTCGCCGGCTGTTCATGAACTCCCACATCTTGTCGTAAGTGGAGATCTTCGTCTTCTGTCAAACCACCGGAGGAAGAAAAGGAAGATTAATGGAATCCACCTCTTCTAATAAGAATTGATTTGGTTCATATAGCACTGGCCTTTCCAGTGTCAATCAATCAATAAAATTGGTTTATAAAGCAATTTTTACATCAGCAGATGTCACAAAGTGCTTGTACAGAAACTCAGCCTAAAACCCAAAAGAGCAAGCAATGCAGATGTAGAAGCATGGTGGCTAGGAAATACTCCCTCGAAAGGCAGGAACCTAGGAAGAAACCAGGCTCAGAGGGGTAGTCAGTCATCTTTTGGCTGTGCCCGGTGGAGATTATACATGGCCAATACTTTTCTAGTACCTTGAACTGAGGGGTTTATTATATTTTCTTGCCGTCTTTCCCTACAGCAGATCGATATTTGAGTGATACCCACAACCACAACACCGCAGAAGACCACTTATCGCAGTGAGCCCAATGGTAAGCTAACTACCTTGAAAAAGGTCATGGTAGATCCGTCCTCCACCACTCCGTACAGGATCTTGGTCTGTTTGGCCAGGTCATCGGCCGAGTCGATGGGTGACTCCATGCGCTCCACGGTGAGGAAGGCAGCCAGGTTGGCCGTGTAGGAGGAGATGATAATGAGGGTGAAGAACCACCAGATGCCCCCCACGATCCGGGTGGACAGGGCCTTAGGCATGAGTTCTGAGCCTGGGTACGGAGTGGAGGATAGGGGTGTAGGGAGTGGAGACAGATAGAATTCGAGAGGTTACAGCAAGGGTGTATGGAGAAGATGTCTACATAGGCAGCATCCACAAAGGACTTAGTGAGGGGTTATATTGTGCTCTGTAGATCATCCGGAGTAGCCTGAGTGGGACTTGAATCCAGGCCACTGGGACTGTCCATCGATTAGTAAGAAAGGTTGCTATGTGTTGTACTTAAATCGCTCCCATTATGTATTGGGAGTTGGACAGTAGGGGGATGGTTTCACGTACCCAGATTAAGCCTACTCCTGAACTAAAAAGCATGTTGAATGGTGAATATCCATTGACAGAGCGTTTGAGTCCTTAAAATAGGATTTATCTGGGTCCAGGAAACTGGTCCTAAAGGTATACTCAATTAACTTACCGTCCGTCAACACAAATCACTTCTTTAAAGTTACACGTTTACATTTCACAATAAAAACTTTAGTGGAAACTGACAACCTGGTTGGGTCTGACTGTCATGTACCCAAGGTACCCTCACATCCTGACCCCATGTCCCACTACTCCATGGGCACTGATTTGTTGCGGGCAATGGGAGAGGACTCTGGGTAGTGGCACCTGACACGAAGCTGTTCTTGTTGAATAAGTGCAGCATGGCTAGTTGGTAATAGATAAGTTATACCTAAAGGCTAGTTCACTGGGTCGTCATTTTCCTTTTCACACTATCATGCTCACCCAAACATGTTTGATATTTTCCTTTCACTTTGTCCTTTTCAGCATGGTTCCAGCAACTATGGTGGAGGCGTAACCAGGCCAGCACAGACTCCGCTCAGTCATATGAAAAAGGTATCTGTTACACTGAGACCCTTACCAACTTTATAATTGTTTTATACTGGGGGGAGGGTTGCAATGCAACCTAATTTAATCTATATACAGTTGATGTCGGAAGTTTACATACACCTTAGCCAAATACATTTAAACTCAGTTTTTCACAATTATTGACATTTAATACTAGTAAAAATCCCTGTTTTAGGTCAGTTAGGATCACAAATGTCAGAATAATAGTAGAGAATGATTTATTTCAGCTTTTATTTCTTTCATCACATTCCCAGTGGGTCAGAAGTTTACATACACTCAATTAGTATTTGGTAGCATTGCATTTAAATTGTTTAAATTGGGCAAACCATTTCTGGTAGCCTTCCACAGGCTTCCCACAATAAGTTGGGTGAATTTTGGCCTATTCCTCCTGACAGAGCTGGTGTAACTGAGTCAGGTTTGTAGGCCTCCTTGCTCGCACACGGTTTTTCAGTTCTGCCCACAAATGTTTTATTGGATTGAGGTCAGGGCTTTGTGACGGCAACTCCAATACCTTGACTTTGTTGTCCTTAATACGTTTTTCCACAACTTTGGAAGTGTGCTTGGAGTCATTGTCCGTTTGGAAGACCCATTTGCGACCAAGCTTTAACTTCCTGACTGATGTCTTGAGATGTTGCTTCAATATATCCACATAATTTTCCTACCTCATGATGCCATCTATTTTGTGAAGTGCACCAGTCCCTCCTGCAGCAAAGCACCCCCACAACATGATGCTGAAAATGGTCATTATGGCCAAACAGATTTTTTTTCCTTCATCAGACCAGAGGACATTTCTCCAAAAAGTGCGATCTTTGTCCCCATGTGCAGTCGCAAAGCGTAATCTGGCTTTTTTATGGCGGGATTGGAACAGTGGCTTCTTCCATGCTGAGCGGCCTTTCAGGTTATGTCGATATAGGACTCGTTTTACTGTGGATATACACTGCTCAAAAAAATAAAGGGAACTCTAAAATAACACATCCTAGATCTGAATGAATGACATATTCTTATTAAATACTTTTTTCTTTACATAGTTGAATGTGCTGACAACAAAATCACACTAAAATTATCAATGGAAATCAAATTTATCAACCCATGGAGGTCTGGATTTGGAGTCACACTCAAAATTAAAGTGGAAATCCACACTACAGGCTGATCCAACTTTGATGTAATGTCCTTAAAACAAGTCAAAATGAGGCTCAGTAGTGTGTGTGGCCTCCACGTGCCTGTATGACCTCCCTACAACGCCTGGGCATGCTCCTGATGAGGTGGCGGATGGTCTCCTGTGGGATCTCCTCCCAGACCTGGACTAAAGCATCCGCCAACTCCTGGACAGTCTGTGGTGCAACGTGGCGTTGGTGGATGGAGCGAGACATGATGTCCCAGATGTGCTCAATTGGATTCAGGTCTGGGGAACGGGCGGGCCAGTCCATAGCATCAATGCCTTCCTCTTGCAGGAACTGCTGATACACTCCAGCCACATGAGGTGTAGCATTGTCTTGCATTAGGAGGAACCCAGGGCCAACCGCACCAGCATATGGTCTCACAAGGGGTCTGAGGATCTCATCTCGGTACCTAATGGCAGTCAGGCTACCTCTGGCGAGCACATGGAGGGCTGTGCGGCCCCACAAAGAAATGCCACCCCGCACCATGACTGACCCACCGCCAAACCGGTCATGCTGGAGGATGTTGCAGGCAGCAGAACGTTCTCCACGGCGTCTCCAGACTCTGTCACGTCTGTCACATGTGCTCAGTGTGAACCTGCTTTCATCTGTGAAGAGCACAGGGCGCCAGTGGCGAATTTGCCAATCTTGGTGTTCTCTGGCAAATGCCAAACGTCCTGTACGGTGGTGGGCTGTAAGCACAACCCCCACCTGTGGACGTCGGGCCCTCATACCACCCTCATGGAGTCTGTTTCTGACCGTTTGAGCAGACACATGCACATTTGTGGCCTGCTGGAGGTCATCTTGCAGGGCTCTGGCAGTGCTCCTCCTTGCACAAAAGCGGAGGTAGTGGTCCTGCTGCTGGGTTGTTGCCCTCCTACGGCCTCCTCCACGTCTCCTGATGTACTGGCCTGTCTCCTGGTAGCGCCTCCATGCTCTGGACACTACGCTGACAGACACAGCAAACCTTCTTGCCACAGCTCGCATTGATGTGCCATCCTGGATGAGCTGCACTACCTGAGCCACTTGTGTGGGTTGTAGACTCCATCTCATGCTACCACTAGAGTGAAAGCACTGCCAGCATTCAAAAGTGACCAAAACATCAGCCAGGAAGCATAGGAACTGAGAAGTGGTCTGTGGTCACCACCTGCAGAACCACTCCTTTATTGGGGGTGTCTTGCTAATTGCCTATAATTTCCACCTGTTGTCTATTCCATTTGCACAACAGCATGTGAAATTTATTGTCAATCAGTGTTGCTTCCTAAGTGGACAGTTTGATTTCACAGAAGTGTGATTGACTTGGAGTTACATTGTGTTGTTTAAGTGTTCCCTTTATTTTTTTGAGCAGTGTAGATACTTTTGTACCTGTTTCCTGCAGCATCTTCACAAGGGCCTTTGCTGTTATTCTGGGATTGATTTGCACTTTTCGCACCAAAGCACATTCATCTCTAGGAGACAGAACGCATCTCCTTCCTGAGCAGTATGATGGCTGCGTGGTCCCATGGTGTTTATACTTGCATACTATTGTTTGTACAGATAAACGTGGTACCTTCAGGTATTTGGAAATTGCTCCCAAAGATGAACCAGACTTGTGGAGGTCTACAATTGTTTTTCTGAGGTCTTGGCTGATTTATTTAGATTTTCCCATGATGTCAAGCAAAGATGCACTGAGTTTAAGGTAGGCCTTGAAATACATCCACAGTTACACCTCCAATTGACTCAAATGATGTCAATTAGCCTATCAGAAGCTTCTAAAGCCATGAAATCATTTTCTGGAATTTTCCAAGCTGCTTAAAGGCACAGTTAACTTAGGGTATGTAAACTTCTGACCCACTGGAATTGTGATACAGTGAATTAGAAGTGAAATAATCTGTCTGTAAGCAATTGTTGGAAAAATTACTTGTGGCATGAACAAAGTAGATGTCCTACCCGACTTGCCAAAACTATAGTTTATTAACAAGAAATGTATGGAGTGGTTGAAAAACAAGTTTTAATGACTCCAACCTAAGTGTATGTAAACGTCTGTCTTCAACTGTATAGTAACTGAATTTCTCTGCAATTATCTTTCAAGAATAGAGGACCCAATCTAAATGTAAATAGCTGTTGCAGTAGCTACTCAAAGTTACTACTCCAATAAGGACTATAACTTTTATGTTCATTCAGTTGCAATAACACTAAAGGAGACACCTTCACTGTAACAAAAACTTAGCACAAAATATGCAAAAATAATAATAATTTGAAATAATATACACTGAGCAATTATATAAACGCAACATGCCAAAATGTCAAAGATTTGACTGAGTTACAGTTCACATAAGGAAATCAGTCAATTGAAATAAATTCATTAGTACCTAATCTATGTATTTTACATTACTGGGAATACCAATATGAATATGTTTGTCTAAGATACCTTTAAAAAAAAAAGGTAGGGCCGTGGATCAGAAAATCAGTCAGTATCTGGTGTGAGCACCATTTGCATTATGCAGCGTGACACATCTCCTTCCGATAGAGTTGATCAGGCTGTTGATTGTGGCCTGTGGAATGTTGTCCCACTCCCCTTCAATGGCTGTGCGAAGTTGCTGGATATTGTCGGGAACTTGAACACGCTGTTATACACGGCGATCCAGGGCAACCCAAACGTGCTCAATGGGTGAAATGTCTGCTGAGTATGCAGGCCCGGAAATAACTGGGACATTTTCAGCTTCCAGGAATTGTGTACAGATCCTTGCGATGGGACAATAGAAGCTCCTATTATCATGCTGAAACATGAGGTGATGGCGGTCGATGAATGGCACGACAATGAGCCTCAGGACCTCGTCACGATATCTCTGTGCATTCAAATTGCCATCGATAAAATGCAATTGTGTTCATTGTCCGTAGCTTATGCCTGCCCATACCATAACCCCACTGCTACCATGGGGCACTCTCTTCACAATGTTGACATCAGCACATCACTCGCTCACAAGACGCCATGTCCTCTGCCCAGTACAGTTGAACTCGGGATTCATCCGTGAAGAGCACACTTCTCACTTCTCCAGCGTGCCAGTGGCCATCGAAGGTGAGCATTTTCCCACTGAAGTCGGTTACAACGCTGAACTGCAGTCAAGACCCTGGTGAGGATGACAAGCACACAGAACCGTTCCCTGAGACGGTTTCTGAAAGTTTGTGCAGAAATTCTTCAGTTTTGCACACCTACAGATTAATCAGATGTCCAGGTGGATGGTCTCAGGAGATCCCGTAGGTGAAGAAGCCAGATGTGGAGGTCCTGGGCTGGTGTGGTTACATGTGGTCTGCAGTTGTGAGGGCGGTTGGATGTACTGACAAATTCTCTAAAACAATGTTGGAGGCAGTTTATGGTAGAGAAATTAACATTACATTCTCTGGCAACAGCTGTGGTGGACATTCCTGCAGTCAGCATGCCAATTGCACGCTTCCACAAAACTTGAGATTTTTGTGGCATTTTGCAGTGTAGCAATACTGCACATTTTAAAGTGGCCTTTTATTTGTCACTAGCACAAGGTGCACCTGTGTAATGATCATGCTGTTTAAGCTTCTTGATATGCCATACCTTTCAGGTGGAAGGATTTTCTTGGGATAGGAAAAATGCTCACCAACAGGGATATTAACAAATTTCAGCACCAAATTTGCGAGAAATAAGCTTTTTGTGCGTATGGAAAATTTCTGGGATATTTTATTTCTGCTCATGAAACATGGGACCAATACTTTACATGTTGCGTTTATATTTTTGTTCAGTATATTTTCCTCTCCAGCTTCCTCTGTACATTCATTTCAATCAGAAAACGAGGTAGCAACATTATTCTTGTTCCCACTTTAACCCAACTACAACTTTTAAGGTTAAATGGTGCCTTCATAAACCCTTTCTAAGCCCTATATAGATGCTTCATAACTTTTCCCCCATGCAGCACACACCCAGAGGCCCCTGTGTCGCCCGGAGCCTGGCCTAAAACCTTGGACCCCATAGAGAGTGGGACACGGAGATAGCCACAGCACCAGCAGGCTGAGGCAACTACCTTGCTGCATGAGAGCCCCGATGCCGAACCAGAAACTATTGAGCAACGTAAAATTGTTTTCCACCACGTCCGAGTCTGGGTTGCACGGATGGGGGTTGTACCACTCGTACGGGCTAAACCTGTGGTGGAGAGAGCACACAGACACTAAAATCAGTCAAACAAATGAACATTCATGGACAGGATGGTCTAGTGGTTAGTGCCTACACATCCGTCGGTGTCGGCATGGGTTCAAATCTGTCCTACTGCTTTTGATACATACCCCATCGACAATCTCTCCTCTGTCCAATAGAACACACACAATACCTTTACATTAAAAAACAGACAACGTTCGAGCTTCCCTAAGCAGACAAAAACATGATGTGAAAATCGTGTTATTGTAAGGCGACCAAAACAGTAGACGCTCCTATGATCCTCTACTATGCCCTTTGGGTCCCTCGCTCCTCTCGAGACCAAACACAAATCATTTACCCTTTCCCCCAACGTATTGATGTATTCAAATGCTTTCAGTTTGTTGTGAGAGGCCCAATCGATGGAGTGGAATAACATTGTCACTGGAGATAACGTCCCCATCCCTGATCATCTTTAGAGCTCATTGAGATTTATCGACTGGAGGATCCTTTCTGATTCCCCCCTGGTGGTTTGAGACCCCATCACCCCTCCCCAATTCAGCCAATATGCCTTCTTCCATCCATAGACTTCCTTGTGCATGTCTAATCCTCTTCCCCCTCCATTGCCTGACTCACCCTCTCCCCTTTTCCTCCCCAGCACTGCCTCCCTCCCTCTCTCCCTCCTTGCTTCTCTGTCCCCTAAGGGCCACTAGGGATATCCAGGTGTCGCCCATCTTCCCCAATAACCCCTGTGTATTTATACCGGTGTTCTCTGTTTGTCTGTTGCCAGTTTGTTTTGTTCGTCAAGCCTACCAGCGTTTTTCCCCTTGCTCCTGTCTTCGCTATAGTTCCTGTTGCTTGTTTCCCGGTTTTGACCATTCCTGCCTGCCTGCCCTGATCCTGAGCCTGCCTGCCGTCCTGTATCTTTGCCCCATCTATCTGGATTACTGACCTCTGCCTGACCTGAGCCTGCCTGCTGTCCTGTACCTTTGCCCCACCTATCTGGATTACTGACCTCTGCCTGACCTGACCCTGCCTGCCGTCCTGTACCTTTGCCCCATCTATCTGGATTACTGACCTCTGCCTGACCTGAGCCTGCCTGCTGTCCTGTACCTTTGCCCCACCTATCTGGATTACTGACCTCTGCCTGACCTGACCCTGCCTGCCGTCCTGTACCTTTGCCCCATCTATCTGGATTACTGACCTCTGCCTGACCTGACCCTGCCTGCTGTCCTGTACCTTTGCCCCACCTATCTGGATTACTGACCTCTGCCTGCCCTTGACCTGTCCTTTTGCCTGCGCCTGTTTGAATAATAAACTTTTGTTATTTCAACAATGTCTGCACATGGGTCTTACCTTAAACGCGATAGTGGCAATCGTCACCTACACAACATCAAACATACAGAGAGCTATAGACACCCATGGGGCTGGGGATTTGAAAAAAACATCAGGGCTTTGTTCCAATCTCCATCCTACCTCTAGAATGAATGTACTCTAAGTGGTATGGTAGTATAGACATTGGAACACAGCCCAGGTTTAATGTCCTGCTCATTGTTTCAGAATAAATTCCTAGTAGTAACTGATGTTTGACATTGATATATACTAGGCTATGCTGTTTGCTTCCATGAATAGGATCAGGGAAGTAACGGAGGGTAAATGCATGTAAAAAATAAAAAAACATTTATGCACCTATTACACCAAGTTAGTGTTGTTTGGATTAATGTTGTTGAACATTTACCAACCTTTGTGTTTACCACTACATCCCTGATTAGCATACATTGTGAACTGTAATCAGAATTACTTTGCTAAGTGTTTATGGTTCTCTGTATAAAGAAAAGTTTTTTCCACAAAGATGATGACTTGCGAGCCATTTATGGACTATTTATTTAAAAACCAGTTTGGTACGTGGATGCATTCCAAACTGTACCCTATTCCCTAAATAGTGCACAACTTTTGACCAGAGCTTTATGTTCAAAAGTAGTGCACTGGAGAGGGAATAGGATGCCATTTGGGATGTGTATAATTTTGCCTTTTCTTTACTGCTGCTCCTTATACACTTTCTCTGGACTTCCTCGGCCCCAATGGGCCGCCTGATTGTCCGGGATGTCAATGAGCTCTGTCTACTTGTAAACGCCAGAGACCGCGCGCCACACCTTGTCCCCTGTAGTGCGGTGTGTTATGTGACATTGTGTTGACAGTGTGAAACTGTGTGTGTGAAAGGAACCGATTGTGTGCGTGAGGTTTCTCTGTGTGACCTTTCGGTCTGCGTTCCGAACCTGCATTTCTCTGGGTCTTGTTCTGCACACTGATTACTACAGGAGAGAAGTGTCCAACAAGGGAGCGTAAGGTCACCGCACACATACACAAAGTTAAGATGGCGCCAAAGAGGATTCCTACGTTTTACATGATCCTAACCAACTGTGATATTTTGTTCGTTTTTTTGCATTGTTTAAAAATATATTTTTTTACTTATTTTGTACATAATGTTGCTGTTACCGTCTCTTATGACCGAAACTTCTGGACATCAGAACAGCGATTACTCACCACAAACTGGAAGAAGCTTTTTCCTTTAACGAGTCCGACGAGAAGGATATACTGCTTTCCGAGGAACAGGCCCAAATCCCGGTCATTGGCGTGAAGAAAAGATGGAGGAAAAGAGGACGCAGATCGGGCTGCCTTCTGAGAATCCGTAGGCGAGCGAGTAAACTCCCACTGCCATCCGTTCTACTTGCTAACATGTTTGGAAAATATTGACCTACGATTACAATTATCCAACCAACAGAACATTAGAAACTGTATTATTTTATGTTTCACCAAGTCGTGGCTGAATGACGACATGGGTCATATAGAGCTGGCAGGATATTCTATGCACTGGCAGAACAGAGAAGAAGCTACGTCTAGTAATACGAGGGATGTGTCTTCTTTTTTTTTTTAAATGATCGACAACGACGTCCCCACAGTGACCGTACGTACATATTCCAACCAGAAACCAGAAGCTCCAGAGGCACCGCCAAAGCGGGTATTGACTATGATGGAGTGGGGTCCACGTCCCGCACCCGAGCCGCCACCGTGAGAAGGCCCACCCGGACCCTCCCCTTCTATGTCAGGTTTTGCAGCCGGAGTCCGCACCTTTGAGGGGGGGGGGGGTACTGTCACGCCCTGGCCTTAGTTATCTTTGTTTTCTTTATTATTTTAGTTAGGTCAGGGTGTGACATGGGGGATGTATGTGTTTTGTATTGTCTAGGGGTTTTGTATGTTTATGGGGCAGTGTCTAGTCTAGGTGTATGTATGTCTATGGTTGCCTAGATTGGTTCTCAATTAGAGACAGCTGTCTATCGTTGGCTCTGATTGGGAACCATATTTAGGCAGCCATATTCATTAGGTAGTTTGTGGGTGATTGTCTATGTGTAGTGTTTGTGTCAGCACTATTTGTTTATAGCGTCACGTTCGTCGGTTTGTTGTTTTGTTAGTTTGTAAAGTGTTCTTCGTTTCGTGTCATTAAACAAGAAGAATGTATTGTTATCACGTTGCGCCTTGGTCCTCCTCTCTTCCACCATACGGCGATCGTGACAGAGTGGGAGACTAATCCGGACGCTAATAAGAAATCATGCTATGCCCTCAGACGAACCATCAAACAGGCAAAGAGTCAATACAGGATTAAGATTGAATCCTACTACACCGGCTCTGACGCTCAGCGGATGTGACAGGGCTTGAAAACTATTACAGACTACAAAGGGAAACCCAGTGACGCAAGCTGCCCAGTGACACGAGCCTGCCAGACAAGCTAAATGCTTTTTATACTCGCTTCGAGGCAAGCAACACTGAAGCATGTATGGGAGCACCAGCTGTTCTGGATGACTGTGTGATAATGATGTGAGCAAGACCTTTAAACAGGTCAACATACACAAAGCCGCGGGGCCAGACGGACTCCCAGGACGTCTACTCAAAGCATGCGCGGACCAACTGGCAAGGGTCTTCACTGACATTTTCAACCTCTCCCTGACCGAGTCTGTAATAGCTACATGTTTCAAGCAGACCACCATAGTCCCTGAGCCCAAGGAAGCGAAGGTAAAATGGCTAAATGGCTACCGCCCTGTAGCACTCACATCTGTAGCCGTGAAGTGCTTTGAAGGGCTGGTCATGGCTCACATCAACAACAGCATCCTGGATACCCTAGACCCACTCCAATTTGCATACCACCCAAACAGATCCACAGATGACGTCATCTCAATCACACTCCACACTGCCCTTTCCCACCTGGACAAAATGAACACCTATGTGAGAATGTTGTTCATTGACTACAGCTCAGCGTTCAACACCATAGTGCCCACAAAGCTCATCACTAAGCTAAGGACCCTGGGACTAAACACCTCCCTCTGCAACTGGATCCTGGACTGATCCTCAACACTGGGGCCCCTCAGGGGTGTGTACTTAGTCCCCGCCTGTACTCCCCGTTCACCCAAGACGGCGTGGCCTAACATGACTCCAACACCATCATTAAGTTTGCTGACGACACAACAGTGTCATGCCTGATCACCGACAATGATGAGACAGCCTATAGGGAGGAGGTCAGAGAACTTGCAGTGTGGTACCAGGACAACAACCTCTCCCTCAATGTGAGCAAGACAAAGGAGCTGATTGTGGACTACAGAAAAAGCCGAGCCGAACAGGCCCCCAATAACTTCAACGGGGCTGTAGTTGAGCGGGTCGAGAGTTTCAATTTCCTTGGTGTCCACATCACCAACGAACTATCATGGTCCAAACACACCATGACAGTTGTGAAGAGGGCATGACAAAACCTTTTCCCCCTCAGGAGACTGAAAAGATTTGGCATGGGTCCCCAGATCCTCAAAAAGCTCTACAGCTGCACCATCGAGAGCATCCTGCCCGGTTGCATCACCGCCTGGTATGGCAACTACACAGCATCTGACCATACGGCGCTACAGAGGGTAGTGCGTACGGCCCAGTACATCACTGGGACCAAGCTTCCTGCCATCCAGGACCTCTATAATAGGCGGTGTCTGAGGAAAGCCCATAAAATTGTCAATGACTCCAGTCACCCAAGTCATAGATTGTTTTCTCTGCTACTGCATGGCAAGGGGCACCGGAGCGCCAAATCTAGGACCAAAAGGCTCCTTAACAGCTTCTACCCCCAAGCCATAAGACTGCTGAACAATTAATCAAATGGCCACTGGCATATTTACATTGACACCCCCCCTCCATATGTTTTGTACACTGCTGCTACTCACTGTTTATTATCTATGCATAGTCACCTCACCCCTACATACATGTCCAATTTACCTCAACTAACGTGTATCCCCACACACTGACTCGGTACCGGTACCACCCTGTATATAGCCTCGTTGTTGTTATGTTATTGTGTTACTTTGTATTATTATTTATTTTTTACTTTAGTTTATTTGGTAACTATTTTTCTTAACTCGTCTTGAACTGCACTGCTGGTTAAGGTCTTATAATTAAGCATTTCAAGGTAAGGTCTACACATGCTGTATTCGGCACATGTCACAAATAAAGTTTGATTTGATACGAATATACACACACACACACACACACACACACACACACACACACACACACACAGAGCACAGACAGGGGACATGCCGAGTTCCACACAGAATAACAAAAGGATTCCTCTGCCTCTTCTCCTCCTCTCCTCTTCTCTCATCATCCTCCTCTCCTATCCAGGGTCACAATAACCCAACAGGCACCCTCCTATCATCTGTCTGCTGGATTAAATTACTCGAGCCAGCTTTATAGATCGGTTTCTTTATTGTCTCAGGGCATCTGAGGAGAGGTGTGTAAGAGAGAGAGATAGAGAGAGAGATAGTGTGTGTTTGTGGTGGACATTGTGCGGCAGGCCCACGTTCGCCAGCGGTTACAAGGAGACAGTGTGTGTGTGTGCGAGACGAGAGAGCCTGAGGTGACACTGTGACATGTACTTATCTAGTGTGTAAGCTGGCGTAAGGAGCAATTACATGTTTACATGTAATGACAGGGGCCTTATTGAGAATGTCACAAACGTCCAAGTTTTCTGTGATATATTTTGCGACTGTATACGTACCTATGATTGAGAACACCCTCTGAGTGAATCAAGAAAGAGTCAAGAAATAACAAAATGTCGGAGGAAACAGTTTAGGAACATGAAAAAATTGAATTCTGACGATTATAGGAAAATAAGTTACTTCCTTTTAGCCCTTCAGATGTGGGTGGAATGAGCTTTTAAATCCTTAGAGATCGGAGGTTTTACTGTTTTGCTACTGACATACCTCCGTCTATGGCTACACTGCCGATTCTATTTCTAGGGGATTAAAGAAAACACCATCCTTCACATATAGGGACTTAACCAATCAATCTGTTTGTAGGTCAATACTACAATTATGAGAGAGCAAGTTGACGCCTGGGCAGAGATCAGTACATCAGACTTAGAGCTATTGCACATCAACACCCATATGGAGGAGAGAGAGGAATAGTTATCTGATAAAGAAGACTATAGTATGGGCAATATTGGTGTGATTTCCTGGGTTCAAACCCAGGTTTCCTTAATTGCCATAGCACTGTTTAAGCCTGCTGAGCTAAAGCCTCGAAGACCAAATCATCATGTTTCAAGCAAGGTTATTCATCACTAGAGTGTGGTTAAGGACGTTTGTTATAATAAGTGAATCTGTTATAATAAGCACACTTTCATACACACACAAACATGCTTGTACGCAGACAATGTTGCAGTTATATCTGAGTTCATTTGACTGTGTCTACTGTGTAAACTTAAAACCGTGTAAAGGCCACATTGAAAACATAGAGAAACTTACCCAACATACCTTTGATAAAGATGACAATAAAATAAGTGCATATTCTGAACCAACTTAGGTGACAGTTGTTGCCTTCCTTTCAGGTGATCAAAAGGCCAGTAACATTTGGAAAACGTATATTAACCACAAAACTCTTGGGGTCAAACCGAAGAACAATCAACAGCTGGCACACCAGAGTTCTGGGGTTAATGAACCCTTTTCTACATTAGCAAAGGCTCCAGGGGAATTCTACCAAAAAGCGGGCAACATTGGGCATCGGATGTCATAATGGCGTCATATTGTTGTTGTAAACTGCTTTTATGGATGCAGAAACGTCAGATTACAACCACCATTTTGCAACCAGAAAAATAAGTCTTACTCTACTTATAATAGCTGTATAAACACACTGTACTCAGCTCCATAACACTGAACAAACCAATATATAACCAAAGGCCGGGCAAGGCCATAGGTTACTTATACAGTGCTTTAGCTCTACCTCACTCGATTGTTTCATATTTCCCTCAGTCTGGGGTTAAGCCAGGGCATGTCCACAGCACTTTACATAAGATAGCTTTACATGAGCTTGAGGGCATATGTACTGCCTCAGTCAGCCGGACTTAATTCACACACTGTCAAAGCTTTCCTGTGGGGCATAGAGTTTGTTTCACAGGTAGAATAACTTCACACTCTGGGCTTGTGCTCGTATCGTAAGACGGAGAGAAAAGCCGCTGTCTGGTTTGGGAAAGCGAGCGGTGAGGGATGGCATGTTACCTGGCTATGACAAACAGCACACAACTGACACCCAAGTAAGCCAGCAGAATATACATCCAGATATCGGGTGAGAGGGGGTTGAGGAAGGAGAAGACACCCGGGTTGGTTCCGTTGGGCTTGCGGTAGAGGATACTTATCCCCAGGGTCATGAAGGGCTTGGAGAAGTCGATGACCTTCTCCCTCACGTAGGTAATGGCCAAAGGAGCCACCACTAGGTCTGCTTTCTGTGGACAGAGATCGGGGAAGGAATTGGAGTCCACCAATCAGAAGCTGTGGTATCACATCAAAACCAATCATATTAGGACATACATTGGGAGGTTGGAGTAGTCCACCAATTAGGGGATATGGTATCAAATTAGAACCGATACAATTTGGACATAGATTGTGGGGTGGAGATAGTCGACCAATCAGGGGCTGTGGTATCACATTAGAAACTGGGGCTTGCAAGAAACTATCAGATATAGGATCTCCTCTCTGTCAACACTTTGACCAGTCATTGAGAATGTGTGGATCCTGGAAGGACAAGGGAAAATCAGTGAAGTCATTTAAACTAGGTTGTTATTGTAAATTAGTTTAGGTCCTGGATGCTGATTGGCTGAAAGCCGTGGTACATCAGACAATATACCACGGGTATGTCGCAAAAATACTTGTTTACTGTTCTGTTTATGTTGGTAACCAGGTTGTAATAGCAATCAGGGAGTTTGTGGTATATGGCTAATATACTGTGCCACAGCTAAGGGGTGTATCCAGGCACTTCACTTCGCGTCGTGCCTAAGAACAGCCCTTAGCCGTGGTATATTGGCCATATACCTCACCCCCTCTGGCCTTATTGCTTGAATTTAAAACTTGTTCTCAATGACTTACCTTGCTAAATAAATATGCAATATGAGAAATGTGCAAGACTTGGTGAGAACTGGGAAGTCAAAGGACTAAAAAGCGTCCTTAGTGTAATTGGTGTAGACCCAAACAGACCCTATAAAGTCAAAACCTCTGGACCTATTCAAAGCCCATTGTCCATTGTATCCACTATCTGCCAAACCGTATCCTCATCACCACGGCAACACACCAATAACCACCACGGGAACCATGACAGTACACTCCTCCACTCCACTACTCACGTGGTCCATGAGCTCCCTGACCATGCCATTCCACTGGCCCGTGCTCTCCTCCAGCGCCCCATACTTTCCGTCCTCCACCAGGTGCACCTAATAATAATAACAGTGATTTTTTGTATTTTTCTCCCATTTTCTCCCCAATTTTCGTGGTATCCAATCGCTAGTAATTACTATATTGTCTCATCGCTACAACTCCCGTACGGGCTCGGGAGAGACGAAGGTCGAAAGCCATGTGTCCTCCGAAGCACAACCCAACCAAGCCGCACTGCTTCTTAACACAGCACTGCTTCTTAACACAGCGCGCCTCCAACCCGGAAGCCAGCCGCACCAATGTGTCGGAGGAAACACCGTGTACCTGGCCCCCTTGGTTAGCGCGCACTGCGCCCGGCCCGCCACAGGAGTTGCTGGAGCGCGATGAGACAAGGATATCCCTACCGGCCAAACCCTCCCTAACCCGGACGACGCTATGCCAATTGTGCGTCGCCCCACGGACCTCCCGGTCACGGCCGGCTGCGACAGAGCCTGGGCGCGAACCCAGAGACTCTGGTGGCCCTAGACCACTGCGCCACCCGGGAGGCCCATAACAGTGATATTAATTATAAAAGTAACAACGACAACAAGAAAAATTATATATGCCATTCAGTAGACACTTGTAGTAGTATGTGCATTCATTTTCATACTGTTCCCCCATGGAGATCAAACCCACAACCCTGGCTTTGCAAGCCCCATGCTCTACCAACTGAGCCACATGGAAAAACGCTCACCTCATAGTGAAAGCCCAGGATCCCCGAGAGCTCGCGGAGCAGGTCGATGCAATAGCCCTCGAAGCGGTCGTTTCCGTACAGCGGCTTGTCGGACTTCTTGAACATCACATAGGGCTCCACCTGTTAAGGAAAGATGGGTGTGGGAGGGATGGGGAGAAGGTAGAGTGAAAGAGGGAGGAGGAAGAAAGGAGGGAGAGGGTGGAAAGGGGGAGAGAGGCAGAGAGAGGTAGAAAGGAGGAAGAGGCAAAGGGAGGGGGTAAAGACAAAGGGAGGCGGTAGGAGGCGAGAGAGAGGTAGAGATAGGGATGAGAAAAGACAGATCATAAAGCAGAGCAGGACGGCAACAAAGAGTGGTAAAAAAGGACAAGAAAGAGAATGATGTCAAAAGAGAGCAGAGAAAAACATACATCATACTCCAGCTATGGGGCAGCAGGTAGCCTAGCGGTTAAAGTGGAACTGACAGCGTTTTAGAAAGCTGAAATTATATTAAAATCTGTATTCAGACCCCTTCCCTTTTTCCACATTTTGTTACGTTTCAGCCTTATTCAAAAGGATTGTGTCAAGGCACAGATCTGGGGAAGGGCACCATGTCTGCAGCATTGAAGGACCCCAAGAACACAGTGGCCTCCATCAGTCTTAAATGGAAGTTTGGAACAACCAAGATTATTCCTAGAGCTGGCCAAACTAAGTAATCTGGGGGAGAAGGGCCTTGGTCAGGGAGGTGACCAAGAACCCAATGGTCACTCTGACAGAGCTCCAGAGTTCCTCTGTGGAGATGGGAGAACCTTCCAGAAGAACAACCATCTCTGCAGCACTTCACCAATGAGGCAATGATTGTAGAGTTGCCAGACGGAAGTCACTCCTCAGTAAAAGGCACCGGACAGCTTGGAGTTTGCCAAAAGGTACCTAAAGGACTCTCAGACCATGAGAATCAAGATCTTTTTTTTTTTTTTTTACATTGTCTGACAAGCAAGCACTTGGATATGGTCATTTTCACGTTTTCATACTTTCATAAAATGTTTGGGGCTGACGAAAGTAAAGCATTGCTGAAGATTCTATAGCAATATAGAGTGGGAAAGCGGTTGTGCGTTTGGACAATTTATAGACACTGCAGTAAATAAAACCTAATAAAAACATATCAGACTGGTGCACTATAGCTAATCAGAGCTTCAGTAGACCTATATGCATGCATTACATTTGGGGGAGAGGAGGTAACATCAAGATCCTATTACTACAAAGGGAGGCTTACTGGATATCCTCTCTAAAGACATTGACCCCTAGTGGTCTGAATATTGACTTTGATCTCAGGCCCTTCTTATGACCACATTTTCCTATATGAACAAGTCTTATAAATGTAACATGAATTTTTTTTACAGCTTATTAGCGTACACCTGACATGTTCCCCCTGTTGATGATGCTCATTATATATTAAGGTTGAACCAAAATTACATGTAACAAAAACGAAATACGAAATTATGTGAAATTGAATGAAACAATAATGTATGTTGACGATAATACGATGTACAACATTCCATTATGTTTCTATATGATAACAATAGCGTAATATATTTAATATGCCATATACAATTTTTTTTACAGTTTCACTAATTCATTTTAATTCACTTAATCATTATGACACACCCCTCACTACTGTCATTGGTTACAGTAATTGCACTGTGTGTCTACATAACCTGGTTCAAGTATTCATGACATCACCCTGAGGAAGGCACAGTGATGCCGAAACGTTGGTAAATACCCATTAAATTGCTGGGAGATTATACATGGAGTGTGCAACTTTTTTATTTTGATAGTTAGTAAGCACCTCCCACAAACTATTATTCTGGGTGTTATGCCAGCTCATGTTTTTTATTTTTATGAAATACATTTTACCAAGACAAATAATATTCTTCATGTCCTGAATTATTCAGTAGAGTCTTTCTCTAACATAGGATTAACATTATATCCAAAAAGTCGGATTTCGTAACCTAATACATCCGATAATAAGCACCGAGCTCTGTTGACAGAGCAGTGTTGCTTTCTCACAACAACTTTAGAATTTTACATGTTGTGGTGGTTGTCTGCAAAGTTGTTTCCGTGGGTCGCAAAAAGCTAAATTAGCATGACACGAGCTGAATTAAACGTAAAAGGCTTTGAAAATAAAAAGGACGCTCAGTGGCTAATTTACATTTCACCGAGATAACACTTGTTTTTGTGAGACAACTTCTAAAAAGAACAGGAATGTTGCATAAAGCAAATCACTAAAATATGAAAATAATACATGCTATGTCTCAAAATCTTACTTCTACACAACCGTTCAAAATTAGAGGTCACTTAGAAATGCCTTTTTTTTTGTCCATTAAAATAACATCAAATTGATCAGAAATACAGTGTAGACATTGTTAATGTTGTAAATTACTATTGTAGCTGGAAACGGCAGATTTTGTAATGTGACATCTACATAGGCGTACAGAGGCCCATTATCAGCAACCATCACTCCTGTGTTCCAATGGCACATTGTGTTAGCTAATCCAAGTTTATCATTTTAAAAGGCTAATTGATCATTAGAAAACCCTTTTGCAATTATGTTAGCACAGCTGAAAACTGTCTCTAACCAGAATAGAAAGAGGAGTGGGAGGCCCTGGTGCAGAACTGAGCATGAGGACAAGTACATTAGAGTGTCTAGTTTGAGAAACAGACGCCTCACAATCCCCTCTCATATGTCGAGAAACGTGCCTTTTTTCCTCGAAAGTACGTAATGTCACAATTCCAAAGCTATACGATATTACAGATAGCAAGTTAATTGTCTCACATCTCGGAAAAGATTTGTAATGTTGTACTTCTTGTTGATGAAATTCATGCTAATGTTGGGTTTTTGAGCTCGCGCCCAATAGACTACCATGCACTCCTTGTCCCAGATTCGCCCAGAATGCACCGCACGGCCCATTACCACCGTAGCATGTGCAATGTTTCCCATCTCCTCAAAAGTATATTTGCCGCTGCGAATGTCAGACTCCACCCTGTTGGGAACATCGATCTGCAGGTTGAACATGGTGAGATTGTAGACTCCTAAATTGATAGTGCAGTTTGTTTAGGCGATTTTACTTCGCCATTTTATATCGCCAAAATGAAACATTTGTTCACAAAAAATATTGTTCTCACATATTAGTGTTATTTAACACTGTAAATTAAATGAATGAGTTGTTTTGGGTGGATTTACCCCCTAACATATTATTTTACCCATTTGTCGTTTTTTGATTGGGCACCCCACTGATTCAATCTCTCCTCTCAGTCGTCATGACTTCAGTGATCCTGCTGTGTGCATATGTGAGGCCGCAGAAAGAAAGAGAACTAGCCAAATGTATGTTTACCAGTATGGTGGAGACGCGGAGGGATTTGTTAGCCAGAGAGTCAGTGATGTTAGACGTCTTGCTCTTGTGGTTCTCTGTCATGTTCAGCCCACTGGGAGGGTCCCATGTTCCAATCTGTTGGGGAAACATATGATCCCCTCATATCATAAAATGGTACTGTATATGCATACACAGACAGACATGAGTTGTGAACACACGCACCAGTGGTATAAAGTCGCTAGTGAAAGTCTACACACCCATTGCACGGTCTTCACATTTCAATGCCTTAAAATGTTATCTAAAAAGGGATTACATTGGATTATTCCTACCAATCTACACAACCTACTCCACATTTTCAAAGTAAACGACAAATTATAGAACATTTTCCAAATTAATAAAAAAATATATAAATTGTATTGATGTATTGATTGAAAATACAGACGATCAACAACACTGCATTCACTCCACATTACTGGCCTGTATGGCAAAGTCTTTCATTCTGTTTGCAACAAGGCCGTTAAGTAATAAGGCAAGACAACACATAAAAAAAACATATTTTTGGGGGCATAAAGAAAAAATCCAATACAACACAAAAGCCAGGAAAGCCTGTCTTTTCAAGTATTGTGGTGGCAGCGTCGCGATATGGGTATGCTATCACCAGCAGGGACTGGGGAGTTTGTCAGGTTCAAAATAAATATGAAAGGAGCAGGGGGGCTGCAAATGTTCTTATTTTACAAGTTGGATTTGACTTGAAAATTAAAATACACAAACAATAAGAACATTCATATTTATTCAATGATATCTGTATGTATTTTGTTATGCTTGATAGTTGAGCGATTTAATTAAGCATTTTCTTTTTATAAATCGCTTTTTAAAAATAAAAAGCTACAATCCTAACTGTTTGATTGACAAGAGTGATGGTCAGGGGGGCAGAGTTTTTACCACCATCATTGGGCTTGGGGCCAAAGTATGGGTAGTGCCTCAGTGAAGGTATGGCCAGTGAAAGAGTAGATACTGTATGAGATCTAACCTCCACATCATAGAAGGATACCTGACCCTCCTCATAATCCAAAAATACTCCCACCTTCTGGGGCTTCTCTCTCAGGAGGAGTGGGACAGCAGGTTTATCAAGAGCTTCATGCTAATTTCCCATGTCTCAGGCAAATGTTTCTCTTCCTGTTGATGGACTCTTTTGTCACTCCTAAACCCCAATCAGTCTTCCCCTTGATCTGCACCTCATAGTAAAATTGCCCAGAGGAGAAGCCCTTCTTTCCTAGGACACACACACACACTCTTTTGGGGTTTTCAATGAGATTCTGTCTTCTGATTGTATACTTATTTACTGTCCTCAGACAGAATAAGAGTGGGGTGTGCTGTATCAGGGTCAGCTCCAAGTGATTTTCATTTTCGAAATCTGTTCCAAATTATTCCCAAGCATTTTTATTTATTTTATTTTTTTATTTCACCGTTATTTAACCAGGTAGGCCAGTTGAGAACAAGTTCTCATTTACAACTGCGACCTGGCCAAGATAAAGCAAAGCAGTGCAACAAAAACAACACAGAGTTACACATAAACAAACGTACAGTCAATAAAACAATAGAAAAAAAGAAAAATCTATGTACAGTGTGTGCAAATGTAGAAGAGTTAATTAACCTGGTTAAATAAAGGTGAGATATACAGTGGGGAGAACAAGTATTTGATACACTGCCGATTTTGCAGGTTTTCCTACTTACAAAGCATGTAGAGGTCTGTAATTTTTATCATAGGTACACTTCAACTGTGAGAGACGGAATCTAAAACAAAAATCCAGAAAATCACATTGTATGATTTTTAAATAATTAATTAGCATTTTATTGCATGACATAAGTATTTGATCACCTACCAACCAGTAAGAATTCCGGCTCTCACAGACCTGTTAGTTTTTCTTTAAGAAGCCCTCCTGTTCTCCACTCATTACCTGTATTAACTGCACCTGTTTGAACTCGTTACCTGTATAAAAGACACCTGTCCACACACTCAATCAAACAGATTCCAACCTCTCCACAATGGCCAAGACCAGAGAGCTGTGTAAGGACATCAGGGATAAAATTGTAGACCTGCACAAGGCTGGGATGGGCTACAGGACAATAGGCAAGCAGCTTGGTGAGAAGGAAACAACTGTTGGCGCAATTATTAGAAAATGGAAGAAGTTCAAGATGACGGTCAATCACCCTCGGTCTGGGGCTCCATGCAAGATTTCACCTCGTGGGGCATCAATGATCATGAGGAAGGTGAGGGATCAGCCCAGAACTACACGGCAGGACCTGGTCAATGACCTGAAGAGAGCTGGGACCACCGTCTCAAAGAAAACCATTAGTAACACACTACGCCGTCATGGATTAAAATCCTGCAGCGCACGCAAGGTCCCCCTGCTTAAGCCAGTGCATGTCCAGGCCTGTCTGAAGTTTGCCAATGACCATCTGGATGATCCAGAGGAGGAATGGGAGAAGGTCATGTGGTCTGATGAGACAAAAATAGAGCTTTTTGTCTAACTCCACTCGCCGTGTTTGGAGGAAGAAGAAGTATGAGTACAACCCCAAGAACACCATCCCAACCGTGAAGCATGGAGGTGGAAACATCATTCTTTGGGGATGCTTTTCTGCAAAGGGGACAGGACGACTGCACCGTATTGAGGGGAGGATGGATGGGGCCATGTATCGCGAGATCTTGGCCAACAACCTCCTTCCCTCAGTAAGAGCATTGAAGATGGGTCGTGGCTGGGTCTTCCAGCATGACAACGACACAAAGCACACAGCCATGGCAACTAAGGAGTGGCTCCGTAAGAAGCATCTCAAGGTCCTGGAGTGGCCTAGCCAGTCTCCAGACCTGAACCCAATAGAAAATCTTTGGAGGGAGCTGAAACTCCGTATTGCCCAGCGACAGCCCCGAAACCTGAAGGATCTGGAGAAGATCTGTAGGGAGGAGTGGGCCAAAATCCCTGCTGCAGTGTGTGCAAACCTAGTCAAGAACTACAGGAAACGTATGATCTCTGTAATTGCAAACAAAGGTTTCTGTACCAAATATTAAGTTCTGCTTTTCTGATGTATCAAATACTTATGTCATGCAATAAAATGCAAATTAATTACTTAAAAATCATACAATGTGATTTTCTGGATTTTTGTTTTAGATTCCGTCTCTCATAGTTGAAGTGTACCTATGATAAAAATTACAGACCTCTACATGCTTTGTAAGTAGGAAAACCTGCAAAATCGGCAGTGTATCAAATACTTGTTCTCCCCACTGTATATATATATATATATATATATTTTTTAAATTGGGCACACAGCATGCTGCCTAGTGACTTTCTACTGTCACAGTCTTAAGCACACTGTGAGCACAGACATCCAAGCGATAAAACCTCACAAAAGTGTGCGGCGATGCAAAACTCTCCGCAGCACAAATATCTCCTACAGTCAACCCTTTAAACAACGCCCAAGACGCTGCCAGACCCATTTTGGAGACCCTGTACACTGCCAGGTAACCCTTGCCCCTTGCTGCTATATGCCAGTGGGAGAGACGCTGTTTAGAGAGTGGCCTTACTTGAGCTGGAATAGCAAAACAGACAAAAAGCTGGTACATAACTGGATATCCCAGATCCTTTCAATGTACATGCGTAAAGCGCACACCAGACACAGGGCATGTAAGTTGTTTTGCGTTTTGTGTAGAATCCGTAGGCGAGCGATAAACTCCCACTGCCATCCGTTCTTCTTGCTAACGTGCAATCGGAAAATAAAACTGATGATCAACGATTAAGATTATCCTACCAACGGGACATTAAAAACTGTAACAGCTTATTTTTCACCGAGACATGGCTGAACGACGATATGGACAATATAGAGCTAGCAGGATTTTTCATGCACAGGCAGAACAGAGACGCTACCTCTGGTAAGACGAGGGGTGGGGGTGTGTGTCTATTTGTCAATAATAGCTGGTGCGCGATGAGTAATATTGAAGAAGTCTTACGGTTTTGCTCGCCTGAGGTAGAGTACCTTATGATAAGCTGTAGACCACACTATCTACCTAGAGAGTTCTCATCTATATTATTCGTAGCCGTCTATTTACCAACACAGAACAAAGCTGGCACTAAGACCGCTCTCAACCAACTCTATAAGGCCATAAGCAAAGAAGAAAATGCTCACCCAGAAGCGGCGCTCCTAGTGGCCGGGGACTTTAATGCAGGCAAACTTAAATCAGTTTTACCAAATTTTTACCAGCAGGTCACATGTGCAACCAGAGGGAAAACAATCCTAGACCACCTTTACTCCACACACACCCAGATGCATACAAATAGTTATATTGACTAATGTTATGTCCGGATTGTCTCTTATCCGCTTGTCGTCCCCTTAGGCCATAGTTTGTACATTTCAATTGTCATTAGAAACCACATTTGTTTAAGCAAGTCAGCCATATCAGCTATGTTTTTTTTAAAGGAAGTGAATGAGGCTGAATGAACTGTTTCGCTGCCAGACAAGGCTCCAGATGTAATAGTGGTAAGGTGTTGGGACTGCTGTTGGCACAGCTTTATGTAGACCCTTTGTGGGTTTGTGGGCACCGTTTGTAGTGCAATACATGTATTGTTTAGTGTTGTGTTGTGTAGTGGCTTTTCTGGCATGCATTCCACTTTTTGGGTTTTTGCCCCACCAAGATTTACATGCTAAAATCGCCAATGAACACACGTCTGATCAGTCCTTCAGAACAACTCAAGGAGTTTGTTGTGCTCCTTACAAATCCTGTTTTCCAGGTTCTCCGCAGGGTCGATCAGCCTGTGTGTCTTCAGGTCTGCAGGGCTGGGGCTATCTGATGAGGCTGCAGGTGAGTCTCACAGTAAGAGGTCAAGTACTCCATGCATGACTTCAGGGCCTTGAGTTTCGTCCCGGTACATACATCATAGGCCACTTCTCCAGGGCCGGCATGGCTTTGGTCTGGGCTGCTTGTAGCTTTTACTTGAACTGACTTCCTGAACGAAGGAGCAATCTCAGAAATGAAAGTATTGATGCGAAGCTCAGATCTCCTGTAGAGTTTATCCTTAAACAGTGGACACTGGCACAGGCCATTACTGTCCCAGTACTTTCTGATGCAGGCCATGCAGAAGTTGTGTCCACATGAAGTGGTGACAGGCTCAATGAACAATTCCAAACAGAACACAGGATCTGTGCTTCTGACAGGAGACTGCTGGAGGATGCCATATCTAGACAATGAGTCCAAATGTGAAATCATGAAGCAATTCCTTGAATCTCTCCACTCTTGATATTATGTAGTTGATAATTCATGAGCTTATATAAAGTGTCATGAGTGTAAATGAATAACTACTATAAATGCAATCTTGATAAATGGTTTCACTAATGACTCATTTATGACGATTTCCAATGACACTGGAAATTGTCATAAATGAGTCATTAAGACAACAGGATATCCTCTACGGGATTGGTGTCCCTCCACCGGGACGGTTGAGCTAACGTGTGCTAATATGATTAGCATGACATTGTAAGTAACAAGAACATTTCCCAGGACATTAAGCAGAAAGCTTAAATTCTTGTTAATCTAACTGCACTGTCCAATTTACAGTAGCTACACTTACTGTGAAAAAATACCATGCTGTTGTTTGAGGAGTGTACAAAAAAAAAAAATGTATCACGGAAACTGGTTTGATACATTCACCTCTGAAGGTAAATAATGTACTTACATTCAGTAATCTTGCTCTGATTTATCATCCTGAGGGTCCCAGAGATAAAATGTTGCATAGTTTTGTTTAATAAAATACATTTTTATATTATAATATAGGAACTGGGTTCTAAAGTTTGAACCCCTGCTGTTTCTGGGGTTCGATCCTTAAGGAGGAGGACAGGCAGATGCTATCGGAAAAAATAATACTTTGGTTGTGTTTATGAAGGTCTTGGGTAACATTAGAATGAGATGTATTTTTACTGTAGGTTATCTATTGCCTCATGCTCAAGTGTGGAGCTCATGGAACTGTTCTTTTGTTTGTAAAAAGTGATATTTTGAAACCTCAGAATCTGCTCTTTCTGGTGCTATATAGGAAATCAAAACATCTTACCTGCATGTGACTCTATAAGAAGATTAGAAAAAGTAACTTTTTGGTGCTTCCAACAAAAAAAAGATATCCTCTTAAAACTTAAAACAATTCTGTTTAGTCGAGGTAATTGAGGTAATATGTACGTTGGTAGAGTTGAAGTGACTATGCATAGATAATAAACAGAGAGTAGCAACAGCGTAAAAATTGGGGGTAGAAGGGGGTAGAAGCTTGGGGGTTGGGGGTAGAAGCTGTTAAGAAGCCTTTTGGAGCTCAGGTACCACTTGCCGTGCGTTAGCAGAGAGAACAGTCTATGACTAGGGTGGCTGGAGTCTTTGACAATTTTTAGGGCCTTCCTCTGACACCACCATGTATAGAGCTCCTGGATGGCGGGAAGCTTGGCCCAAGTGTTGTACTGGGCCGTACGCACTACCATCTGTAGTGCCTTGCGGTCGGAGGCTGAGCAGTTGCCATACCAGGCGGGGTGATGCAACCTGTCAGGATGCTCTCAATGGTGCAGCTGTGTAACCTTTTGAGGATCTGAAGACCCATGCCAAATCTTCTCAATCTTCTGTGGGAGAATAGGCATTGTCGTACCCTCTTCACGACCATCTTGGTGTGCTTGGACCACGACAGTTCATTGGTGATGTAGACACCAAGGTACTTGAAACTCTCAACCTGCTCCACTACAGCACCGTCAATGAGAATGGGGGCATGCTCGGGCCTCCTTTTCCTGTAGTCCACGATCCTCTCCTTTGTCTTGATCACGCTGAGGCAGAGGTTGTTATCCTGGCACCACAATGCCTGGTCTCTGACCTCCTCCCTATAGGCTGTCTCATCGTTGTCGGTGATCAGGCCTACCACTGTTGTGTCATCGGCAAACTTAATGATGGTGTTGGAGTCGTGCTTGGCCATGCAGTCATGGGAGAACAGTTGGTACAGAAGGGGACTGAGAACGCACCCCTGAAGGGCCCCCATGTTGAGGATCAGCCTGGCAAATGTGTTGTTACCTACCCTTACCACCTGGAGGCAGACCGTCAAGAAGTTCAGGATCGAGTTGCGGAGGGAGGTGATTATTACCAAGGTCCTTAGCTTAGTGACGAGCTTTGAGGGCACTATGGTGTTGAACGCTGAGCTGTAGTCAATGAATAGCATTCTCAAATAGGTGTTCCTTTTGTCCAGGTGGGAAAGGGCAGTGTGGAGTGCAATAGAGATTGCGTCATCTGTGGATCTGTTGGGACGTAATATGTATGCAAATTAGGTGGGTCTAGGGTTTCTGGGATAATGGTGTTGATGTGAGCCATGACCAGCTTTTCAAAGCACTTCATGTCTACAGACCTGAGTACTACGGGTCGGTAGTCATTTAGGTAGGTTACCTTGGTGTTCTTGGGCACAGGGACTATGGTAGTCTGCTTGAAACATGTTGGTATTACCGACTTGGTCAGGGACAGGTTGAAAATGTCAGTGAGGGCACATAGAAGTAATTTAGCTCATCTAGTAGGCTCATGTCACTGGGCAGCTCGTGGCTGTGCTTCCCTTTGTAGTTCGTAATAGTTTGCAATCCCTGCCACATCCAACGAGCATCAAAGCCAGTGTTGTAGGATTTAATCTTCGTCCTGTATTGACGCTTTGCCTGTTTGATGGTTCGTCCGAGGGCAGAGTGGGATTTGAGGGAGCGGGTTAGTCCCCACTCCCTCAAAGTGGCAGCTCTATCCTTTAGCTCAGTGTGGATGTTACCTGTAATCCATGGCTTCTGGTTGGGGTATTTACGTACGTACGGTCACTGTGGGGACAACATCATCAATGCACTTATTGCTCCTCAATGCCGTTGGAAGAATCCCAGAACATATTCCCGTCTGTGCTAGCAAAACAGTCCTGTAGCTTAGCATCTGCGTCATCTGACCACTTCCCTATTGAGCGAGTCACTGGTACTTCCGGCTTTAGTTTTTGCTTGTTAACAAGAATCAGGAGGATAGAATTATGGTCAGATTTGCCAAATAGAGGGCGAGAGAGAGCTTTGTATGTGTCTCTGTGTCACGCCCTGACCTTAGAGATCCTTATTTATTCTCTATGTTTGGTTAGGCCAGGGTGTGACTCGGGTTGGAAAATCTATGTTTTCTATTTCTTTGTTGTTTTGCCGAGTGTGGTTCCCAATCAGAGGCAGATGTCTATCGTTGTCTCTGATTGGGGATCATATATAAGTTGTCATTTTCCGTTTGGGTTTTGTGGCGTGTTGTTTTCTGTTTAGGATGTTTCCGTGACAGAACTGTGCGCTTTCGTTTTTCTCCTTTTGTCATTTTGTTTGAATGTTTTTGTGAACATTAAATCATGAACACTTTCTACGCTGCGCTTTGGTCTCATTCCGACGACGAACGTTACATTCTGTGTGTGGAGTAAAGGTGGTCTAGAGGTTTTTTTCACTGGTTGCACATATTACATGCTGGTAGAAATGAGGTAAAACATATTTAAGTTTCCCTGAATTAAAGTCCCCGGCCACTAGGAGCACCGCCTCTGGATGAGCATTTTCTTGTTTGCTTAGGGCCTTATACAACTCGTTGAGTGCGTTCTTAGTGCCAGCATCAGTTTGTGGTGGTAAATAGCCAGCTATGAAAAATACAGATGAAAATTCTTGGTACATAGTGTAGTCTACAGCTTATCATGAGATACTTTACCTCAGGTGAGCAAAACCTTGAGACTTCATTCATCTTAGATTTCGTTCACCAGCTGTTATTGACAAATAGACACAGACCGCTATCCATTGTCTTTCCGGAGGCAGATGTTCTATCTTGCCGATGCACGGAAAACCCAGCCAGTTGTATGTTATCCATGTCGTCGTTTCGACTCTGTGAAACAAGATATTACAGTTTTTAATGTCATGTTGGTAGGATAGTCTTGATCGGAGCTCATCCAGATTATTATCCAATGATTGCGTGTTGGCTAATAGGACTGATGGTAGAGGCGGGTTACCCACTTGCTGTCGGATTCTTACAAGGCACCCTGACCTACGACCCCCATATCTCCGTCTCTTCTTCATGCAAATGACAGGGATTTGGGACTTGTCTGGTTTCTGAAGTAAATCCTTTGCGTCCGACTCGTTAAAGAAAAACCTTGGTCCAGTACAAGGTGAGTAATCGGTTTCCTGATATCCAGAAGCTCTTTTTGGTCTTAAGAGATGGTGGCAGAAACATTATGTACAAAATAAGTTACAAATAACGCTAAGAAACACACACAATAGCACAATTGGTTAGGAGCCTGTAAAACGGCAGCCATCTCCTCCAGCGCCATTATTTTCAACAATTGACTCAAAGAGTTGATTCAAAGAGAGAGAAAGACAATAGTTGAAGAGTTTTGAACAAATTGATTTCTTCAAAAGGAAGGAGAAGCAGCAGAGAGAGAAAATTATATTTAGCTGTATTTTTTATTCTTCTTAGTTTACATTTCAATTACTTAGCTAGCTAATGCAGCTATTTTAGCCAACTTAACAACCTGACTCAAACAAAGAGGAATGCTAGCTAGCTGACCAAGGCTATCCAACACTGCAACTCTTCCAAATCAAGGTAAGCTTTCTGTTTTATAAGGTAATGTTAATAAGAAAAAAATCCTCCTCCTAATCTGAAACGGCACCGACCACCACTGACCCACGCACACACACAAACTCACTTTTTCCAGTCCTTCCTCCTTTAGACTGATTACATCCAGGTCAAAGTCTGTCCTCAATCCGTTAGTTTTGTTGAAGAGGATGTGTCCAGTCAAGCCATCCCAATGGGCCTATAGAGAGGGGCACACACACACACACACACACACACACACACACACACACACACACACACACACACACACACACACACACACACACACACACACACACACACACACACACACACACACACACACACACACACACACACACACACCAACCACCTAATTCAACTCAAAAACAAAGTCCAATGTGTCCAAATTGTATCCCTCAATTACCCATAATACCACATATGCTCTTTCATTATATTTTGATCCACAAACCAAAAGCCTACAATGCTTTAATTTCAATTAGCTAGACCTTCCGCCTGGCTCTCTCCACACTGTCTGCATTTAAATACAACAAGAGACAATAGAGACGAGCACCACAGAAGCTTGTTTGACAGGTATTAGAGTTCATTACACTGTGAAGTTGGTTGTGCTTGAATTTTTACTTCAAAGTGATTGGAGGATCAGAGAGACAGCGCAGGGAGAGATATGAGAGACTAAAGTGGTGGGGGACAGTACATTTGTATTTAAGCAGGGAGTCATGCCGAGACCACGGCATATTTTGCAGCTCTGAATGAACACATCAATAAACAAAAATTACAATTACACTTAAATATATATATATATATGTATACAGTCGTGGGCAAAAGTTTTGAGAATGTATTAAGTTTTGAGAAAGTATTAATTTTCACAAAGTCTGATGCCTCAGTTTGTAGGATGGCAATTTGCATATTCTCCAGAATGTTGTGAAGAGTGATCAGATGAACTGCAATTAATTGCAAAGTCCCTCTTTGCCATGCAAATGAACTGAATCCCCCCAAAACATTTCCACTGCATTTCAGCCCTGCCACAAAAGGACCAGCTGACATCATGTCAGTGATTATCTCGTTAACACAGGTGTGAGTGTTGACGAGGACAAGGCTGGAGATCACTCTGTCATGCTGATTGAGTTCGAATAACAGACTGGAAGCTTCAAAAGGAGGGTGGTGCTTGGATTCATTGTTCTTCCTCTGTCAACCATGGTAACCTGCAAGGAAACATGTGCCGTTAACATTGCTTTGCACGAAAAGGGCTTCACAGGCAAGGATATTGGTGCCAGTAAGATCGCACCTAAATCAACCATTTATCGGATCATCAAGAACTTCAAAGAGAGCGGTTCAATTGTTGTGAAGAAGGCTTCAGGGCACCCAAGAAAGGCCAGCAAGCGCCAGGACCGTCTCCTAAAGTTGATTCAGCTGTGGGATCGGGGCACCACCGGTACAGAGCTTGCTCAGGAATGGCAGCAGGCAGGTGTGAGTGCATCTGCACACAAAGTGATGTGAAGACTTTTGGAGGATGGCCTGGTGTCAAAAAGGGCAGCAAAGAAGCCACTTCTCTCCAGGAAAAACATCAGGGACAGACTGATATTCTGCAAACGGTACAGGGATTGGACTGCTGAGGACTGGGGTAAAGTCATTTTCTATGAATCCCCTTTCCGATTGTTTGGGGCATCCGGAAAAAAGCTTGTCCGGAGAAGACAAGGTGAGCGTTACCATCAGTCCTGCGTCATGCCAACAGTAAAGCATCCTGAGACCATTCATGTGTGGGGTTGCTTCTCAGCCAAGGGATTGGGCTCACTCACAATTTTGCCTAACAACACAGCCATGAATAAAGAATGGTACCAAAACATCCTCCGAGAGCAACTTCTCCCAACCATCCAGGAACAGTTTGGTGACAAACAATGCCTTTTCCAGCATGATGGAGCACCTTGTCATAAGGCAAAAGTGGTAACTAAGTGGCTCGGGGAACAAAACATCAATATTTTGGGTCCATGGCCAGGAAACTCCCCAGATCTTAATCCCATTGAGAACTTGTTGTCAATTCTCAAAAGGCGGGTGGACAAACAAAACCCCACAAATTCTGACAATCTCCAAGCATTGATTATGCAAGAATTGGCTGCCATCAGTCAGGATGTGGCCCAGAAGTTAATTGACAGCATTCCAGCTTGGATTAAAGAGGTTTTGAAAAAGAAGGGTCAACACTGCAAATATTGACTCTTTGCATCAACTTCATGTAATTGTCAATAAAAGCCTTTGACACTTATGAAATGCTTGTAATTATACTTCAGTATTCCATAGTAACATCTGACAAAAATATATATATATACACACTACCATTCAAATGTTTGGGGTCACTTGGAAATGTCCTTGTTTTTGAAAGAAAAGCACGTTTTTGTCCATTAAAATAACATCAAATTGATCAGAAATACAGTGTAGACATTGTTAGTGTTGTAAATGACTATTGTACCTGGAAACGGCTGACTTTTAATGGAATATCTACGTAGGCGTGCAGAGGCCCATTATCAGCAACCATCACTCCTGTGTTCCAATGTCATGTTGTGTTAGCTAATCCAAGTTTATCATTTTAAAAGGCTAATTGATCATTAGAAAACCCTTTTGCAATTATTTTAGCACAGCTGCAAACGGTTGTTCTGATTAAAGAAGCAATTAAACTGGCCTTCTATAGACTAGTTGAGTATCTGGAGCATCAGCACTTGTGGGTTCAATTACAGGCTCAAAATGGCCAGAGACAAATATCTTTCTTCTGGAACTCTTCAGTCTATTCTTATTCTCAGAAATGAAAGCTATTCCATGCGAGAAATTGCCAAGAAACTGAAGATCTCGTACAACGCTGTGTACTACTCCCTTCACAGAACAGCACAAACTGTCCCCGGTGCACAACTGAGCAAGAGGACAAGTACATTAAAGTGTCTAGTTTGAGAAACAGACGCCTCAGAAGTCCTCAACTGGCAGCTTCATTACTCACTAAACACCAGTCTCAATGTCAACAGTGAAGAGGTTACTCCGGGATGCTGGCCTTCTAGGCAGAGTTCCTCTGTCCAGTGTCTGTGTTCTTTTGCCCATCTTAATCTTTTATTTTTATTGGCCAGTCTGAGATATGGCTTTTTCTTTTTTGCTCTGTCTAGAAGTCCAGCATCCCGGAGTCCCCTCTTCACTGTTGATGTTGAGACTGGTGTTTAGTGAGTCACTAAATAAACTGAGTAGTGATAACTTAAACACAAGCCATAGTCATATTAACTTAATTAACATTAAGTCATACTTACTCAATTCATCCTATACTGTATGTCAATGAAACGCTAACATTTGAAGTATTACGGTACCTCTTTGATGAGGCTTATAAAGCGCCCTCCGAAGCGCCAGGGTTTGTGGCGGTTGCACTGCAGCGAGCTGACAGTGATCTGCTGCGACTGCTGCACTGCCACCGCTACCACGTGCACCGCGTCGTACATCAGCGCTGCGTCCGTCTGCACACAGAGAGAGAGATATGATGTCAGAGCATTATTACATCATGAGACAAAAGGTGTCTCTTGCTAAATAGATTTGATTAGATTTCCATTAGACAACCTGTATAAGGTTAAATACAATACAGTGCATTGTTATGTCAGAGCATGATTACATAATAAAGTGCATTATGATGTCAGATCATTATTAGGCCTGCTTCATCAAGGGCATTATGATGTCAGAGCATTATTATATCATGAAGGGCACTATAATGTCATAACATTTTTAATTAAACCTGCACTGCGTAACTATGTGGGTACAGGTGTTTTTGGACCCTTCTGACAAGAATGTAGTATTTCTTTGAGATTTGAACACGTATCCCAGAAACCCCAGCTCTCATTGGTCGGATGACGTAGCATCAACATCCGCTCTGAGACTTTGTGGCTATTTCATCTCGTGGAAACCTAGTGTTGCCAATTTCGACATTTTCAGGAAATTTGAGACTGTGGATGCATGCGATGTGATAACAGTTATGGACAACGTTGAAGATAACTTGATTCTACTTGAGAAACAATGTCTTACGAACAGGTTAAAAAAATGTACATGTTAAAATATTCACGTTGTTAGCCAAAAAGGTAGGTAACATTAGCTAGCTAGCTAAATGGTTGTCAATAGCTATAGTGAATTTCCCTGCCTGGTAAAATATATCAATATGACAATAGCTTTTGTAGATTAGTTAACAGACTTTTGTAAAAAAAAATACATTGTAAAATAATGAATTTTGACTATCATAGCTCTGCATTCATTGAAAATAACTTTGGTTTTGGCTAGTCCTTTGCCCTTCATGCACGCCTCCAACTCAATCATCAAGTTTGCAGACGACACAACAGTAGTAGGCTTGATTACCAACAACGATGAGACAGCCTGCAGGAAGGAGGTGAGGGCACTCGGTGTGTGGTGTCAGCAAAACAACCTCTCACTGAACGTCAACAAAACAAAGGAGATGATCGTGGACTTCAGAAAACAGCAGAGGGAGCACCCCCCTATCCACATCGACGGGACAGCAGTGGAGAAGGTGGAAAGTTTTTATTACCTCAGCGTACACATCACGGACAAACTTAAAATGGTCCACCCACACAGACAGTGACAGTGTGGTGAAGAAGTCGCAACAGCGCCTCTTCAATCTCAAGAGGCTGAAGAAATTGAGCTTGTCACCTAAAACCCTCACAGACTTTTACAGATGCACAATTGAGAGCATCCTGTCCGGCTGCATCACCGCCTGGTACGGCAACTGCACCGCCCACAACCACAAGGCTCTTCTGAGGGGTGTGTGGTCTGCACAACCCCTTTCCCTGGGGGAAACTACCTGCCCTCCATGACACCTACAACACCCGATGTCACAGGAAGGCCAAAAAGATCATCAAGGACAACCACCCGAGCCACTGCCTGTTCATCCCGCTATCATCCAGAAGGTGAGGTCAGTACAGGTGTATCGAAGCTGTACTCCTAGCTTTACTAGCTAGCATTTGTGGGTTCACTGGGATGGCCCCTTGATTCTCGAGAGCTATGGCTATAAAGATGTGGTGTATGGATTGTAGATGTGTTATACTCTTCTGCATGAAAATCCTTATTGCTTATACATAAAAGACCATGTATTGAACATTACCATACAATCCTAATAAGTGTTGTGTACATGTTTTTTTCTGTGGGATTCCAGTTTTGAAGAGCCGTAGACCATCCAGGGGCACAGGCAGAGGTGCAGAAAGAAAGAATTGGACAGGAAGACCTTCAAAGGGCTGCCTGACTGCAAGAAGAGAGGCTGGCCGAGATGATGGTTAGTAAAAATATTTCACCTGTGGTACTATTTACCCATTTCACAACATTGTAATCATATCACACAACATTTGGCTGCATTCTGTAATTTCATGTTACTTTTTTCTTATCATTACAGCTTAAATTGCAAGAACTGTCCTTTGAAGAAAGGGGAGAGGTGCTGGAGCTGGCTGCTTCCCGTCTACCTGGAGTGATGTTTCACATCATGGAGTACCGGAGAGCTAGCCTAGGGTCTCCAGACAACCTCGCTGGTGCACCTGCATGAATTGCAGGGAGACTTCTACACACTATTACACACAACTCCTGCCATTTCACCACTGCAATATTCCATTTATTTATTACCAAGTACTGTATGTTTACATAACAGGTTAACACTTTCCACAACTACACTGTACTTTATTCTTCATTTGGATCCCAATTAGGAAAAATACTTGATTTGGTGATATCTTTAAGTCGATTTTGGTGTGAATTTTTCTTTAGTCTGGTCAGTTCAGTTCAGTACTTTATCGGAATGTTTCCCTTACACTGTGCTTTTGTTATTTTGAGGAAGGTTACGGAGACTACCTTGTATATCTCCTTAATAAAACGATTTGACCTGACCTGTATAATTGGACTGACTTGTTTTGTACTGTATTTACACGAGGGTAGTCCATCCGTCTTTCTGGATATCTACCCACCTGTAGGTTTGCTAAATTAAAGTGTAAACTGTCAAGAGCATAGATGTCCAGGAAAAGAGAATAGTTTAGTAAATAATTCCAAAAGTACAATAATGACGACTATATGCTAGACAGAAAATGCACAAGTATTGTTTCTCAAAAGTTTATTGTTGCCCTCACAAACTTCCCTTATTTATATGATTGACAGTTTTCTGAAGGTTTTAAAACTTCCCGGGAACCACCAAGTCTGACAGCAGGGAAAGCTCCAGTCCTTCCCAGCTCAAAGGTGTGCTTACTGCACCCGTGTTGTGTGGCGAGCATCTCCTCGAAGTTGTAGCAGCTCAGCCGTTGTTGGTGGTGCCATTTCAGGGAGTCTTGGGTCATCTGATCTGAGGATCATTCTGCTTGGTACCCCCAGTCTTTTCAACACTGCTTTCTGAAGTTCTGGGATGTCAGTGTAGTCCTTTGCAGTTTTCAATGAATAGACACTTCAGACTTGTTATAGTAGAGTCTCCTCTAGCTGAAAGATAGTTAATTCTCACCAAATATTATTCTATCATACCTGACGATCACACCTGATTAAACTAATTGCATTCTAAACTGAAGACCATGATTAGTTGATTATTGGAGTCAAGAGTTAGCCGGGACAAAAGTGTGACAACAATCAAGCCCCTGATGACTGGAGTTGACCATCCCTGACCTAGATCAGAGATAAAATATTTTTTGAATGTAGTTTTGTGACTATCATTAATGTGATGATGGTTATTTTATCAAGTCAATTAACTATGTTTAACTTCTCTAGGGTAGGGGGCAGCATTCGGAATTTTGGATGAAATGCATGCCCAAATTAAACTGCCTGTTTCTCGGGCCCAGAATATATGATATGTATATAACTGGTAGATTTGGATAGAAAACACTCTAAAGTTTCCAAAACGGTTAAAATAGTGTGTGTGAATATAACAGAACTGATTTGGCAGGCGAAAACCTGAGAAAAATCCATTCAGGAAATAGTTTTTGTTTTATGTTTTGTAGTTTTCTTTTCATTGCCATTACAGTATCCGTTGACTTAGGACTTAAATTGCAGTTTCTATGCCTTCCAATAGATGTCAACAGTCTTTAGAAAGTGTTTCAGGCTTGTATTCTGAAAAATGAGGAAGAAAGAGCAGTCTGAATGACTGGACTCTAAAGTTTCACAGGGCTTTTCATGCGCACAACCGAGAGAGCGCGTTTCTTGTTTACATTTTATATTGACGACGTTCTTGTTGAAATATTATCGATTATTTAGGCTAAAAACAACCTGAGGTTTGAATATAAACATCGTTTGACATGTTTCTATGAACTTTATAGATACAATTTGGATTTTTTTGTCTTCCTGTTTTGACTGCATTTGAGCCTGTGGATTACTGAAGAAAACGCGCGAACAAAACAGAGGTTTTTTGTTATAAAGAGACTTTATCGAACAAAAGGAACATTTATTGAGTAAATGAATGTCTGCTGAGTGCAACCATATGGAAGATCATCAAAGGTAAGGGATTCATTTGATCTCTATTTCTAAATTGTGTAACTGTTCTATCTGGCTGGCTACTGTTTGTAATGATTTGTCTAGTGGGCTATGTTCTCATAATCGTAAGGTATGCTTTCGCCGTAAAGCATTTTTTAAATCTGACACCGTGGTTGGATTCACAAGAAGTTAATCTTTAAACCTATGTAAAATATGTTTTGTTTTCTGAATTTTTATAATGAGTATTTCTGTATTTGAATTTGGCGCCCAGCAGCTTCACTGGCTGTTGAAGAGGTGGGACGCTACGGTCTCACGTGCCCAAGAGAGGTTAATTATTTAAATTATTGAATTAATCATGTAATAATTAACTCAATAACAATCTTGGGGCACCACGGAAAAAGTTGGTTTAATGAGTTACTGTTTCCCAAATTAATTCAAGAATATATCAGAATATATTGTTATCATATTAGTCATCCATTAATTATCACCACCTCGTCTCATTCTGAACGTCATTGACTTCAAATCTGCACAAACCTTAGTCTAAATGATGATACAGCGATACACAAAGTAGAAAATGAGTGTCATAAAATACATGTAGAATTATAGTGAAGACATCAAAACTATGAAATAACACATATGGAATCCTGTATTAACCAAAAAAGTGTTAAACAAATCTAAATCTACTTTATATTTGAGATTCTTTAATGTAGGCACACTTTGCCTTGATGACAGCTTTGCACTTTCTTGGCATTTTCTGCTGCTGCTGCGCCTTCTTCACAACGCTGTCTGTGTGGGTGGACCAATTCAGTTTGTCCGTGATGTGTACGCTGAGGAACTTAAAACTTACTACCCTCTCCACTACTGTCCTGTCGATGTGGACAGGGGGGTGCTCCCTCTGCTGTTTCCTGAAGTCCACAATCATCTCCTTTGTTTTGTTGACGTTGAGTGTGAGGTTATTTTCCTGACACCACACTCCGAGGGCCCTCACCTCCTCCCTGTTGGCCGTCTCGTCGATGTTGGTAATCAAGCCTACCTCTGAAAAAGGGGGATGCTTGCAAGGCGAAGAACACCAGCATCATGTGGCAGCATCATGTTGTGGGGGTGCTTTGCTGAAGGAGGGACTGGGGCACTTCACAAAATAGATGGCAACATTAGGAAGGAAAATTATGTGGATATATTGAAGCAACATCTCAAGACATCAGGAAGTTGTCAGGAAGTTAAAGCTTGGTCGCAAATGGGTCTTCCAAATGGACAATGACCCCAAGCATACTTCCAAAGTTGTGGCAAAATGGCTTAAGGACAACTAAGTCAAGGTATTGGAGTGGCCATCACAAAGCCCTGACCTCAATCCAATAGAAAATTTGAGGGCAGCACTGAAAAAGCATGTGCGAGCAAGGAGGCCTACAAACCTGACTCAGTTACACTAGCTCTGTCAGGAGGAATGGGCCAAAATGCACTTATTGTGGGAAGTTTGTGGAAGGCTACCCGAAACGTTTGACACAAGTTAAACATTTTAAAGGCAATGCTACCAAATACTAATTGAGTGTATGTAAACTTCTGACCCACTGGGAATGTGATGAAAGGAATAAAAGCTGAAATAAAAAAATAATTCTCTGTACTATTGAAATAGATAATTCTCTGTACTATTATTCTGACATTTCACATTCTTAAAATAAAGTGGTGATCCTAACTGACCTAAAACAGAGTCTTGTTACTAGGACTAAATGTCAGGAATTTTGAAAAACTGAGTTCACATGTATTTGGCTAAGGTGTATGTAAACTTCAGACTTCAACTGTATCTAGCAGTCTACAGCACACTGAAATCTCTTGGCTACAAATGTGTAAAATGAATTAAAAAAAATTCTAAATACTAATATGCTGCATCATCCACTTCCCTCTCCATATCCGTTCTGTCCCTGAACAAGGCAGTTAACCCACTGTTCCTAGGCCGTCAATGAAAATAATAATTTGTTCTTAACTGACTTGCCTAGTTAAATAAAGGTGAAATAAAAATCCTTTGGAGGAATATCAGGCTCTCTGGCCGGCCAGCTTGTCACCATGGAGACTAATGTCTCCTGATAGCCATGCCCACTCCCTGGAGATCGTGGGCAGAGCGGGCGCTGCTGCAGATGGCACAATTGGCCACAGTGCCAATCAACTCCACTCCAAAACAACACACTCTACATGCCATATCGTGTAGACTCTGAATGATACCATGTGATTGTATGATCCTAGAAACAGACAGGCAATATGACTTGATCACAAATAAGTTTCACAATGGTTAGGTTGTTTATTTTTTAACCCTTTTTCTCCCCAATTGGTAGTTACAGTCTTACTCCCGTACAGACTCGGGGGAGGCGAAGGTCGAGAGCTGTGCGTCCTCCAAAACACAACTGTTTTAACACAATACCCACTTAACCCAGGAGCCAGCCACTACACCCAGCCCGCCACAGGAGTCGCTAGTGCACAATGGGACAAGGAAATCCCTGCCAGCCAAACTGCAACTTTGAAAAAATATATACTTTATATCGGAGTTGTGCATGTTGTTCACATGCATATCTGAGAAGGCATATCTGCCTTCCCATTGGCTAAAATGGTCCCACCTGATCTTCCATCTTTGAGGACATGCATTTCCATTGTTAGAGTGGTCACTCAAGACTATCTTGTCAATATAATAGAACATCTTTGTAGTGGGAAGCCATCTTGACTAAAGGCTGTAGTCAGAAATGATTTTAAACTAGGAAACTAGTAAGGGATATTGTATTTTCTTTGTGTGGACTAGTGATGCGTGGGTTGAATCTTAAAATTGCGCAGGCAGGTTTAGGGTTATGAAAAGCTTGAATGGATGAAGGGCTGTGGCTTGAATAAAGAGAAAACACCTGGGCAGAAAAAGTTCACGTCGATCCACTGATGCAAAAAAGGACAATGTCAGAGTTTAATTCAACAAAAGAAAAGCTGCGAAATTGATAGATGAAAATAAATAGAACGGAGGACCAAAGGAGTCGTCTAATGTTTGGAAAGGATTTGGTGAAGTGGTGAAAGAGGATGACAGCAGTGTTATGTGTGATGATTGTGAGGTGCTATACGAATTTGACAGTCACAAATGACGGGGACTTCAAAATGTCACGTCTCTAGGTCTATAAGCTCTCACATTAAGCATTTCTTGCAGTAAAATGATAGGCCTACACGAAATGTAGCAGAAGTGGAGAAATATGATTTATTTATTTCAGCATCTTGAGAGAATGAATGCGCAGTTAGGGACCATCTGAAAAGGTGCTATCTTTATCAGCGGCATATTTCAACCCACATAAAAAATGCTTCCAAGCCGACCTGAAATCTTATCAAAAACATGTTGGGTCGTTTTAACAGCTTTTCATTTGCTTAAAACCAGTCAAACTAATGTAATTTTGAAATTATGCACAGGACATTTTTCCATTGATTTTTTTTATTGACTACATTTTCTCCCCACTCCCTTAACGTCTTTGCTGCAGGGGAGAAGAGATAAGAGATGAGAGGAAAGAGAAAGACTTCAAGTCTACAGATGGCATTCATTCGATCATTTGTGACATTCTGGTGATCAAGGGTTTATTTTACTCTTCTAGTGTAACAAGTAGGCTAATGACAGAAGAGAATCTGCATCTATCTAATTATAGACAAGTTCACTAACAAATAGCCTACCACAATGTTGGAAGTTCAAAGCAGGAACGTAGGCCTATCTAAAAAAAAAATAAAAATTAAAAAAATATGTCGAAGTTCTGAAAAATCGACTTGTTTTCTAATTCATGTCAAAATTGGACATGTAATGACAGAAAACAAATGACAACAACATTTATTAATCAATTTTGAGATTATAAACATTATAATTAGCACAAAGCAATAGAAGAAACTCAACAACAACGAAACAAAGTTAGCTTACATTATTTGGCTAGCTAGCACTGGATGGCTACTGCTGTGTGTGTGTGTGTGTGTGTGTGTGTGTGTGTGTGTGTGTGTGTGTGTGTGTGTGTGTGTGTGTGTGTGTGTGTGTGTGTGTGTGTGTGTGTGTGTGTGTGTGTGTGTGTGTGTGTGTGTGTGTGTGTGTGTGTGTTCCAAACCTTTTTGTGTACAGTTAAGGTGTTGGATAGACAGTCGCTGCATTCGGGTTCGAGTCCCTGTTGAGAATACCCCCTGAATTCGCTACAATATACTCCAATGGTTGGTTTCACTGACCCTTCCCTTTAACTACCTCCGAATTGACCCATTTTTAGCTTCTTCTGAGTCTGTTGGAGAGGATCAGCTTGAGCAAAGTGAGGTGTAGAATCACTGATCTACAAATAGTATTCCTTGCCAAATAATATTTTTTTTATGTGATTAAGACTCGCCTCTCCAAAAAAAAATGCCAAAAAAGCACAGCCCAATCCTGGGTCAGATCTCAAATATGGCTGAATTGTAGTGTATTTACAGAATACTCCTATGTTGTATACTTCTTAATCAACTATATTGCAGTAATGTGCTACTACCTCTACTAAAGGTTGACAGATGTCACTTGTATGGAGTTAGCTGTTTCAAAGGGTAACATAAGCACAATGCTCCTTTTCAGTTGGTTTTTGGCTCAGAGTAAAATAAAGTAAAACACACCAATCCCAGTCATAATTTCAATATAGTAAATCTGGCTCATTTGCCCCTGGTTGTGAAACGGAGCCAAACTAAATTATGAATGAGAATGTATTTTTGTGCCAATTTGGAGAAAAGTTTGTCTCACTATGGCTCTGCCACTAGTTACACCTACTCAGTGCAATATTTATGTTGCGGCTAATGGATTTATGGACAGTTTCTCAGACACAAATTAAGCCTAGGCCTAGACTAAAAAGCAAGATCAATGAAAATGATGAATTGAAGGTGCTTTCTGTGTCAGGTAAACCTGCCCTTAATGTACCACAGGTACCTTTTACTTAGAGCTAGTTGTTTTCCAGACATCTCCTGGTGCAATGTATATAGTGTTGAATATTGTTGTATCTGTTTTTGCCCTTTTACGGTTGAATTGCTTGCTTCTTGAGAGCATGGGTTCCTTGTACTAACACTGCATTTGACCCTTGAGAGCATGGGTTCCTTGTACTAACACTGCATTTGACCCTTTAGACCCCAATATATTTCTAGAATGCTGCTGGAAATGACTTCGAATTTTCAAGATAAAATTGCTTTATCACGCATTTCTAACAAACAGACATAGCTCAAAAACAAACAACAAATGACATTTACAAGTTAACTTAGTTAAAAAAGCACAACCTAATCTTTAATATGACACCACATACATGTCAATAAGAATAACACTAATTTTGTCATCCATTGTGTAAAGATACTCACTGTCAAAAAACAATTGACACTCAACACAACAAAAAACACGAGTATTTAAATTGTTGTAAATTTTACTAAATTACTCACTTAAAATCGACCAAGTATAATATATTATACGGTGCATTCAGAAGTTATTCAGACCCCTTGACTTTCTCCACATTTTGTTAGGTTACAGCCTTATACTAACATATATTAAATAGTTTTTGCTCGTCAATCTACACACAATACCCCATAATGACAAAGCAAAAACTGTTCTTTAGAATTTTTGCAAATGTATAAAAATTTTAAAAAGGGAAATATCATGTCTACATAAGTATTCAGACCCTTTACTCAATACTTTGTTGAAGCACCTTTGGCAGTGATTACAGCCTCGGGTCTTCTTGGGTATTACGCTGTAAGCTTGGCACACCTGTATTTGTGGAGTTTCTCCCATTTTTCTCTGCAGATCCTCCCAAGCTCTGTCAGGTTGGATGGGGAGTATCGCTGCGCAGCTATTTTCACGTCCCTCCAGAGATGTTAGATCGGGTTCAAGTCTGGGCTCTGGCTGGGCCACTAAAGGACATTTAGAGACTTGTCTCGAAGCCACTCCAGCGTTGTCTTGGCTGTGTGCTTAAGGTCATTGTCCTCTCGGAAGGTGAACCTTCGCCCCAGTCTTAGGTCCTGAGCTCTCTGGAGCAGGTTTTCATCAAGGATCTCTCTGTACTTTGCTCAGTTCATCTTTCCCTCGATCCTGAATAGTCTCCCAGTCCCTGCTGCTGAAAAACATCCCCACTGTAACGATGTGCACTGAGAGTCAGGAAGCAAGTTCAGGGAGTGAGTGCTTTAATAAATAAACACAACATAATAGAAAATAAGAAACAGGAACAACGCACAGACATGACATAGGAACAGAAACAATAACGCCTGGGGAAGGAACCAAAGGGAGTGACATATATAGGGAAGGTAATCAGGGAGGTGATGGAGTCCAGGTGAGTCTGATGACGCACAGGTGCGCATAAAGATGGTGACAGGCGTGCACCATAACGAGCAGCCTGGTGACCTAGAGGCAGGAGAGGAAGCACACGTGACACCTACAGCATGATGCTGCCACCACCATGCTTCACCGGTTTCATCAGACCAGAGAATCGTGTTCCTCATTCCCCACTCTACCATAAAGGCCTGCTTGATGGAGAGCTGCAGAGATGGTTGTCCTTCTGGAAGGTTCTCCCATCTCCACAGAGGAACTGGAGCTCTGTCAGAGTGACCATCGGCCTGACCAAGGCCCTTCTCCCCCGATTGCTCAGCTTGGCCGGGCGGCCAGCTCTAGGAAGAGTCTTGGTGGTTCCAAACTTCTTCCACTGTGTTCTTTGGTACCTTGAAAGCAGCAGAAATGTTTTGGTATCCTTCCCCAGATCTGTGCCTTGACACAATCCTGTCTCGGAGCTCTACGGACAATTCTTCTATTTAAGACTGATGGAGGCCACTGTGTTCTTCGGGACCTTGAATGCTGCAGAAATGTTTTGGTACCCTTCCCCAGATCCGTGTGTCACGCCCTGACCATAGAGAGCCCTTGTTTCTCTATGGTGTAGTAGGTCAGGGCGTGTCTAGGGGGTGTTCTAGCTTAATATTTCTATGTTGGTGTTTTGTATGGTTCCCAATTAGAGGCAGCTGGTAATCATTGCCTCTAATTGGGGATCATATTTAGGTAGCTATTTTTCCCACGTGTGTTTGTGGGATATTGTTTGTGTTTAGTTGCCTGTGTGCACGTCATGACTTCACGTTTCGTTGTTTCTTGTTTCTTATTACATATTATTAAAAATATGTGGAACTATACTCACGCTGCGCCTTGGTCCGCTCATTACGACGATCGTAACACTGTGCCTCGACACAATTCTGTCTCGGAACTCTACGGAAAATTCCTTCGATCTCATGGCTTGGTTTTTGATCTGACATGCACTGTCAACTGTGGGACCTTATATAGACAGGTGTGTGCCTTTCCAAATCATATCCAATCAATTTAATTTACCACAGGTGGCCTCCAATCAAGCTCTAGAGACATCTCAAGGATGATCAATGGAAACAGGATGCACCTGAGCTCAATTTCGAGTATCATAGCAAAGGGTCTGAATAGGTATGTAGATAAGGTATTTCTGTTTTAATTCTTCATAAATTTGCAAAAATTCATAAAAACCTGTTTTCGCTTTGTCATTATGGGGTATTGTGTGTAGATTGATGAGGAAAGAAAATTATTTGATCCCTTTTAGAATGAGGCTGTAATATAACAAAATGTGGAAAAGTGAAGGGGTCTGAATACTTTCCGAATGCACTGTACTTATAAATATTATTTACATATAAATAAAACAATTATCCAACATGTGACAAGAGGACAAAACCCACAAAGTAGACTATTTGATTGACAACGATTGTTACTTCTGTAACAATGTAAAAATGCAAAAAACTATTCAGTGTCTCACCCTGATCAGTTTCACCTGTCTTTGTGCTTGTCCACACCCCCCTCCAGATGTCGCCCATTTTCCCCATTATCCCCTGTGTATTTATAACTGTGTTCTCTGTTTGTCTGTTGCCAGTTCGTTTTGTTCGTGAAACCTACCAGCGTTTGTTCCCCTGCTCCTGCATGTTCCTTGTTCCTGTTTTCTAGTCCTTCCCGGGGTCGACCGTTGCCCCACCTGACTAGATTATTGACCCCTGCCTGCCCTGACCCTGCCTGCCGTTCTGGACCCTTTGCACCCTCTCTGGAGTATTGACCCCTGCCTGCCTTTGACCTGTCGTTTGCCTGCTCCTGTATTATAAATAAATGTTTGTTTGTTCAATACTGTCTGCATCTGGGTCATACCTGAAACGTGATAATTCAGAGGCTATTTCAAAATGTAGGTAACCTATCTAAATAAGATTTAGAACAGACCAGGCCTGACACAAAATGTAGAAATAGTAGCCTTCTTTGACAACAATTCAATGAATGCAACATTGGCAGGTATAGGGGAGCCAGGAGTGTTGTCAAAAAGAAGGCTACTATTTCTACATTTTGTGTCAGGCCTGGTCTGTTCTAAATCTTATTTAGATAGGTTAGATAGAGACAGAAGACAAAAAAACAACTGTTCAGTGACAATAACATATTTCAAGGAAAAATTCATATTTCACACTGTCACTTTAGTGTTTGCATTTAGCCTACAACATGTCATGGAACTTCTGGAAGCACAGCCCCATCCTGCAAAGTGGCACAGAACACCGAGAGCACCCAAAGTAGGTTTCTAGGCTCTTTGCCTTGTGTCCACTCCAGATGCACACCACACTCTGGTGCCCTTCAAACTTCATCTGCTTTCAAATGAGTTACAACTCGGTCCACACACCCCGGTGCCACACTCCTGGCTCCCCTATACCTGCCACTGTAGCCATATCACAAAGTGAACACACAAGCTGCATTTTGAATGCCTTCAGGGACCAGTGCCTGCAGTTTATGGGAAGGGGCCTTTGCAGGGTCCACCACACAAAGTATGCATTTATGACAGCAATGTTGAGCATCCCCCAAAACACATACTTCCATCATTTTAATAGGTCCTCAGTTTGTCAAGATGGTCAAACCCGCCCATTTTCTTGCTGTAATCCATTACAAGTCCTGGAAGAGATATAACTTCCTACCACTTTTACAGCTCTAGTCAGGAACATAACCTCTCTCTCTCCCTCTCACACTGTCAATTGAATTTCAATTCAATTTAAGGGATTCAATGGCATGGGAAACATATGTTTACATTGCCAAAGCAAGTGAAATAGATAATGAACAAAAGTTAAATAAACAATTACAAATTAACAGTTCCAAAAGTTCCAAAAGAATAAAGACATTTCAAATGTCATATTATGTCTATATACAGTGCCCTTTGCTCTTATCTTTTTTACATTTATTTTTATTTCACCTTTATTTAACTAGGTAGGCAAGTTGAGAACAAGTTCTCATTTACAATTGCGACCTGGCCAAGATAAAGCAAAGCAGTTCGACACATACAACAACACAGAGTTACACATGGAGTAAAACAAACATACAGTCAATAATACAGTAGAAAAATAAGTCTATATACAATGTGAGCAAATGAGGTGAGATAAGGGAGGTAAAGGCAAAAAAAGGCCATGGTGGCGAAGTAAATACAATATAGCAAGTAAAACACTGGAATGGTAGATTTGCAGTGGAATAATGTGCAAAGTAGAGATAGAAATAATGGCGTGCAAAGGAGCAAAATAAATAAATACAGTAGGGGGAGAGGTAGTTGTTTGGGCTAAATTACAGATGGGCTCTGTGAGCTGCTCTGACAGCTGGTGCTTAAAGCTAGTGAGGGAGATAAGTGTTTCCAGTTTCAGAGATTTTTGTAGTTCGTTCCAGTCATTGGCAGCAGAGAACTGTAAGGAGAGGCGGCCAAAGGAAGAATTGGTTTTGGGGGTGACCAGAGAGATATACCTGCTGGAGCGCGTGCTACAGGTGGGTGCTGCTATGGTGACCAGCGAGCTGAGATAAGGGGGACTTTACCTAGCAGGGTCTTGTAGATGACCTGGAGCCTTGTGGAAACAGGTCACAAATATTGCTGCTATGATTGCATACTGTGGTATTTCACCCAATAGATATGGGAGTTTATCAAAATTTGATTTGTTTTTGAAATCTTTGAGGGTCTGTGTAATCTGATTCTCTCTTCCTTACTCTTTCTTTTTCTCAACCATACTCTTCCTAATAAGGGGTTTCCATAATAAATTGTGTGATACAGTTACACGCCTCACATTCCACACGCACACACACACACACACACACACACACACACACACACACACACACACACACACACACACACACACACACACACACACACACACACACACACACACACACACACACACACACACTCCTCCAATCAACTCTTGTGTTCTAGCCTGACAGACTAACTACAGAGTTCGTCAATGTTAGCTGATTAGTTACGAAGCTGGGACAGTTTAACTCGTTAGCTAGCTAGCTATAGCACGCAGCTTGGGCCATTTCTATATGAATTGCATTGGTAGAAACAAGACAAAACAGCCAACTAGTTAGCTGACTCTATACAGCTAACGTAAACTCACTCACTTTTGTACATCGCCTTGGTCCGTACAATTGACCTTATTTTAGCGCCCCAAAAACGTAATACTTCCAGATCAACTGTAATGTCAATACCATTGTAAAGCACACTTTCTCCCCTTTCCAACAGAATCAATTACATGACCTAAACGCTGCCCGTTTCTGCATGATTCAAGCAGGCAATGAGCCCCATCGGGTCTTTTTAAAAATGGCGGGTGGGGAAGCGAAACTTATGCGTGATAGTAAGAAGGAGAGATGTTGTGTGGGAAATTCGTTTTTTTTCACTCAATCTGTCCAACTTATCACCTTATTGCCTCTAAAATGTAAATAAAACACTATAAAGAGTTTATATAATGTGTGATTACATACCTATTTGAAGGTTTGTGTCATATTTGAATCAGGTTTTTAGGACGGTGCTAAAGTGATTTTCAGAACTAAACAGTTTTTTTGAGAGTCGTGATCGCTTGCAGTGACCATGCAAAATATGACTAGGTATCCCCCCCTTACCCCCGTCACTATCCATTTCTTGTTTTTAAACGATGAGAGAAGTGCTACACCTGGTGGAGAGAGATTGTAAGACAGAAATAGTTCCTTTATGTGTGCTGTACGTTACGGTATGACATGTCACGATGTAACGCTGTTTACTTACTTCATTCAGCTTGACTTCATCGCTTTTCAAAGTGCAAGGACATGTGCAAATCTGTATCACCAACCAACATAGATAAAGCCTCTTTCACAGTGAAAAGCCATGTATGCTTCGGCACCGTCATTTTGAGTAAAGAAGTTAAAAAAACGTAGAAAATTCAAATAACAGCATGCCCTGTTTAAGGTTTCTGGTTGATGACAACAGCCACGCGACTACGCCAACAGGTTGTTAGCAAGTTAATTTGGCCATATTGACACAGATATTATTGTTACAAAAACATGGCCGTTCGCAACCGCCATAGTAATTTAAAGAAAGGTCGTTTTGGGTTCTGTCACGCCCTGTCCTTAGAGATCCTTTTAATTCTCTATTTTGGTTAGGTCAGGGTGTGACTAGGGTGGGCAATCTAGTTTTCCTATTTCTTTGTTTGGCCTGGTATGGTTCCCAATCAGAGGCAGCTGTCTATCGTTGTCTCTGATTGGGGATCATACTTAGGCAGCCTTTTTTCCACCTTTAGTTTGTGGGATCTTGTCTATGTCTAGTTGCCTGCGAGCACTACATAGCTTCACGTTTCGTTGCTCTTGTTATTTTTGTTTGTGAGTTTCATCAGAATAAAACATGTGGAAGTCTATGCATGCTGCGCCGTGGTCCAATCCATCTTTCAACATTCGTGAGAAGTTCTAAAGGGTGACACAGGTTTTCTAGTTGAGCTACATCTATAACATGACAAAACGTTACTGCAAAAATTGTGGCAAAGCACGTATCTCATTAGTGCCTTGTTGCAAACAGGATACATGTTTTGTAATATTTTTTATCTGTACAGGCTTCCTTCTTTTCACTCTGTCAACTAGGTTAATATTATGGAGTAACGACAATGTTGTTGATCCATCCTCAGTTTCTCCTACCACAGCCATTCAACTCTGTAACTCTTTTAACTTCTCACGAGTCACCAACCCTGATCCGGTAGCACCCCCCCCCCCCCCCCCCCCCACTGAGTAGCATAGCTAGCATAGCGTCACAAGTAGCATCTAAATATCATTAAATCACAAGTCCAAGACACCAGATGAAAGATACAGGTCTTGTGAATAAAGCCACCATTTCAGATTAAAAAAAAAATGTTTTACAGGGAAGACACAATATGTAAATCTATTAGCTAACCACGTTAGCAAAGGACACGATTTTTTTACTCCCAATAGTTTTTTCCTGCGTCAGTAGCTATCACTAATTCGACTAAATAAAAATATATATAGCCACTAACCAAGAAACAACTTCATAAGATGACAGTCTGATAACATATTTATGGTATAGCATAGTTTTTTTTTGGAAAAATGTGCATTTTTCAGGTATAAATCACAGTTCTACATTGCAGCTGCAATCTGAAATAGTGCTGACCCAGCCAGAACAATTACAGAGACCAACGTCATATAACGAATTACTCATCTTAAAACATTTCAGAAAAATACACAGCGTACAGATATTGAAAGCCCAACATCTGGTGAATCCAAACAATATTTCAGATTTATTAAATGTTTTATAACGAAAACAAAATGTAGCGCTAAATTAGCATAGCTATACCAGGCAGATTCGGCTAGGCGCCCACGGCCAGTTCACATGCACAACAGATATGATATAACATCGTAAATTGGGTCTTACTATGGCTGATCTTTCATCAGAATGTTGATCAAAGTGTCCTTTGTCAAGATGAGTCGTTGGTTCCGTTCAGAATTGTTCCTTTCCCACTCCATTTAGCACAGGTACTGGTCGAGTGGCACGGATCTCTCAAACGTAAATAAAATCAGACAACGGAACACCACAAAACTCCCGAAAAAATTCAAATAATCTGATTAAACTATATTGAAAAAACATACATTACGATGATATGGTCACATGTATCAAACAAAATTCGACACGGAGATAGTTTTCATCCATAACGCCAGCAAAACAGTACACAATCGCAGCTCCAACTCGTGCGAATCAGAAAACCGGAAGTTGTCGGTCACGCCAAAGAAATAGGTCTTATTTCACGTCAGTACCAGATAAACAAAGAATTTCTCCTCTGACATCCTCTTGACACCCAGAGGAAGGCGAATGAAGTGTGTTTCTGGTCATAGGGGTCATGACCATATATAGGCAGAGCGTTGAAGCGAGCATAGACTTCTTGCATTCTACTTCTTGGTCAGGGAAAGTGCTGTCAAATGACTTGTGTATCACTCAGAGACAAAATTGAAACGGTTTTAGAAACTAGAGATTGTTTTCTTTCCAATGGTATTATTTATATGCATATAGTAAGAGCAATAATTGAATAAGAGGCAGTTTAATCTGTAGAGCAAATTATGCTAATGGGAAAATAGCACCACCTGTATTCTCAAGAAGTCTTTTAAAGTCACCATATTTAATGTCTGCTTTTTAATTTTTACCCATCTACCAATGTGTACCCTTCTTTGCGAGGCATTGGAAAACCTCCCTGGTATTTGTGATTGAATCTATGTTTTAAATTCACACAGATAATTGTGTGGGGTACATAATGAGGTAGTCATTAAAAAATGATGTTAAACAATATTATTGCACAGAGAGTGAGTGCATGCAACTTATTATGTGACTTGTTAAGCACATTTGTTAAGCAAACTTATTTAGGCTTGCGATAACAAAGGGGTTGAACACTTATTGACTCAAACCATGTCAGCTTTTCATTTTTAATTAATCTGTAAACATTTCAAAAACATAATTCCACTTTAACAATATGGTGTATTGTGTGTAAGCCAGTGACAAAATAATACAATTTAATATTTCAAAATGTGGACAAAGTCAAGGGGCGTGAAAACTTTCTGAAGGCACAGTATAAAAATGCTGGGCAGGCCATTATTTTAGATACCATGGCAATGTACCCATAGGATGACAATTCCCCCATCCACAGGGCATTAGTGGCTTGATGAGCATGAAAACGATGTAAACGTTATGCCATTGCCGTCTCAATCCCCAGATCTCAACCCAGTTGAACACTTACGGGCGATTCTGGAGCGACGCCTGAGAAAGCATTTTCCAACACCATCAACAAATGGAAGAATGGTATCATATCCCTCCCAATAGTGTTCCAGACACATGTAGAATCCAAGGTGTATTGCCAAGGTGTATTGAAGCTTTTCTGGTGGCTCGTGGTGGCCCAACGCCCTATTAAGATACTTAATGTTGGTTTTTCCTATTTTGGTAGTTACTTGCACATAAGCATAATAATACAGGCTATATCACATTTCACCACTTCATCCAAGGTGCTTTACTTTAAGACTTAAAAACAGGCCCAAAAAGATGTAACACTGAAGTGGATGGTGAAAGCATTTGGCCAGTAGTGAATAGATGTGTAAAAAAAAAAGTAAATGTGCTGAAATCAAATTTTGTCTTAGCTTTTAACTTAGAAAATATTAAATTGTATTCGATTTTGGATCACAGGTCAAATGGAGCAATTACATTCACTTGTATTAGTCATCAAGAGAAGGAAGGGAGGTACGGGGGAGACGGTTTCTTTAACCAAACACATCTACACCGATTTATCCCCCCCCCCCCCACCCCCACGCCCACATCCCTCCATACAAGTGCCATCTGTCAACTTCCAATAAAAAACACACTTGAAGAACATTTCTACATTGAATTAAACTGATTTTAAACAAAGAGCAGTTGAACAAGAGTACGCAAAATGTAGGACGAGGAGGTGCCAACAGCAAAGAAACGTCCCCTAATGTATCCCGGAGAGAACGAGAGAGAGAACGTGTGGCATTTGAGGGATCATTCAAATATCGGTGAGAGGGACACACTAGTTAAACACACAAGTAGCAATTAAATAGCCTGATCTGGACACCCATTCACCGGGAAACAATTTGAACGTGTCTAGTCGTCATCTATAGGTAATACTACACGACTTGAGCGAGATGCACCTTGAACACATCACGCCTAACAGGAAGTGTAAAGAAGGGGTTTTCCTTGAAGGAGAGGATCTCAGCTGAGGTCAAAGCATGTTTGATGTTCTGTGAGTGAGAGAGGTGGGAGGGAGATCAGTAATCAAGTAATATCCAATTGGCTCCATATCATTGATCATCAGCCTACATCTGCCTTTCAGGGAGCAGGAACAGGATGTTTGAAGTAGACCCGTACCAATAAAAAGGCACATTTGAACTGACTGTATTGGCTAAATGAAGCTTTATGATGATCTGCTCAGATGCCATACTGTGCCCCTTCTGTTGGAACATTCAGAACACACACACACACACACACACACACACACACACACACACACACACACACACACACACACACACACACACACACACACACACACACACACACACACACACACACACACACACACACACACACACACACACACACACACACACACACACACACACACACTGACTATAGCTGAATTGGATAGTGTTGCATATGTAACTATAGCTAAAGTAGCTATGCAAAGTGCCAAATAGGTAAAAGTGCCAGATAGTAACTGCAGTGCATTAGTACTCAGTCAAGAAGCACAGTATTGAAAACACCTCACCTTTCTTCAGCAGGTAGATCTGGCCTGGCAGCTTCATCTTCTAGCATGTTGAGGGACTAACTTACTTCCACTAGCTACTACTAGCTAGCATGACTATAGCCAGTAGCCAGGTTGGCCTAGCTAGCTAGTCAGTAGCCAGCTTGCTAGCGAGCCAGTAGTATAGCCAGCCAGTGCTAGCTAGTCAGCTAGTGCAAGCCAACTTTGTTCAGTTGTTGTTGAGTTTTTCTATTGGCATGGTAACTTCGTGATAAGCTAACATTAGTGTCTTTATCTTCCTGTCTCACTCACACATTCTAATCCATTCTTTGTGCTGCCAACCTAAACTGTAAACACACCCCCTAAACCATGTGAAAATTGTATTGAGGGGAAGTGATCTTCCGGGCTTTCTTTTATTCCATGTTCAATGTTGACACGATAAATTACAAAACGAGTTGATTTGGTTGCGGATGGGTTATTAACAACTGCGGGTAGGTACGAGGAAACAAACGTCTGATTATTTAGCTTTTTGCTTATTTGTGATTTTTTTCTGCTGGACTTTGGGACTGAACTGAATTGAACATTTACTTTCATTGGGAGATAGGCATTGTTGAAAAGCTAAAACGGAGACAAGATTTAGCATTTTCATTTGTGATTCAGTCACTGAGCCTATATATTGATTTTGGGGAATTTTGCTTTGATTCTGTATGCCAGCTGATTCAGTTATGAATACACGTCATTCTTTACATACTCGTCCCCTTCCTAGTTTTGGTTAGGTTAAGAGCTAACTGACCGTTATATTGTCTGATTTAATCTTTATATCCAAATCATATCAACTCCAAAAAACTCAAATTCCATGTTGACAAGTGCCTTTGAATTTTGGGCTGTTGGACTCATCGAGAAGCTGCTCCTACTAAAATGAGAAGTGCCCCCTGCCTCTGCCGTCCCACATGAACTCTAGTGAAATCATCCACTTCCAAACTCCAATTGAACTGAAGCTATTGAGGGCGTAGCTCCTTGGAGCTGTCATTGTAAATGGATCCTTCAGAGGAGGGTCAGGCAGCAGGTCGGGTTGTACAACTCAGCCTCGGCACAACTCTGCTACTCCATTGTCTAGTTCATCTCTATAGGCACAAAGAAGCCCCCATGTCATCTGACAGCTTGAGAGGAGAGAGGAGAGGAGGGATAGAATGGAGGGAGAGCGAGGAGAAGGAGAGGGAAGGAGGGAGGGAAGGAAGGAGAGAAAGAAAGGGGGGACAGAAGAGGGAGAAGGAAGGAGGGTGAGACAGAAAGACAGAAGGGCAGAGATAGAGAGACGGAGGGAGAGAAAGAGAGAGACCGGAGAGGAGAGTCAGCATTCATCCCCTTGCCAGTCTTCCACTGTCGGCTCTGCTTTGGAGTTTGAGCCCTCTTGTGTCAGAGCCCATATCAGACGAACTGATATCCCATCTCTCCATCACTCCTCGATCCCCATCCTTGCTGATTATTTTATCCCCAGAGCTTGCTATGAGATGGGGCCAGTGTCATCTCTACAGCCTGTGAATATTTGTGTGTCCCTTTGTTGCCCCTGTGTGTTTGTGTGCGTGCGTGTGTGTGTGTGTGTGTGTGTGTGTGTGGGGGGGGGGGGGGGGGGGTCACAGTCCCATAGCTGGCTTCAAGCTCCCATCATTCCCTTTGTCACAATCTTGTTCCCTATCATCAGAACCACCATATTATAGATATGTGGTTATGGGCAATTCCACAATAACGGAATTACACTTTGACTTAGGCTTTTTCACCTTCAAATGTATGCCAAAAACAAAAAAACTTTCATTTAAAGTTAAACAAACCATACCAAAACCAAACTCTATGCACAAGGATTACTTAGAACAATTTACACAGAACATTTCCCAAAAATGCATTCACTGGAAGAATTATGCAGATGCAGAGTTTGGCAACAGAATTACGGTAAAATCTCCCTCAGTTTTTTGGTCAACCACGTTTTCCAAAACCTCTGTTAATAAATATCTGCTCCGAATTAAGATTCAAAGATGTCTGCACAAAGAATGGGGTGTCAGCTATGACACCTTGACTTATATTTTGGTTATTGAACTACATTGGATGAAGTAGATTTACATCTGCTAACGGAATTACAGTAACACCATTACATCATGTGTCCCTGATCTGTACTATACAGAAATGCATAATTATGGATATGAATATCATTATTTTCATTGTAAGGTATCCTGAATAGGTACACAAATCTAAAATATGCAGTATCCTTCTTTTGCATATTTGGGTATTATTCTATACACTGGCAATTATGAGTCCTGCCCCCAAACAAGAACACATTTGATTGATCCGGACCAGAACAAATATGAAACAATCATAGATATCTTTGTTTCACAAGTTCACTGTACAGCACAGAACAGTAGTGTTCAGTACAGTAGAGTACAGTAATGTACTGTAGATATGTTCAGTACAGTACAATACATTATACTGTACTCTACCTTTGTGTGCTCTACTCTACTGTACTGTATTTTTTTAACTTTTACTGTACTGTATTTTTATTTACTTTACTGTTCTTTAATGTACCGTAGTGTAGTCTACTCTGCTGTCCTACCTTGTGAAACATAGACTTCTATGATTGGTTCAGATTTGGTCCGGCCAGGGCGGACTGACCAAATCAACTACTTTTCATCATCCATTGACGTCCAGTGTCGGTCGGTGCTCAGTGGGTGTGGATGCTTGTTACAGTAAATGGAACGAGGGTAGGTGGTAGGTGTCATGGTAGTTGTCAGTAAGAGCAGGGAGAGGTGTGAGTGAGTGAGTGAGTGAGTGAGTGAGTGAGTGAGTGAGTGAGTGAGTGAGTGAGTGAGTGAGTGAGTGAGTGAGTGAGTGAGTGAGTTGAGCTATGAGCTGAACATAACAGTCAGTGGAAGAGAGGAGAGTAACAGGAGACACTATGAGCTGAACATAACAGTATGTCAGTGGAAGAGATGACAGTAACAGGAGACACTATGAGCTGAACATAACAGTATGTCAGTGGAAGGGAGGACAGTAACAGGAGACACTATGAGCTGAACATAACAGTATATCAGTGGAAGGGAGGACAGTAACAGGAGACACTATAAGCTGAACATAACAGTCAGTGGAAGAGAGGACAGTAGCAGGAGGCACTATGAGCTGAACATAACAGTATGTCAGTAGAAGGGAGGACAGTAACAGGAGACACTATAAGCTGAACATAACAGTCAGTGGAAGAGAGGACAGTAACAGGAGGCACTATGAGCTGAACATAACAGTATGTCAGTGGAAGGGAGGACAGTAACAGGAGACACTATGAGCTGAACATAACAGTATGTCAGTAGAAGGGAGGACAGTAACAGGATACACTATGAGCTGAACATAACAGTATGCCAGTGGAAGAGAGGACAGTAACAGGAGACACTATGAGCTGAACATAACAGTATGTCAGTAGAAGGGAGGACAGTAACAGGAGACACTATGAGCTGAACATAACAGTATACCAGTGGAAGAGAGGACAGTAACAGGAGACACTATGAGCTGAACATAACAGTCAGTGGAAGAGAGGACAGTAACAGGAGACACTATGAGCTGAACATAACAGTATGCCAGTGGAAGTGAGGACAGTAACAGGAGACACTATGAGCTGAACATAACAGTATACCAGTGGAAGGGAGGACAGTAGCAGGAGACACTATGAGCTGAACATAACAGTATGCCGGTGGAAGTGAGGACAGTAACAGGAGACACTATGAGCTGAACATAAGTCAGTGGAAGAGAGGACAGTAACAGGAGACACTATGAGCTGAACATAACAGTATACCAGTGGAAGAGAGGACAGTAACAGGAGACACTATGAGCTGAACATAACAGTATACCAGTGGAAGAGAGGACAGTAACAGGAGACACTATGAGCTGAACATAACAGTCAGTGGAAGAGAGGACAGTAACAGGAGACACTATGAGCTGAACATAACAGTATGTCAGTGGAAGGGAGGACAGTAACAGGAGACACTATGAGCTGAACATAACAGTATGTCAGTGGAAGGGAGGACAGTAGCAGGAGACACTATGAGCTGAACATAACAGTATGCCAGTGGAAGTGAGGACAGTAGCAGGAGACACTATGAGCTGAACATAACAGTATACCAGTGGAAGGGAGGACAGTAACAGGAGACACTATGAGCTGAACATAACAGTATGCCAGTGGAAGTGAGGACAGTAACAGGAGACACTATGAGCTGAACATAAGTCAGTGGAAGAGAGGACAGTAACAGGAGACACTATGAGCTGAACATAACAGTATGTCAGTGGAAGGGAGGACAGTAACAGGAGACACTATGAGCTGAACATAACAGTATGTCAGTGGAAGGGAGGACAGTAACAGGAGACACTATGAGCTGAACATAACAGTATATCAGTGGAAGGGAGGACAGTAGCAGGAGACACTATGAGCTGAACATAACAGTATGTCAGTGGAAGAGAGGACAGTAACAGGAGACACTATGAGCTGAACATAACAGTATGTCAGTGGAAGGGAGGACAGTAACAGGAGACACTATGAGCTGAACATAACAGTATGTCAGTGGAAGAGAGGACAGTAACAGGAGACACTATGAGCTGAACATAACAGTATGTCAGTGGAAGAGAGGACAGTAACAGGAGACACTATGAGCTGAACATAACAGTATGTCAGTGGAAGGGAGGACAGTAACAGGAGACACTATGAGCTGAACATAACAGTATGTCAGTGGAAGAGAGGACAGTAACAGGGGGCACTATAAGCTGAACATAACAGTCAGTGGAAGAGAGGACAGTAACAGGAGACACTATGAGCTGAACATAACAGTATACCAGTGGAAGAGAGGACAGTAACAGGAGACACTATGAGCTGAACATAACAGTCAGTGGAAGAGAGGACAGTAACAGGAGACACTATGAGCTGAACATAACAGTATGCCAGTGGAAGTGAGGACAGTAACAGGAGACACTATGAGCTGAACATAACAGTATACCAGTGGAAGGGAGGACAGTAGCAGGAGACACTATGAGCTGAACATAACAGTATACCAGTGGAAGGGAGGACAGTAGCAGGAGACACTATGAGCTGAACATAACAGTATGCCAGTGGAAGTGAGGACAGTAACAGGAGACACTATGAGCTGAACATAAGTCAGTGGAAGAGAGGACAGTAACAGGAGACACTATGAGCTGAACATAACAGTATACCAGTGGAAGTAAGGACAGTAACAGGAGACACTATGAGCTGAACATAACAGTATGTCAGTGGAAGAGATGACAGTAACAGGAGACACTATGAGCTGAACATAACAGTATGTCAGTGGAAGGGAGGACAGTAACAGGAGACACTATGAGCTGAACATAACAGTATGTCAGTGGAAGGGAGGACAGTAGCAGGAGACACTATGAGCTGAACATAACAGTCAGTGGAAGAGAGGACAGTAACAGGAGACACTATGAGCTGAACATAACAGTCAGTGGAAGAGAGGACAGTAACAGGAGACACTATGAGCTGAACATAACAGTCAGTGGAAGAGAGGACAGTAACAGGAGACACTATGAGCTGAACATAACAGTATGCCAGTGGAAGTGAGGACAGTAACAGGAGACACTATGAGCTGAACATAACAGTATGTCAGTGGAAGGGAGGACAGTAGCAGGAGACACTATGAGCTGAACATAACAGTATGCCAGTGGAAGTGAGGACAGTAACAGGAGACACTATGAGCTGAACATAACAGTATGTCAGTGGAAGGGAGGACAGTAGCAGGAGACACTATGAGCTGAACATAACAGTATGTCAGTGGAAGGGAGGACAGTAACAGGAGACACTATGAGCTGAACATAACAGTATGCCAGTGGAAGTGAGGACAGTAGCAGGAGACACTATGAGCTGAACATAACAGTATACCAGTGGAAGGGAGGACAGTAGCAGGAGACACTATGAGCTGAACATAACAGTATGCCAGTGGAAGTGAGGACAGTAACAGGAGACACTATGAGCTGAACATAAGTCAGTGGAAGAGAGGACAGTATCAGGAGACACTATGAGCTGAACATAACAGTATGTCAGTGGAAGGGAGGACAGTAACAGGAGACACTATGAGCTGAACATAACAGTATGTCAGTGGAAGGGAGGACAGTAGCAGGAGACACTATGAGCTGAACATAACAGTATGTCAGTGGAAGGGAGGACAGTAGCAGGAGACACTATGAGCTGAACATAACAGTATGTCAGTGGAAGGGAGGACAGTAACAGGAGACACTATGAGCTGAACATAACAGTATGTCAGTGGAAGGGAGGACAGTAACAGGAGACACTATGAGCTGAACATAACAGTATATCAGTGGAAGGGAGGACAGTAGCAGGAGACACTATGAGCTGAACATAACAGTATGTCAGTGGAAGAGAGGACAGTAACAGGAGACACTATGAGCTGAACATAACAGTATGTCAGTGGAAGGGAGGACAGTAACAGGAGACACTATGAGCTGAACATAACAGTATGTCAGTGGAAGAGAGGACAGTAACAGGAGGCACTATAAGCTGAACATAACAGTCAGTGGAAGAGAGGACAGTAACAGGAGACACTATGAGCTGAACATAACAGTATACCAGTGGAAGAGAGGACAGTAACAGGAGACACTATGAGCTGAACATAACAGTCAGTGGAAGAGAGGACAGTAACAGGAGATACTATGAGCTGAACATAACAGTATGCCAGTGGAAGTGAGGACAGTAACAGGAGACACTATGAGCTGAACATAACAGTATACCAGTGGAAGGGAGGACAGTAGCAGGAGACACTATGAGCTGAACATAACAGTATGCCAGTGGAAGTGAGGACAGTAACAGGAGACACTATGAGCTGAACATAAGTCAGTGGAAGAGAGGACAGTAACAGGAGACACTATGAGCTGAACATAACAGTATGTCAGTGGAAGGGAGGACAGTAACAGGAGACACTATGAGCTGAACATAACAGTATACCAGTGGAAGTAAGGACAGTAACAGGAGACACTATGAGCTGAACATAACAGTATGTCAGTGGAAGAGATGACAGTAACAGGAGACACTATGAGCTGAACATAACAGTATGTCAGTGGAAGAGAGGACAGTAACAGGAGACACTATGAGCTGAACATAACAGTATGTCAGTGGAAGAGATGACAGTAACAGGAGACACTATGAGCTGAACATAACAGTATGTCAGTGGAAGGGAGGACAGTAACAGGAGACACTATGAGCTGAACATAACAGTATGTCAGTGGAAGGGAGGACAGTAGCAGGAGACACTATGAGCTGAACATAACAGTCAGTGGAAGAGAGGACAGTAACAGGAGACACTATGAGCTGAACATAACAGTATACCAGTGGAAGAGAGGACAGTAACAGGAGACACTATGAGCTGAACATAACAGTCAGTGGAAGAGAGGACAGTAACAGGAGACACTATGAGCTGAACATAACAGTATGTCAGTGGAAGGGAGGACAGTAGCAGGAGACACTATGAGCTGAACATAACAGTATGCCAGTGGAAGTGAGGACAGTTACAGGAGACACTATGAGCTGAACATAAGTCAGTGGAAGAGAGGACAGTAACAGGAGACACTATGAGCTGAACATAACAGTATACCAGTGGAAGTGAGGACAGTATCAGGAGACACTATGAGCTGAACATAACAGTATGTCAGTGGAAGGGAGGACAGTAACAGGAGACACTATGAGCTGAACATAACAGTATGTCAGTGGAAGGGAGGACAGTAGCAGGAGACACTATGAGCTGAACATAACAGTATGTCAGTGGAAGGGAGGACAGTAACAGGAGACACTATGAGCTGAACATAACAGTATATCAGTGGAAGGGAGGACAGTAGCAGGAGACACTATGAGCTGAACATAACAGTATGTCAGTGGAAGAGAGGACAGTAACAGGAGACACTATGAGCTGAACATAACAGTATGTCAGTGGAAGGGAGGACAGTAACAGGAGACACTATGAGCTGAACATAACAGTCAGTGGAAGAGAGGACAGTAACAGGAGACACTATGAGCTGAACATAACAGTCAGTGGAAGAGAGGACAGTAACAGGAGACACTATGAGCTGAACATAACAGTATGTCAGTGGAAGGGAGGACAGTAGCAGGAGACACTATGAGCTGAACATAACAGTATGCCAGTGGAAGTGAGGACAGTTACAGGAGACACTATGAGCTGAACATAAGTCAGTGGAAGAGAGGACAGTAACAGGAGACACTATGAGCTGAACATAACAGTATACCAGTGGAAGTGAGGACAGTATCAGGAGACACTATGAGCTGAACATAACAGTATGTCAGTGGAAGGGAGGACAGTAACAGGAGACACTATGAGCTGAACATAACAGTATGTCAGTGGAAGGGAGGACAGTAGCAGGAGACACTATGAGCTGAACATAACAGTATGTCAGTGGAAGGGAGGACAGTAACAGGAGACACTATGAGCTGAACATAACAGTATATCAGTGGAAGGGAGGACAGTAGCAGGAGACACTATGAGCTGAACATAACAGTATGTCAGTGGAAGAGAGGACAGTAACAGGAGACACTATGAGCTGAACATAACAGTATGTCAGTGGAAGGGAGGACAGTAACAGGAGACACTATGAGCTGAACATAACAGTCAGTGGAAGAGAGGACAGTAACAGGAGACACTATGAGCTGAACATAACAGTCAGTGGAAGAGAGGACAGTAACAGGAGACACTATGAGCTGAACATAACAGTATACCAGTGGAAGAGAGGACAGTAACAGGAGACACTATGAGCTGAACATAACAGTCAGTGGAAGAGAGGACAGTAACAGGAGACACTATGAGCTGAACATAACAGTATGCCAGTGGAAGTGAGGACAGTAACAGGAGACACTATGAGCTGAACATAACAGTATGCCAGTGGAAGTGAGGACAGTAGCAGGAGACATTATGAGCTGAACATAAGTCAGTGGAAGAGAGGACAGTAACAGGAGACACTATGAGCTGAACATAACAGTATACCAGTGGAAGTGAGGACAGTAACAGGAGACACTATGAGCTGAACATAACAGTATACCAGTGGAAGGGAGGACAGTAACAGGAGACACTATGAGCTGAACATAAGTCAGTGGAAGAGAGGACAGTAACAGGAGACACTATGAGCTGAACATAACAGTATACCAGTGGAAGAGAGGACAGTAGCAGGAGACACTATGAGCTGAACATAACAGTATACCAGTGGAAGAGAGGACAGTAACAGGAGACATTATGAGCTGAACATAAGTCAGTGGAAGAGAGGACAGTAACAGGAGACACTATGAGCTGAACATAAGTCAGTGGAAGAGAGGACAGTAACAGGAGACACTATGAGCTGAACATAACAGTATACCAGTGGAAGAGAGGACAGTAACAGGAGACATTATGAGCTGAACATAAGTCAGTGGAAGAGAGGACAGTAACAGGAGACACTATGAGCTGAACATAACAGTATACCAGTGGAAGAGAGGACAGTAGCAGGAGACACTATGAGCTGAACATAACAGTATACCAGTGGAAGGGAGGACAGTAACAGGAGACACTATGAGCTGAACATAACAGTATGCCAGTGGAAGAGAGGACAGTAGCAGGAGACACTATGAGCTGAACATAACAGTATACCAGTGGAAGGGAGGACAGTAGCAGGAGACACTATGAGCTGAACATAACAGTATGCCAGTGGAAGGGAGGACAGTAGCAGGATACACTATGAGCTGAACATAACAGTATACCAGTGGAAGGGAGGACAGTAGCAGGAGACACTATGAGCTGAACATAACAGTATGCCAGTGGAAGAGAGGACAGTAGCAGGAGACACTATGAGCTGAACATAACAGTATACCAGTGGAAGGGAGGACAGTAGCAGGAGACACTATGAGCTGAACATAACAGTATGCCAGTGGAAGGGAGGACAGTAGCAGGAGACACTATGAGCTGAACATAACAGTATGCCAGTGGAAGGGAGGACAGTAGCAGGAGACACTATGAGCTGAACATAACAGTATACCAGTGGAAGAGAGGACAGTAACAGGAGACACTATGAGCTGAACATAACAGTATGTCAGTGGAAGGGAGGACAGTAGCAGGAGACACTATGAGCTGAACATAACAGTATGCCAGTGGAAGTGAGGACAGTAACAGGAGACACTATGAGCTGAACATAACAGTATGTCAGTGGAAGGGAGGACAGTAACAGGAGACACTATGAGCTGAACATAACAGTATGCCAGTGGAAGTGAGGACAGTTACAGGAGACACTATGAGCTGAACATAACAGTATGCCAGTGGAAGTGAGGACAGTTACAGGAGACACTATGAGCTGAACATAACAGTATGCCAGTGGAAGTGAGGATAGTAGCAGGAGACACTATGAGCTGAACATAACAGTATACCAGTGGAAGGGAGGACAGTAGCAGGAGACACTATGAGCTGAACATAACAGTATGCCAGTGGAAGTGAGGACAGTAACAGGAGACACTATGAGCTGAACATAAGTCAGTGGAAGAGAGGACAGTAACAGGAGACACTATGAGCTGAACATAACAGTATACCAGTGGAAGTGAGGACAGTATCAGGAGACACTATGAGCTGAACATAACAGTCAGTGGAAGGGAGGACAGTAACAGGAGACACTATGAGCTGAACATAACAGTATGTCAGTGGAAGGGAGGACAGTAGCAGGAGACACTATGAGCTGAACATAACAGTATGTCAGTGGAAGAGAGGACAGTAACAGGAGACACTATGAGCTGAACATAACAGTATGTCAGTGGAAGGGAGGACAGTAGCAGGAGACACTATGAGCTGAACATAACAGTATGTCAGTGGAAGGGAGGACAGTAACAGGAGACACTATGAGCTGAACATAACAGTATGTCAGTGGAAGGGAGGACAGTAACAGGAGACACTATGAGCTGAACATAACAGTATATCAGTGGAAGGGAGGACAGTAGCAGGAGACACTATGAGCTGAACATAACAGTATGTCAGTGGAAGAGAGGACAGTAACAGGAGACACTATGAGCTGAACATAACAGTATGTCAGTGGAAGGGAGGACAGTAACAGGAGACACTATGAGCTGAACATAACAGTCAGTGGAAGAGAGGACAGTAACAGGAGACACTATGAGCTGAACATAACAGTATACCAGTGGAAGAGAGGACAGTAACAGGAGACACTATGAGCTGAACATAACAGTCAGTGGAAGAGAGGACAGTAACAGGAGACACTATGAGCTGAACATAACAGTATGCCAGTGGAAGTGAGGACAGTAACAGGAGACACTATGAGCTGAACATAACAGTATGCCAGTGGAAGTGAGGACAGTAGCAGGAGACATTATGAGCTGAACATAAGTCAGTGGAAGAGAGGACAGTAACAGGAGACACTATGAGCTGAACATAACAGTATACCAGTGGAAGAGAGGACAGTAGCAGGAGACACTATGAGCTGAACATAACAGTATACCAGTGGAAGAGAGGACAGTAGCAGGAGACACTATGAGCTGAACATAACAGTATGCCAGTGGAAGAGAGGACAGTAGCAGGAGACACTATGAGCTGAACATAACAGTATACCAGTGGAAGGGAGGACAGTAGCAGGAGACACTATGAGCTGAACATAACAGTATGCCAGTGGAAGGGAGGACAGTAGCAGGATACACTATGAGCTGAACATAACAGTATACCAGTGGAAGGGAGGACAGTAGCAGGAGACACTATGAGCTGAACATAACAGTATGCCAGTGGAAGGGAGGACAGTAGCAGGAGACACTATGAGCTGAACATAACAGTATACCAGTGGAAGAGAGGACAGTAACAGGAGACACTATGAGCTGAACATAACAGTATGTCAGTGGAAGGGAGGACAGTAGCAGGAGACACTATGAGCTGAACATAACAGTATGCCAGTGGAAGGGAGGACAGTAGCAGGAGACTCTATGAGCTGAACATAACAGTATGTCAGTGGAAGGGAGGACAGTAGCAGGAGACACTATGAGCTGAACATAACAGTATGTCAGTGGAAGGGAGGACAGTAGCAGGAGACACTATGAGCTGAACATAACAGTATGTCAGTGGAAGGGAGGACAGTAGCAGGAGACTCTATGAGCTGAACATAACAGTATGTCAGTGGAAGGGAGGACAGTAGCAGGAGACACTATGAGCTGAACATAACAGTATGTCAGTGGAAGGGAGGACAGTAGCAGGTGACCCAACTGTAGTTTGTGACTACTATGATTTCCCATTGTAGCCAATTCAATTGCTGTTATTCCGTTGCTGATTTTGAGGTAATTGTAACAGAATTACAAGTCCTAATCAGTTGATAGTTTGTATTAGTAAAAACACTATAAGTAGGGCCTCCTGAGTGGAGCAGCGGTATCACTACAGAGCCGAGTTAGATCCCAGGCTGCGTCACAACCGACCGTCCCATAGGGCAGCGCACAATTGGCCCAGCGTCATCTGGGTTAGGGGAGGATTTGGCCGGGGGGGGCTTTACTTGGCTCATTGTGCTCTAGCAACTCCTTGTGGCGGGCCAGGCGCCTACAGGCCGACTCCGGTCGTCAGTTGAACAGTGTTTCCTCGAACATATTGGTGCAGCTGGCTTCCGGGTTAAGCAGGTTGGTGTTAAGGAGCATGGTTTGGCGGGTCATGTTTCGGAGGACGCATGATTCGACTTTCACCTCTCCCAAGCCTGTTAGGGAGTTGCAACGATGAGACAAGATTGTAATTGAAATGGGAAGAAAAAAACACTAAGTAATTAGTAGGTCTACCTTTACGTGTCTGTGAACTTTATTCTCCCTCATGAGACAGCAATTAGAAAATATCTTAAAGATATGTGAGATTTTGGTGATGGAATTACAATGCGTAGGTCAATGTTACGGAAGGCAAATCATTTCTCCAAAACTAAATACAGTGCCTTCAGAAAGTATTCACGCCCCTTGACTTTTCCACATTTTGTTTTACAGCCTGAATTTAAAACCGCTCAGAAATTTTGTAATGAGGCCAATGGTGACTTTAACACAGTTAGAGTTTGATGTCTGTGATAGGAGTAAGCTTAGGATGGATCAACATTGTAGTTTCTCCATAATACTAACCTAATTGACAGAGTGAAAAGATTTTCCAAAACATGCATCCTGTTTGCAACACGGCACTGAAGTATTACTGTAAAAAATGTGGCAAAGCAATTAGCTTTTTGTCCTGAATACTATTATGTTTGGGGCAAATCCAATACAACACACTGAGTACCACTCTCCATATTTTCAAGCATAGTTGTGGCGGCGTCATGTTATGTGTGTAATCATTAAGGACTGGGGAGTTTTTCAGTGTAAGAAAGAAACAGAATGGAGCTAAGCACAGTCAAAATCCTAGAGGAAAACCTGGTTCAGTCTGCTTTTTACCAGACACTGGGCAATGAGTTCACCTTTCAGCAGGAAAATAACCTAAGACACAAGGCCAAATCTAAACTAGAGTTGCTTACCAACAAGACATTGAATGTTCCTGAGCGACCGATTTACAGTTTTGACTTAAATCTACTTGAAAATCTATGGCAAGATCTGAAATGTTTGTCTAGTGATGATCAACCAATTTGACAGAGCTTGAAGAATTTTGAAAATAACTGGGCAAATGTGTGGAAAACACTTGGAAATTTACCCAGAAGGACTCTCACTTGTAATCGCTGCCAAAAGGTGCTTCTACAAAGTATTGACTTCGTGGTGTGAATACTTATGTAAATTAGATGTCTGTATACATTTTTTCACTTTGTCATTATGGGGTATTGTTTGTAGATGGGTGAGAACATTATTTTTTTTTTCAAATCCATTTTGAATTCAGGCTGTAACACAAATTGTGGAATAATTCAAGGGGTATGAATACTTTCTGAAGGAAAAGACCTCTTTTACATCTGTTTGACCAGAAATGAAAGCCTTCGCTTATTCCACATTTTTCAGATGGAAAATGGTTGCGAATTGTATATATGCTTTAATAATAATAAAAAAAGTAGACTCCTGGCTTTAATTTGACATACTCCGATGAACTTCACATGTTGGTGCTCATGGGTCCTTGGACATGGAATGCAATTAAAGTATAACCACACACCAAGTAGATGTAAACTGCATGGGAAAAATGTCCTCCGTGACATGTTACGTTTTACAGATTGCTGTGATAATTTATGCATAACCAGGCAACAACCATTCACATGATGGAGGCATATCTCCACATTTTAACGTCACACAGATCCCATGTTAACTTCGGCGAAAATACAACCCTTGAAATTCCTCTGTGGTGGAAACGAGGAGACTCCGACATCAAGCGAGACAAGACACGGCTAGCATCCCAAATGGCACCCTATTCCCCAAATAGCGCACTACTTTTGAACAGAGACCTAAGGGCCCTGGTAAAAAGTAATGCCATATGTAGGGAGTAGGATGCCATTTGGGATGCAGACAGGATCAAGGGTGAGATAATCAGAGATGATAGCTCACAGCTCTGGCAGATTGAATTCAATTCAATAAAAATACTCAATATTTATTACAGAGCCCTGCTACCGGGTCCTGTGAGGCCCTTTAAATGCTTTGAGTGAAAGTGATCTTGGCCCACCGAGAGGAGAGTGTCATCGTTGTATGAACGATTGGAGATAGGCGCAGGAATACGTAATAGGGGAAGGTTTAATTTCTCAACCCACAATTACAACATGCCATGAAAAGGCACGGGGATGAAGCCCGAAACAAACACACAAAACACACAGGGATGAAACCCAAACAAAAGAGGGAGGGAAAACCTCAAATACCCGGGACGAGACCCGTAATAACAATTGTACAAAACACGCAGGACGAAAGCCAAAACACAGGTACTCACAGGACAAACGGACATGGTAACAATAACCGACCAGGACAGAGGGCACATATATACAATTACTAATCAGGGGAAATGGGAACCAGGAGTGCGTAATTAGACAGTTCAGTGAAGCCTAGAAGGCCAGTGATGTAGAACTCCGGAACTGGTGCACGGAATGAGCAGCAGTACCTGGGAATAATGCCAGCTAGCTACGGCCCAACCCCAATCTTTGTTCTTTTCACTATTCTTTCTCTCTTTTTTATGTGCATATGTAGCTACCCCTCTCTCTCTCTCTCTCTCTCTCTGCACCTCTGTGACTGCATTTCTTTAATTATCTCCTTCTCTCCCTCTCTCATCCACTCTCTTTCTCTTCCACCACGTCTTTCCTTTCAACCTTCTCTCTCTTCATACCTCTTAAACTCCCTAGCTCTCTCTCTGTACATCTGTCACTCTCTCTCTCTTTCCACCTTTCTCTTCTTCTGTATCTTTATGATGCACACACACACACACACACACACATCAGGGTTTGGTAAGGTTGGAGCGAAACAGTATAATGTCTTACGTAAGTGCATGACTTAACTGTAATGGCCTACTACCACTCCTAGGAAAACGTGTCCCTGCTTTTGAGTAATGGTGCCATCTGTGAACATACAGTATTTCATATAGGATAGCTGAGCAGACAATGCAATGCTCTCATAAGTTCACGTCACGCAAGTAAAATCAAATAAAATCTCATTTTATTGGTTGAGTACACATATTTTGCAGATGCAGCAGAATGCTTATGTTTCTAACTTGGTACAGTGCAGTAATACTGAACATTACAAAACGATACACACAAATCCCCCCAAAAATAAATTAAGAAATTAAGAAATATCAGGACGAGTAATGTCTGAGTCCGGAATATAAATATATATATATGTGATGGTGTGTATAGACATTATGGACAGTATATGAATAGAAAAGGTATGTACAGCAGTAGTTATATAGGGTGAGCCTTGACTAGAATACAGTATATGCATATGAAATGAATAAAACAGTATGTAAACATTATTAAAGTATCAGTGTTCAATGACTATTTATACCCGGCCATGAACAGTAATTAAGGTTCAGGGCAGGGTAATGCGCGGAGGCCCGCTAGTTGTGACTATTTAAAAGGCGGATTGCCTGGAGATAGAAGCTGTTTTTCAGTCTCTCGGTCCCAGAATTGATGCACCTGTACTGTCTCCACTTTCTAGATAGTAGCTGGGTGAACAGGGCGTGGCTAGATCGTCTTGGCCTTCCGGGTGCTGTAGATGTCCTGGAGGGCAAGCAATTTTACCCCTGTTGATGCGTTGGGCTGACCTCACCACCTTCTGGAGAGCCCTGCTGTTGTGGATGGTGCAATTGCCATAACAGGCGGTGATACAGCCCAACAGGATGCTCTCAATGGTGCATCTGTAGAAGTTCATGAGGGCCTCAGGGGCCAAGCCACATTTCGTGAGCCTCCTGAGGTTGAAGAGGAGCTGTTAAGCCTTCTTCACCACACGGTCTGTGTGGATGGACCATTTCAGGTTGTCAGTGATGTGCATGCCGAGGAACTTGAAGCTTTTCACCCTCTTCACTGCGGCCCCATTGATGTGGATGGAGGCGTACTCTCTCTGCTGTCTCCTTAAGTCCATGATCAGCTCCTTCATTTTGTTGATATTGAGGAAGAGGTTATTTTCCTGGCACCACTCCGGCCTACCACTGTGGATGATGGAGTTGGATATGTGCATGGCCACGCAGTCATGGGTGAACAGGGAGTACAGGAGGGGGCTGGAGCCCCTGTGTTGAGGATCAGAATAGAAATTAGCGCTGCGAGCCGATAGTCATTTAGTTCAGATACCTTCGCATTCTTGGGTACAGGAACAATGGTTGACATCTTGCAGCAAGTGGGGACAACCCACTGGGGTAGAGAGAGATTGAATATGTCCGTGAACAATCCATTCAGCTGGTCTGCACATACTCTGAGGACGCGGCTTGGGATGCCGTTTGTGCCGGCAGCCTTGCGAGGGTTAACACACTTAAACGTCTTTATCATGTCTACCACAGAGAACGAGAGCTCACAGTCCTCGTGAGTGGCGGTGGCCCGCGTCTGCGGCTTTGTGTTTTATTCGAAGCGAGCGAAGAAGATGTTCAGCTTATCTGGAAGTGAGGCGTCGGTGTCCTTTCCCGGTATAATCCGCGATTGTCTGGAGTCCATGCCACATGTCTCGTGCCTGAGCCGTTGAATTGAGACTCCACTTTGTCCCTGTACTGTTGTTTTGCCTTTATGATTGCCATACGGAGGGCACAGCTGGTCTGCTTGTAAACGTCCATGTTCCCAGTAACATTGCTGTGGTTCAATGCGGTGGTTCGCGCTTTCAGTTTTGTTCAAATGCCGCAATCTTTCAACGGTTTTTGGTTTGGATAAGTTCTAATCATCATGGTGGGAACAACATCCTCTATGCACTTAATGATGAACTCAGTCACACAGTCAGTTTAAACATCAATATTATTTTCAGTGGCAACCTGGAACATTTCCCAGTCCGCGTTATCAAAACTCACTAATGGGGCTGATGGGAATTACATCCATTCTAACCTGATTAGCCAATTTCCAGGTACAGAGTACGAAGTTCCCTCAGTACAGTGTAACCAGTCTTGGCTTGGGTCTACTGTGTCAAAGGGACTATGGTTTTTTGGCTGCTCCCAAGGTGGATGAACAACCAGGCAGTCATTTTTGGGACATCCTTGGGCTTTGGCATCATGTGTTTGGGTGAGGCTAGCGTGTCTGTGGGGATCAGTGTCTCTAAAAGGGCTATCTTTTTCTCTCTCTTTCTTTCTGTCTCTGTCTCTCCTCCCTCGTTTTCTCTCTCCCCTTTACTCTCTCATACTATTCAGCTCATTGCACCATGTCCGGATATCTGAAAAGAAAAGGATGACTGTGAACGTCCTCATCTAATCCTCTGGATCCTCTTCTGTCTTTTCTCTGTCTCTCTCTCTCCCCCTCTCTCTACCCATCCTGTTCTATGGTTTTCCAAGCTTCCACTGTCCCTGTCAAAAACTGTTGTATTCTCTATAATGCATTACTTTTGACCAAGTCCCATAGCTAAACCCAATGCCCAGAGACATGCCTCATCTGTCTCAGTCGCATGCAGTTTCCTCATTTAGGTAAACCGCAAAACCCCACAGTGCTGGCTGCCAAGAGTGTCTGTGTGTGTGTGTGTGAGTGACGGACTTGCATTTTGTGTGTTTGTACGTAGATTTGTGTGTGCTCTCTGAGAATATGTACAGTACCAGTCAAAAGATTGGACACACCTACTCATTCTGCACTTGAAGAAACGTTTAAAGTTCTTGACATTTTCCACATTGACTGACCTTCACGTCTTAAAGAAATGACGGACTGTTGTTCTTCTGTCCTTATTTTAGCTGTTCTTCATAATATGGACTTGGTCTTTTACCAAAAAAGGACAACAATAATAAGAAGAAACTTGATTGGGCCAAGAAATATGGGAATTGGACATTAGACCGATGAAAATCTTTCCTTTGGTCTGACGAGTCCAAATGTGCAATTTTTGGTTCCAACCACCGTGTCTTTGTGAGATGCAAGTGTAGGTGAACGGAGGATCTCTGCATGTGTAGTTTCCACCGTGAAGCATGGAGGAGGAGGTGTGGTGGTGTGGAGGTGATTTGCTGGTGACACTGTCTGTGATTTATTTAGAATTCAAGGCACACTTAACCAGTATGGCTACCACAGCATTCTGCAGCGATACGCCATCCCATCTGGTTTGGGCTTTATGGGACAATCATTTGTTTTTCAACACCTCCAGGCTGTGTAAGGGCTATTTGACCAAGAAGGAGCGTGATGGAGTGCTGCATCAGATGATCTGGCCTCCACAATCACCTGACCTCAACCCAATTGAGATGGTTTGGGATGAGTTGGACTGAAGAGTGAAGGAAAAGCAGCCAACAAGTGCTCAGAATGCCAAGAGTGTGCAAAGCTGTCATCAATGCAAAGGGTGGCTACTTTGCAGAATCTAAACTATAAAATATTTGTTGTTTTGTTCAACACTTTTTTGGTTAATACATGATTCCATATGTGTTATTTCATAGTTTTGTGGTCTTCACTATTATTCAACAATGTAGAAAACAGTAAAATAAAGAAAAACCCTGGAATGAATAGCTGTGTCCAAACTTTTGACTGGTCCTGTATGTGCATGATTATGCATGTGAGTATACTGTGTATGTGTGTGTGTCTGCATCAACCATCACATTAGTATTCTCACGCGGTCCACACTTGGGTGCATCATTTCATCATGCCTGCATGATAACGCAACTCGGTGAATAATGACATGACCCCCCTCTCTCCTTACAGCCCGACCCCCCCCCCCCTCATACTAAAACACCTCTCTAACAGTTTAAGGAGTCCTGTATGTGTCTGTGTGTGTGTGTGTCTGTCTGACTGTTGGTACTGTGTTTGTGTGTGTGTGTGTGTGTGTGTGTATACAGTACAACTATTTAATTAAAGTTCCTCAGTGTCCACATCACTAAGGAATTATCATGGTCCACACAAACACAGTTGAGAATAATGCCATACCTCTTCCCCCTCAGGAGGCTGAAGATATTCAGAATGGGCCCTCGGATCCTCAAAAAGTTCTACAGCTGCACCACTGACAGCGTCTTGACTGGATGCATCACCGCTTGGTATGGCAACTGCTTGGCATCTGACCGCAAGGCGCTACAGAGGGTAACTCATACTGTCCAGTACATCACCAGGGCCGAGCTCCCTGCCATCCAGGACTTCTACACAAGGTAGTGTCAGTGGAAGGCCCTAAACATTGTCAGCCATCCAAGTTATACTCTTCTCTCTGCTACCGCACGGAAGGCGGTACCAATGCACCAAGTCTGGAACCAACAGGACCCTGAACAGCTTCTACCCCCCAAGCCATAAGACTGCTAAGTGGTTTAACTTCTTATGGCTGCATCCCGCTACCGGGATCGATATGACAGCAGCCAGATAAAGTGCAGGGCGCCAAATTCAAACAGAAGAAATCTCATAATTAAAATTCCTCAAACATACATGTGTCTTGATCCGCTCCACTACAGCCCTGTCGATGTGGATGTGGGCGTGCTCTCCTGTTGACCACAATCAGCTCCTTTGTCTTGATCACGTTGAGGGAGAGGTTGATGTCCTGGCACCACACTGCCAGGTCACTGACCTCTCCCTACAGGCTGTCTCATTGTCGTCAGTGATCAGGCCAACCACCGTCGTGTCGTCTGCAAACTTAATGATGGTGTTGGAGCCGTGCGCGGCCACGCAGTCATGAGTGAACAGGGAGTACAGGAGGGGACTAAGCACACATCCCTGAGGGACCCCCGTGTTGAGGGTCAGCGTGGTGGATATGTTGTTTCCTTCCCTCACCACCTGGGGGCAGCCAGTCAGGTAGTCCAGGATCCAGTTGCCATGGGAGGTGTTCAATCCCAGGGTCCTGAGCTTAGTGATGAGCTTGGAGGGCACTATGGTGTTTAATGCTAAGCTGTAGTCAATGAGTAGAATTATCATGTAGTTGTTCCCTTTGTCCAGGTGGGAGATGGCAGTGTGAAGTGCAATAGAGATTGCATCATCTGTGGGTCTGTTGGGGTAGAATGTAAATTGGAGTGGGTCCAGGTTGTCTAGGATGATGGTGTTGATGTGATCCATGACCAGCCTTTCAAAGCACTTCATGGCTACAGATGTGAGTGCTACGGGGCGATTGTCATTTAGACAGTTTACCTTAGCATTCTTGGTCACAGGGACTATGGTGGTCTGCTTGAAACATGTAGGTATTACAGACAGGGGCAGGGAGAGGTTGAAAATGTCAGTAAAGACACTTGCCAGCTGATCAGTGCATGCGAGGAGTACATGTCCTGGTAATTCCGTCTGGCTTTGCGGCCTTGTGAATGTTGACCTGTTTAAAGGTCTTACTCACATCGGCTGCGGAGAGCGAGATTGTCACACCCTGATCTGTTTCACCTGTCCTTGTGCTTGTCTCCACCCCCTCCAGGTGTCACCCATCTTCCCCATTATCCCCTGGGTATTTATACCTGTGTTTCCTGTCTGTCTGTGCCAGTTTGGCTTGTTTTGTCAAGTCAAACAGGGTATTACTCCGTGCTCCTTTTCTATGTTTTTTGCTAGTCCTCCCGGTTTTGACCCTTGCCTGCCTTGACTCTGAACCCACCTGCCTGACCATACTGGCTGCCCTGACCTCGAGCCTGCCTGCCACTCTGTACCTCCTGGACTCTGACCATGTTATGATCTTTTGAGTGTCCACGACCATTCTCTTGCCTGCCCCTTGGATTCTAATAAATATCAGAGACTCGAACAATCTGCCTCCCGTGTCTGCATCTGGGTCTCGCCCTGTGCCCTTATAGTGATCACATATTCATCCGTGGCAACTGGTGCTCTCTTGCATGGTTCAGTGTTGCTTGCCTCGAAACGAACATAGAGGAATTTAGTTTGTCTGGAAGCTTACCTCACTGGGCAGTCCTCGGCTGGATTTCCCTTTATAATCTGTGATAGTTTGCGAGCCCTGTCACATCCGTCGAGCGTCAGTAGGATTCGATCTTAGTTCTGTATTAGTGTTTTGACTGTTTGAAGGCACATCGGAGGTCGTTGCTGGATTCTTTTAATTATTTTCCTTATTAGTGTCCCACTCCTTGAATGCCGCAGCTCTTGCCTTTTGCTCAATGCGGATGTTGCCTGTAATCCATGGCTTCTGGTTGGTGTATATACGTACGGTCACTTTGTGTGTGTGTGTGCTTCTATGTGTGTGTTTGTGTGTGTGTGCATCATCCTCCTCCATGTTAGACCACTGTTTATACATATCACATACTGGGAATGGATACAGTAGAGCCCGACCGATATGGGATTTTTGGATTCAATACCGCTTTCCCCTTTTATAGTTGATATATTCACCAATAAACAATATATCTGCCGATATTTATGTTATTATAGCTGGAATGAAGAAAAAAACTTTTTTTATGGATTGTGCTTAAAATAGCCGTACAAAGACACTCAAAGTTGAGTTCCTAATTTTGAGGAAAGAACATTAATGTAAGCACCACATAAAATTTAGGAGCACCAGAAAACAAGATATTTTTACGGAAAAACTGTGTTACTCTCGGGAAAGGAGGATAAACTGCACTGATTCCAGCAAAACAACGACATAGGACACATGTGAAATGTATTGGTATTTAGCTATGTTTTTATCAATTGTATTGCTGTCGCCACGGAATTCTGGTAGCTGAAAGGAAAAACATCAATCACAAAATGTTCCCCTGGCACAGCGTTGCCTCTTGCTCCAAGCATTGCCTCAGTGAACAGTCCTTGCTATCTCGGGATCCTTGGGACGTCCCTACCTCATTGAATTTGAAATGTAAATGGTTACGTTAAGGCTTAAGTTTTGGTTTAAGTAAGGGTTATGGTTAGGGTACGGATTAAGGCTAGGGTTTCGCGTAGGGACGTCTCAGGGAGCCCGGATAACACTAATCGTCAGTGAATGGCGTGCAGTACTCTCAGGGTGTTTTCACGTAATTTTTTGCGCATTGTGAACACTCCAAAGGAACTGAGACCCCTCAAAAGAGCCCCCTATCAGGGCACAAGGCGAGACCCAGATGCAGACACAGGAGGCAGATGGTTGGACTCTTAGATGTTTATTGATCCAAAAAGTGGTAGGCAAGAGAATGGTCGTGGACAGGCAAAAGGTCAAAACCAGTTCAGAGTCCAGGAGGTACAGAGTGGCAGGCAGGCTCGAGGTCAAGGCAGGCAGAATGGTTAGGCAGGTGGGCAAAGAGTCCAGAATCAGGCAAGGGTCAAAACCGGGAGGACTAGCAAAAAGAGAATAGAGAAGGCAGGAGAACGGGAAAAACATGCTGGTTGAGTTACATACAAGACGAACTGGCACAGAGAGACAGAAAACACAGGGATTAATACACCGGGGAAAACAAGCGATACCTGGGGGGGGTGGAGACAATAACGAGGACAGGTGAAACTGATCAGGGTGTGACACAACACACAATAGACTACTGCAACACCATTTCCCCTGCCATAACCCCTCACATTGGTATCACAAAAGAGAAAAGATGATGATGTGCCGGTTCACAGAAAAAACATGTGCGGTTTTTAGTTCAAGGTGATTTGTTTGTAATACATGATCTATAGGCTAAGAGCGCTTCATAAGCTGTTTAATCCATTGTCGGGTTTGAATAGTGTGAGAAGACAACATATTTGGTGAGAATAACAACAGGGTACAAAATCAATTCTAGCTCTTATAGGGGCAGTAGCCTACATTTGATGTTGAATTTTAACATTATTTAGTCTTTTGCTATTTATTCTGTTACCATGTCGTGTCTTTGCTATCGTTAAATTGAAGACTTATAGTTTTTATCAAAGATTCCTGTAATTAGGGATTACGCTATCACTTGAGTAATAACGTAACTAATTAACTATGAATTCGAGGGCACCAGGGAAAGTTATTAGATTACAAAGTTATAATTTCCCAATATAACCTTTCAGATATTTTCATATCTGATCAATTAGTCTTCTAATTAATGATTTATTTACTTTACCTCACGTTAGTCTCATTCTAAATGTTGTAAATTGTTGATTATCTGCACGAACCCAGTCTTCACTATGAGTCATCCATACATCAATTGTCTTAAATCATTTATTTATTACTAACTAATTAATTCACAGAAATGCATAAACAAACAAACAAACTTAAAATAGTTACATGAAATGATAGGAGAAATATGCCCTAGTGGGCTGAACCGGCATAGCTTGTTAGACAAAGGGAAAATGGCGGTTCGACTAAGAATTCACTACAGAGTCCATAATTATAACAATTGACATGCTAATCCTTACACATGAACGCTCACTCATTCGGGAACAATTGCAATCAATATATATATAGTTACGCTCGGTGTGTGTCGTCTTGATCGTTGGAGAGAAGTTCGTTTTGTTGGAGTTCCTTCTGTCGTAGTTATTGTGGATTGTTCAGAGTGACATTCGTTGTAGAATGCTTGTTTCGGCGGTTGTCTTTCTTCGCGTTCAATGATACCGAATTCCTAGCTGCAGACTAGTAGTCAATATCAAAACTTGTTATTATTCGTATAAGAGTTTAACCACGTGGTATGGTTAAAGATTCAGCAATGTTACCTTAACCTTCGTTCTCCCCATGGAGAGAAAACATGGTCTAATGGTAATTTCTCAGAGTTGACTTTTATTCAGATAGCAGGAAGGGGCGGTCCTTGGATGTCTGACCCAACTGGCTCAGGGGCGGGTCCTCGGGTTTAGTTCAAATCAAAAAGAGGTTTGTATTTTTTTTAATTAAACAGTCCAAAATCATATTACACAATTATACAAACAGTATCATACTCACTCATTCATTTTATACAACAAACAGATGTAAACCTCATATCTGAGGTTATTATATAAACAGCGGTATGGTAATGTAGTCCCACAGTCTCTCATGAGTTTCCCACGTGGTGGCCAATGGGCATGTTAATAGCTGGACTCCCCACCGATCTTTTATACTTTTGCAGGAACATGAAATATGTTCGTACCTCAAGTTCTGTGAGGTGGGAGAAAATTCCTTTGTCCTGAAAGTTTACCCTCTGTCTAATACTGTTGGGCCATGAGGAGATTCTCAGGAATTTACGACCTCTCTGTGACCACAGCATGGGTTGAAGGGGCAGGGAAAGGCAGGGAGAGGGGGATGGAGTTTGCAATACCCAAGCAGGCAACGTCATGACACCAATAATATTTACATTTTAATATTATCATCTGACTACAATGATTATGCATCAACGTTTAACTAAATGCAATCTATTAGCTTCCAAAATGTAAGTAGGTACAGTATATCTAGCTGTCCGATAACAGGTTCTGATGGAATGGCTTGTCCTGCACTTTGTTAAAACCCAGAGTGCATTGAGCGCAATGTAAACACAAAGAGGACTCGGACCACAAAACAGGTGAAGTGAGCTGGCAAAAGTTCAAAACTCATTCAAAGTTACGGGCAGTGTGAATACAAAGATAACAGAGTTATTTCGCTTTTTCTTACCACAGGGATCACTTTAAATAGGACTGAGAATGATTATTTTAAAGAGGACTACGTGAAAACACCCTCACACAGATAGTTAGCTGGCTAGATGGGGGTGGTGAAAATGTGGACCAGTCCCTGACAAGTGACAACCCATACATCGAAACATAGCTATTAAGTGCTACTTTGTAACCTTCTATGTTTTGTTGTGTATCTGAAAACATCTGAATGACAGAGCTTGAGGAATACCCTTCTGTAAAGAGCAAATAGAACACACCTGATTTCGCGGGCTTCACTAAAGGGCACTGACATTAACATTACCACAGAGTTCTCAGCATGGCACTTGCTTTACATTTGGGCATAGCATCCATTGTTTGTCATGACACCCTACCATGACACTTTATGTAACAGTATATGGCCAGTGCTCATTTAAAGTACTACTTAAGTAGTTTTTATGGGTATCTGTACTTTACTTTACTATTTATATTTTTGACAACTTTTACTTTTACTTCACTACATTCCTAAAGGAAATAATGTACTTTTTACTCCATACATTTTCCCTGACATCCAAAAGTATACCCAAAACACTTTTTAATGTTTAGCAGGACAGGAAAATGGTCCAATTCATGCACTTTTCAAGATAACATCCCTTGTCATTCCTATTGCCTCTGATCTCGCAGACTCACTTAACACAAATGGATTGTTTGTAAATCTTGATGTGTGCCCCTGGCTCTCCGTAAATGTTAAAAACAGGAACATTTGCTTAACATAAGGAATTTGAAATTATTTTTACTTTTACTTTTGATACTTAAGTATATTTAAAACCAAATACTTTTAGACTTTTGCTCAAGTAGTATTTTACTAGGTGTCTTTCACTTTTACTTGAGTCATTTTCTATTAAGGTATCTTTACTTTTACTCAAGTATGACTTCTGGGTACTTTTTCCACTTCTGGGTTCATGGTGATTCACTCTTCCCTCCAACTGCTGTAGTTGCGCTGGGTGACTGGTAATATGTCAGAATATAAACAGTGTAGTTATTCACTCCGCAAGGCCATCAAACAAGCTAAACGTCAGTATAGAGACAAAGTAGAGTCGCAATTCAACGGCTGAGACACGAGACGTATGTGGCAGGGACTACAGACAATCACGGACTACAAAAGGAAAACCAGCCACATCGCAGAGACCGACGTCTTGCTTCTGGACAGGCTAAACACATTCTTCGCACACTTTGAGGATAACATAGTCAATCTCTCCCTATCCCAGTCTGCTGTCCCCACATGCTCAAGATGGCCACCATTGTTCCTGTACCCAAGAAGGCAAACGTAACTGAACTTAATGACTATCGCACGTAGCACTCACCTCTGTCATCATGAAGTGCTTTGAGAAACTAGTCAAGGACCATATAACCTCTTCCTTACCTGACACCCTAGACCCACTTCAATTTGCTTACCGCCCCAATAGATCCATAGACGATGCAATCGCCATCACACTGCACACTGCCCTATCCCATCTGGACAAGAGGAATACCTATGTAAGAATGCTGTTTATTTAATTGCAGCATTACCACAAAAATGGAAGAGGCAAGTAGAAGGGGAAAAAAGTAAGGAACTTGTATGTCGGCCCTGTATTAAAGAACATAAATGGTTAAAGAAAAGTGTGATAAATAAAAACATATACCAATTTCATTTAAGGACCAAAAAACTGACAGCCGTGCCATATAAATTGCAAAATAGTTGGGAAGAGATTTTCTAGGTACCCATTCCATGGCACATGGTTTACGAATTGATACGCAAAACAACGCCGGATTCAAAACGTCCAATTTTTCAATTTAAATTACTGTACAAAATTCTTGCAACTAATAGAATGTTATATATATGGGGGATACAATCTTCCCAGCTCTGCAGATTCTGCTGTGAGGAGGCAGAGTCATTAGATCATTTATTTTGGTATTGTCCATATGTAGCTCGTTTTTGGTCACAGGTCCAGGAAGAATTGCATCATTTGCCTAGAACTAATGCTACAGATAGCAATACTGGGTGATTTGAAAAGCCATAGTCAATCAATCAATTTTATTAAATAATCAATATATTTTATTAAAAATATATATTTTTAATTTACAATCTGTAGAAGCTATGAGAATAGGAAGGTTCAATTATTTTGTGAAGCATCACAGCACAGTTGAAAAATATATGGCAAATAGAAATCCGAAATGGATGATGTTGAGAGATAGATGGGAGGGGTTGAATGGAGCTGAAGGGCGGGACTAATGACAAGATAAACAATGTAAAACATACGGGATCTGTAAAATGTATATAGGTTCGGAACTTTTGTGAAATAGCACAGTTACAAATAGAAATCAAACTGGATGTACATCAGAAATAGAGGAAGTACTAAGAACAAACAAGAGAGAACTATTGTAAAGTAGACTGTCTGTAAAATGTGTATAAGATGTATAAATTGAAGGTAAAAGCAGAAGTGTTCATTATTTAACTCCAATTGGGGGATCGGTGGTAGGGTTTGCGGGGAATAATAATAATGGTATATTCTTTTAAAAAGTATGTATGTCTATATAGGTATGTGTATGTATATATGTGTATATGTATGCATGCGTGTATGGATATATATATTTACCCAAAAATTATATGGGGGATTGGAAATGATGCAGACAATTACATTGATGGAAGCAACATTCTTTCCGCAATATTAAGCTGATCCACCCCTTAAAAAGAAAAAAAAGGATGCTGTTTATTGAATATAGCTCAGCATTCAACACCATAGTACCCTCCAAGCTCATCATTAAGCTCGAGGCCCTGGGTCTGAACCCCGCCCTGTGCAACTGGGTCCTGGACTTCCTGACGGCCGCCCCCAGGTGGTGAAGATAGGAAACATCACCTCCACTCCGCTGATCTTCAACACTGCGGCTCCACAAGGGTGCTTGCTCAGCCCTCTCCTGTACTCCCTGTTCACCAATGACTGCATGGCCAAGCACGCCTCCAACTCAATCATCAAGTTTGCAGATGACACAACAGTAGTAGGCTTGATTATCAACGATGACGAGACAGCCTACAGGGAGGAGGTAAGGGCTCTGGGAGTGTGGTGCCTGGAAAACAACCCCTCACTCAACGTCAACAAAACAAAGGAGATGATCGTGGACTTCAGGAAACAGCAGAGGGTTCACCCCCAATCTACATCGACGGGACCGCAGTGGAGAAGGTAGAAAGCTTCAAGTTCATTGGCGTACACATCCCTGACATACTGAAATGGACCACCCACACAGACAGTGTGGTGAAGACGGCGCAACAGAGCCTCTTCAACCTCAGGAGGCTAAAGAAATGTGGCTTGTCACCTAAAACCCTCACACATTTTTACAGATGCACAATTGAATGCATCCTTTCGGGCTGTATCACAGCCTGGTACGGCAACTGCACCACCTGCAACTGCAAGGCTCTCCAGAGGGTGTTGCGGTCGGCCCAGCGCATTACCGGCGGCAAACTACCCGCCCTCCAGGACACATACAGCACCCGATGTCACAGGAAGGCCAAAAAGATCATCAAGAACATCAACCACCCGAGCCACTGCCTGTTCACCCCGCTGTTCATCCAGAAGGCGAGGTCAGTACAGGTGCATCAAAGCTGGGACCGAGAGACTGAAAAATTGCTTCTATCTCAAGGCCATCAGACTGTATAACAGCCATCACTAGCACATTAGAGGCTGCTGCATAAATTTAGCGTCAGCAAAATGACTGGAAGTCTAAAGGAGCAGCTAGCATGCTAGCAATTGCTATAATGCTAGTTAGAAACTTCCTTCAAACTCAACGCAGAGACATAAAATGGTATCCACTAGTTCATTTGACTCTGGGGAAGTAGATAAAGGGTTTCATTGCCAAAATCCCAAAATATCCCTTTAACACTAATGACATCATTGCTGACCTGCTATTCACCCTGACTCACCAGCTAGCTACTGCCTCGGAGGGAAGTGAGTGTACACTCAACACCATATATTACTTTGTACAGGGGAAACGTAAACAAGGGAGTGCATAGAAGAGGCAGGAAGGGGGAAAGTGGCTCATTATAATAATATGGGGATTATTATTATTATTGGAAGGTGTTTGGTAAACATCGCTGTGCCCTTAGCATATACAGTAGCTCCTGGAGAAGTAGTATGATGAAAACGAGGGGAACAGTTTTCCTAATAAGTAGAATTTTGTCTGGTTTACCTATTTCTATGCACACAGCATAACATTAAGAACACCTTCCATATATTGAGTTGCACCACCCCTTTTATATACGACCACATACACTGAGTGTAAAAAAACATTAAGCCCGCCATGGACTCAAAAAGAAGGAGTCAAAAGCATTCCACGGGGATGCTGATCGATGCTGGCCGATGTTGACTCCAATGCTTCCCACAGTTGTGTCAAGTTGGCTGGATGTCCTTTTGGGTTGTGGACCATTGTTGATACACACAAGGAACTGTTGAGTGTGAAAAACTCAGCGGCACTGCAGTTCTTGACACAAACCTACTATCTTTTGTCTTGCCCATTCACCCTCTGAATGTCCCACATACACAATCCATGTTTTAGTTGTATCAAGACTTAAACAATGATTCTTTAACCCGTCTCCTCTCCTTCATCTACACTGATTGAAGTGGATTTAAACAATGATTCTTTGACCCGTCTCCTCTCCTTCATCTACACTGATTGAAGTGGATTTAACAAGTGACATCAATAAGGGATCATAGCTTTCACCTGGATTCACCTGGTCAGTCTTTGTCATGGAAAGAGCAGGTGTTCTTAATCTTTTGTATACTCAGTATATATTTTATTTTTATTTCTAGACCGTGACAAAGTGACATTTCTTGACAATCTTCGTTATGAGAAAAATATTATCTAGGTTATCAATTTCTACGTCTATTCTAGAATAGTTATTTCTAAACATGTCACAGTGTACATTTCCTTGCAGAGACTTGATGGTTCTCTCGTAAGTACATCATAATTACATAGTAAGTAAATATAAAGAGTAGAATATTCTCTAGGTCTTATCTATTTCTACCCCTATTCTATTTCCAAACATGTCATGTGACATTTCCTTGCTGAGACTTGATGGTTCTCTAAGTACATACAGTACTTGCTGTTTTTCTGACCATCAAAAGACCGTTGATGTGACGTAAATCTCATGATGAATGTGATTTATGGAGAATGTCAGAGCTGTTTCAGGGCTGTTAGCAGATAAGAGAGAAGACGAGAGCTCTCTCTCCACTGGCTCTGGTAGATTGTTTTGGCGGGAAACAGCCCCGGAGTGACAGAAAGTATTTTTTTTGGGGGGGGGGGGGCAACAATCACCCTTGTTCTCTTCTCCCCCTTTCTTTTGCTTAATTCTCTCTTTCATTCTCTCACTACCTGTTTCTATCTCTCTTGCTCTCTCTCTCTTCTCCTCTCTCTCCCTTTCTCTTTCTCTACCCAGTCTCTATCTTCCTTCCCACTCTCTTTCTCTCCCCCATCCTCTCTCTCTTTTTAATTGAGCTCAAGGCTGAATGTGAGAGCGTGGGGATGAGAAGGCTATGCCATCTCCTTTTCTGTTGCGTAATCCCTTCACCACATTGCATTTCCACATGCCGTAACAACAGAGCAGCCCATCGCTTTTGCTTACTCAAATTAGTTCTTTGCTTTTGCCACCTGAAATTTGCTATTCCCTTTTGCTTACTGATATGATGCATAGGGAATCAAGGATAAGCAGCCCCTTCATTGAGCAACCCAGGGAAAAAAACAATCTGTTACCTGGCAGAAAGGAAGAGCGCAAAAGGAAGAGAATAAAGTCATCCATTTTGATAGACTGAGATAAAGAGAGAGAAGAAGAGGGAGAGCACTTTGTGAGGGAGAGTGAATCGAAGATCGGCATTGAGGAACAGAGCTCATGTGTTTTTTCGTTCGTTCGCTCGCTTGTTCATTCATTCGACTGAGTTAGACAAATGGGCTTGCCAGATTTCCGAGCTTGTTTCCAGTCCCTTCCGGGGACAGTGTGTTATTGGCAGCGATGCCCACTTCCGCGGCCTTTGTCCAATTAGCATCATGCTGCTCAGCCTGTCTCTGATTAAGAGGGCATTTAACCATGCAACCTCCCTTCTATGCTAGCCTAGCGAAGTTAGCAGGTGCTTAAATCAAATCAAATAAATGTTTATGTGTCACACGCGCCGAATACAGCAGGTGTAGAACTTACAGTGAAATGCTTACTTACAAGCCCTTAACCAACAATGAGGTTTAAAAAATACGAATAACAAATAAAAGTAACAAATTATTAAAGAGCAGCAGTAAAATAACAATAGCGAGGCTATATACAGGGGGTACAAGTACAGAGTCAATGTGCGGGTGCACCGGTTAGTTGAGGTAATTGAGGTAATATGTACAGGTAGGTAGAGTTATTAAAGTGACTATGCATAGATAATAACAGAGAGTAGCAGCAGCGTAAAGGGGGGGGGGGGAATGCAAATAGTCTGGGTAGCCATTTGATTAGATGTTCAGGAGAATTATGGCTCAGGGGTAGAAGCTGTTTAGAAGCCTCTTGGACCTAGTCTTGGTGCTCCGGTACCGCTTGCCATGCCGTGGCAGAGAGAACAGTCTATGACTAGGGTGGCTGGAGTCTTTGACAATTTTTAGGGCCTTCCTCTGACACCGCCTGGTATAGAGGTCCTGGATGGCAGGTCCCAGTGATGTACTGGGCCGTATGCACTACCCTATGTAGTGCATTGCGGTCGGAAGCCGAGCAGTTGTCATACCAGGCAGTGATGCAATCAGTCAGGATGCTCTTGATGGTGCAGCTGTAGAACCTTTTGAGAATCAGAGTACCCATGCCAAATCTTTTCAGTCTCCTGAGGAGGAATAGGCATTGTCGTGCCCTCTTCACGACTGTCTTAATGTGCTTGGACCATGTTAGTTTGTTGGTGATGTGGACACCAAGGAACTTGAAGCTCTCAACTTGCTCCACTACAGCCCTGTCAATGAGAATGGGGGCGTGTTCAGTCCTCCTTTTCCTATAGTCCACAATCATCTCCTTTGTCTTGATCACGTTGAGGGAGAGGTTGTTATCCTGGCACCACACGGCCAGGTCTCTGACCACCTCCCTGTAGGCTGTCTCGTCATTGTCGGTGATCAGGCCTACCACTGTTGTGTCATCGGTAAACTTAATGATGGTGTTGGAATTGTGCCTGGCCATGCAATCATGAGTGAACAGGGAATACAGGAGGGGACTGAGCACACACCCCTGAGGGGCCCCCTTGTTGAGGACGCGTAGCGGATGTGTTGTTACCTACCCTTACCACCTGGTGGCGGCCAGTCAGGAAATCCAGGGTCCTTAGCTTAGTAATGAGCATTGAGGGCACTATGGTGTTGAACACTGAGCTGTAGTCAATGAATAGCATTTTCACATAGGTGTTCCTATTGTCCAGGTGGGAAAGGGCAGTGTGGAGTGCAATAGAGATTGCATCATCTGTGGATCTGTTAGGGCGGTATGCAAATTTGAGTGGGTCTAGGGTTGCTGGGATAATGGTGTTGATGTAAGCCATGACCAGCCTTTCAAAGCACTTCATGGCTACAGGTGTGAGTGCTGCAGGTCGTTAGTCATTTAGGCAGGTTACCTTAGTGTTCTTGGGCACATGGACTATGGTGGTCTGCTTGAAACAAGTTTGTAATACAGACTCAGACAGGGAGAGGTTGAAAATGTCAGTGGAGACACTTGCCAGTTGGTCAGCGCATGTTCGGAGTACACATCCTGGTAATCCGTCTGGCTCTGCGGCCTTGTGAATGTTGACCTGTTTAAAGGTCTTACTCACATCGGCTGCGGAGAGTGTGTTCACACAGTAGTCCGGAACAGCTGATGTTCTCATGCATGTTTCAGTGCTACTTGCCTCGAAGCGAACATAGAGGTATTCTAGCTCGTCTGGTAGGCTCGTGTCACTGGGCAGCTCTCGGCTGTGCTCCTCTTTGTAGTCTGCAATAGTTTGCGAGCAACATCCGACGAGCTTCAGAGCCGGTGTAGTACGATTCGATCTTAGTCCTATATTGACGCTTTGCCTGTTTGATGGTTCGTCATAGGGCATAGCTGAATTTCTCCCGCTCCTTGATAGCGTTAGCTCTACCCTTTAACTCAGTGCAGCTGTTGCCTGTAATCCATGGTTTCTGGTTGGGGTATGTACGTACAGTCACTATGGGGATGAAGTCATCTGTGCACGTATTGATGAAGCCAGTAACTGATGTAGTGTCCTCCTCAATGCCATCGGAAGAATCCCTGAACATAGTCCAGTCTGTGCTAGCTAAACAGTCTTAATATCTGTTTCATTTGAACACTTTTTTATTGACCGAGTCACTGGTGCTTCCTGCTTCAATTTTTCTTGTAAGCAGGAATCAGGAGGATAGAATTATGGTCAGATTTGCCAAATGGAGGGCGAGGGAGAGCTTTGTACGTGTCTCTGTGTATGGAGTAAAGGTGGTCTAGAGTATTTCTTCCCTCTGGTTGCTGGTAGAAATTTGGTAAAACGGATTTAAGTTTCCCTGCATTAAAGTCGCCGGCCACTAGGAGCGGCGCCTCTGGATGAGCATTTTCCTGTTTTCTTATGGCGATATACAGCTCATTGAGTGCGGTCTTAGTGCCAGCATCGGTCTGTGGTGGTATGTAGACAGCTACGGAAAATACAGATGAAAACTCTCTAGGTATATGGTGCGGTCTACAGCTTATCATGAGATACTCTACCTCAGGCGAGCAAAACCTTGAGTCTTCCTTAGATATTGTGCACCAGCTGTTGTTTACAAATATACAAAGACCGCCACCCCTTGTCATACCAGAGGCTGCTGTTCTATCCTGCCAACACAGTGTATAACACACCAGCTGTATGGTATTCATGTTGTTCAGCCATGACTCGGTGAAACATAAGATATTACAGTTTTTAATGTCCCTTTGGTAGTTTAATCTTGCTCGTAGGTCATCGATTTTATTTTACAATTATCGCATGTTTGCCAATAGAACCTACGAATTCTCAGAAGGCAGCCCAACCTCCGCCCCCTTTTCTTCTGTCTTCTCTTCTCACAAATGATGAGGATTTGGGCCCGGGAAAGCAGTATATCCTTCACGTCGGACTCGTCAGAGTCCATGAGAGAGTCACTGTCCATGACAATGACAACACTGGCTGCTCCTACGGGTGGTGAGAGAAGGGAATGCATTCAGTTGCACAACTGAATGCATTCAACCGAAATGTCTTCCACATTTAACTCAACCCCTTTGAATCAGAGAGGTGCGGGAGGCTGCCTTAATCGACATCCGCATCATTGTCGACCGTGGAGCAGTTGGTTGTTGGGGGTGAACCGTCTTACAGAACAACAGATGTTTCCACCTTGCCGGCTTGGGGATTCAAAACAGGGACCTTTTGGTTACTTTTCAGTCGCTGTAGACCTAACACACATGACCACTCTTCTTTAAACAAGCAGGATGACTCTCCTCATATACTCTTTTTGAGATGTGTGTGTCTATGTATGTGTGTGTGTGTGTCTGTGTTTGTGAAGCAAGGGGTGATGCTTAGGATTTTCTCTGATACTCTATTTTTTAACACCTATTTGCTTGGTGCTGCATACTAAGATGACTAAGGTTTCTCTCTCTCTCTCTCTCTCTCTGTGTTCTCTGTCACACAAAGGTTCTCTGGAGTGAGGTGCGTGTGCCGCTAATAGCGTTGATGCTCTGCCAAGCCCAGCTGGTGGCGCCCAGCACAGGGCAGAGTGTGTCTGCACTCCACAGTCATTCGCTTTAAAAGGAGCCACATCACAGGAACCGTAATGACCGCAAAGAACCCCGCCAGTCCAGCTAAAAGATCCAAAGCACACATCACAGTGTGCAAAGCCGTTGCTTGTTTTCTAGCCTAACAGATGGTGGGCTTGGGTCGGACTCAGATCAACGGAGCGTGGGTTGCCATGGCAACCGGAGTGCTCCGTTACATTTCCCCATTCAGTAAACTGTTGCTGCATGAGGGCCCAGGGCCTTGCACAGAAGGATGGAGAGTATGGAAGCTAGAAACTAGTCATGTAAGTTCCAGGGAGGGTAGGGTCTGTGCCAAGTCCTTCCCCGCCCGAGGACACCTCGTGCTGGGGGAACATCTCCCCTTGCTCGGCATTGAGTAGTTGTAAAACCCAGTATATCCCATCTCCTCCTCTTCCTCCTCCCTCACAAAACTATGGAGGATTAATTTGCATTTTTTTCTCAGAAATCTACCTCCATACCAAACCTCCAGCTTGTTTCAGGTTAACGCTGCTAATCAGAGCATGACTGTGGCTGTAGCTGCGGCTGCCATACAGAGCAGGTTCCTCCATCTCTCACTGTGTGGGTGGTTCTCCTTCCCTCCTTTTCCTCTGGTCCCAGCAGTGCTTGTTAATACTGGGAGGAGAGCTTGTTCTCCCCAGCTAGTGCCCTCCCTCCCTCCCTCCCTCCCTCCCTCCCTCCCTCCCTGCCATCTGTGTTTACTGTACTGGATGCATTGGATGAGGCGCTATAGCTGTAGTATCTCTATACTCTGTTGGAACGCACACACAGTCACGAAAAGGAGGGATGTATACTCTATCGTGTTGTGACAATACGACATTTTTACAGTTATCGGCCAATGCAATGTATGTGTGTGCTAAATTTGACAACGTTTTTTGACAGGTTTTTATAGGTGTGGTGTGGCCAGGTGTGGTTTTACTGTAGTCATTTAGCCTGTTAAGCGTTTCACCTCGTTAGCATGGTGCACATGTCTGTGTTGTTTAGCTACACTGAGACTTTAGGGTCGAGAGCACTGAGGAACACTAACAGTCGCTGGAGGATGAAGTATAATGTGGCATCGTAATTCATTATACACACGTATACAAGTTGGTTTAATTCGTATCCCTACCTGCATGCATGTGCACCAACGCACTTACACGGACACACACACACACACACATGCAAGCGCACACACACAACACACACGAGTTGGTGTAATTATGATCCCTGCTCTTATTATGCATTCATACATAAATATCGAAACATGACAATCTGCAAAACAAAATGTGTGTGTGTGTGTGTGTATGCTCTAATTCGCTTTTGTGTGTGGGTTTCTTGTCCTGGCTGAGGAAAACACACAGTATACATACAGTTTATTATACAGAGTTAATTTACACACTGTTGGACTAACCCAGGGAACTCAGCATTAATGTGATTATACAGTATATACTGCATCAATTCAGGGGCCAGTATAGCGAGCCAAACACTGCATGCATACCTGCATGTTTTACTGAGACCGACTATAGACGTCCTCCTCATTCCGTTTCAGTCTATCAATCAGCCATGACACCACAAGGTGACTCTGGGATGGTGTTGTCCTGGCAACCATCTGCTACAAAACTGTTGCCTGGTCACTGGATATAGAGAAGCGCTAGGGAGGCTTGACGGACCATAGAAATAGAATGTGAAGGACACTGTATTCTGGAGATGGAACAAGATATGCTAGGGATACTTTGGAAGGTCATATAAGCTTGTTCTGCACATTTCTTTCGGTTCGTTCCTAATTTACTGATTTCATTCAAGATGGCAGAAGGCTACTGGCCCACACACTAGAAAGTGCTACTGATTTTAGAACACCTTTCCAATCCTATTCTATTCTATTCCTATTTTTCTTTTGGAAATAAAAATATATAACACTGAAAGGATGTTATTTCCAAGGACCGAACAAAGAAAAAAATAGGTAGATATTTATGTTTTTGAAAGGTTTGGATTTGGGTTGGATAGAGCAGTATTGTTGTTGTGTCTTATTAAATGTTGTGTGTATATTATGGTGTGTGATTACCATTACCGTGTGGTCGTGCATATGTGCAAGAATTGTCAAAATAATTGCTGGAGAAAGAAAACTTTCTGTAGTCAGAAACAGATAAGATTAGTATTCCTGCAACATCATTTTGTAAAAAAAAATAAAAATCTCTGAGAAATTAAGCTAAATGATCGCGCCCAAACTGGCCATTTTAATTTATATGATTCATATACTTGTTTCTAACAATGAGTAAGGAATCAACAGAAATTCCAACCAATGGTGGAAAAAGTACCCTTATTTTCTTCTAAAGATAACTTATAAGAAAATGACTCAAGTAAAAGTAAAAGTCACCTAGTAAAATACTATTTGAGTAAAAGTCTAAAATTATTTGGTTGTAAATGTACTTAAGTATCAAAAGTAAAAGTATAAATCATTTAAAATGCCTTATATTAAGCAAATCAGACAACACGATTTTTTATTTTTTTATTTACAGATAGCCAGGGCCACAGTTCAATTTACAAACAAAGCATTTGTTTTTAGTGAGCCTGCCAGATCAGAGGCAGTAAGTATGACCAGGGACGTTCTCTTGATAAGTGCATGAATTCGACAATTTTCCTGTCCTGCTAAGCATTCAAAATGTAATGAGTACTTTTGGGTGTCAGGGAAAATGTATGGAGTACAAATTACATTATTTTCTTTAGGAATGTAGTGGAGTAAACGTAAAAGTTGTCAAAAATATAAATAGTAAAGATCAGTGGCGACCCGTCATTCAGGCGACCCGTCATTCAGGGCTGTTTTGAGCCCCACATTTTTAGCAATAAAATATATATATTTTTGGGGCTTGCCTGTTTTGCATGTTATTTTGGCATTAATACGTGTCACATATAAGTTTGCAAACAATGTAGAAAAATATATATCATTGAGTTATTAAAGCCGGATACAAACACGTTCTCTTTTTTGGTTTTCTTGAGTGAGGCAGCTCCAAAATGCAGGTGTTTTAGCCTAACTCAGTGCTTTCTGTGGTGGTGGGCGAGCCAGCAGAAAATAGGATCATTGCGCCGTGATTGGCTCAGTGTTCTGTCACTCATGGGGACACTATGTCATCACCAAGTTTAAGTCCTTAGTAAGGATAGACATCCAACATGTCAGCCCTTTGGGTTCTGCCATAGATTTATATTACAAGTGCCCTTCCGAGAAGGCTCAAGGTCATTGGCCACAGATAAAATGACGTCTAATCACGTTATATGTACGGTAGCTTTGATTGGACTGATCATGTCAACATCATACTTTCAATATCTTAGCTAGCAGTCATCATCATGAATCAAGTCGGCAATCTACTGGCAAATCCTTTTTACTACATTTTTTTTTACTACATGATTCCATATGTGTTATTTTATAGTTTTGATGTCTTCACTATTATTCCACAATGTAGAAATGTGTAAAAATAAAGAAAAACCTTGGAATGAGTAGCGGTGTCCAAACTTTTGACTGGTACTATAGGTGTTTGTTTTGTCCAGGTGGGAAAGGGCACTGTGGAGTGCAATTGAGATTGCCTCATCTGTGGATCTGTTGGGGCGGTATGCGAACTGGAGTGGGTCTAGGGTTCCAGGTGAAAGCAATGATCACTTATTGATGTCCACCGTTAAATCAACTTCAATCAGTGTAGATCATCAACCAGACCCGGTCCATCACAGCAAATCTCTACCAGACCAGGCCCGCCTTAGCACAGCTCTGCCAGACCGGCCCATCAAGCACATTTCTACCAGACCCGGCCCATCACAGCACAGCTCTAATAGACCAGGCCCACTTCAACTCAGCCCAGCTCTACGCACCATCGACCACTACCCTGTTGAGGGTAGTGCACCACATGATGCAGTCCATACCATGTATCATTCTCATAATCAGCCCTCATATACTGAGAGTTTGGAGCTTCGCCACAGTGCTCTTCACACCACCCTCCTCAATTCTCCCCACATCCTCCCTCCCAGGCTAGTTTCGGTTACCCTCCCTACTCTCATCCCCATGGCAGGCCTCGGACACTCCTGCCCCCAATGGCAGCCCCCAAACCCCGCAACAGAAACAACACCAAGGCCTCCTTTGCACACCCAGAATAGAGCATTGGTCCCCTGCAGCAGTTCCACTCCTTTGGCGGGAGCTTCATCCAGGTGGACTGAGCTCTGCCAACACTGCTCTCCCAGTTCCCGCCCCAGTCCCTGTATCCAGCTACTTGAGGGAGGTCTGTCAAATGCTCAGTCTGCTCTGCTCTCACGTGGTTGGCCAGGGAACTTGGACAAGTCTCAGCTCACTCAACAAATAGCTGCAGATGACCCTATGCCTGTTAACTCTGATGGGAATGAGCTGAATATCCCCTCTGACTTTAAATCTTGTCGGGAGGTTGGGCTAATGCACCTAAATGTGCAAAGTATGATTTAAAAAACGGACACAATTGACATTTGGGTACAGGATTCATGTTCTGACATGTTGTCTCTCTCAGAAACATGGTTAAATTATTATGTCTCTGATAAAGACATTGAAGTACATTATTATAATGTGACAGATTACAGAAAGGGGAGTGGCCATATATGTCAAATCTAATTTAATCTTTAAATATTTCCGTTCCCAAGAAATTTGAGCTCCTGATTGTAAAGGTGTCCATAAACCAGAATACACATTTATTTGTTGCTGGGATTTACCGCCCCCCTACTGCCATGGCGGATGCTATTGGTACTATAGCTGTTAATGACAAAGCAAAAACAGTTTTTTAGAAATGTTTGTAAATGTATTAATAATAAAAAAACTAATTTATAACCTGTTATGGCTCAAATATCAGCAGTGAGTATCAGCAGTGAGTAACCTGGAAAGAGGTGGCCATTTCAAACGGCCTCGTACTCAATTCTTGCTCGTACAATATGCATATTATTATTACTATTGGATAGAAAACACTGTCTAGTTTCTAAAACAGGTTTAATTATTTCTCTAAGTGAAACATAACTCTTTTTACAGCCCATTTTCTATCCGGAAGTGAAATTTCCAAGAAGCTATGTCTCTCTTCAAGATACTCTCTATAAAAGGCCTTGGCACTTAGGACTGTAGAAACACGTCACACGCCTTCCCCTGGGTGTCATGCGGAAGTGAGAGAAGAAATGACTTGATTATCTCTGTCAGGGACTGAAAACAACATCTTGGAGTGAGAAGTGCGCACTTTATTTTTTTTTCTGGGCGCGAAGTAGGAACTGGACTGCGCTCCTGGAAAACCCTCGTTATAGGTGAATATGACCTCCGGCTTCGATTTTATTTGATACATGTCACAATATCATCCTAAAGTATGTTTTTTCAATATACTTTAATTATATTATTGAAATTTATTCTGGACTTTAGACGTGATGCGACGCAAGAATTTTGTCAAGACGGAGAGGTTAGCACGGCATGGCCAGTGTGCTTGCTAATTCAAGAGGGACATCGTTCGTTCTGGGTCCAAATGAAGACGGTTCTGAACAAAGGACCCTTTGGAGAACATTCTGATGGAAAATCAACAAAGATAAGGACCCAATTTGGGATGCTTTTTCATATATCTGTCGAACTGTGCTATCGCTAGCGTTTGACTAGAATCAATGCTGCTGTGTGTTAGCTATTGTAGTAAGCTAATATAACGATATATTGTGTTTTCGCTGTAAAACACTTCAGAAATCGGAAATATTGTCTGTATTCACAAGATCTTTCTCTTTCATTAGCTATCCACCATATATTTTTCTGAAATGTTTTCTGATGTGTAATTAGTAGTTGACGTTGGTGTCTGTATTTTCTCTGGCTACTGCCGTGCGATTTCTGACTGTAGCTATGATGGTGGCTAAGATGGTAGCAGTAATGTAAAACTGATTTATAGCTAAAATATGCAAATTTTTCGAACAAAACATAGATTTATTGTGTAACATGTTATAGGACTGTCATCTGAGGGAGTTTTTTCTAGGTTATTTAGGTTGGTTCTAGGTTATTTAGGTTGGTTCTAGGTTAGTTTGGTTAGCTTTGTGCATGCTACTTGCATGCTACCGTTGCTGTGAAAAATGTCTGTCTGTCTTTTGTATTTGGTGGTGAGCTAACATAAATATATGTGGTGTTTTCGCTGTAAAACATTTAAAAAATCTGAAATATTGGCTTTATTCACAAGATCTTTGTCTTTCATTAGCTATCCACCATATATTTCTCTGAAATGTTTTCTGATGTGTAATTAGTAGTTGACGTTGGTGTCTGTATTTTCTCTGGCTACTCCCGTGCGATTTCTGACTGTAGCTATGATGGTAGCAGTAATGTAAAACTGATTTATAGCTAAAATATGCAAATTTTTTGAACAAAACATAGATTTATTGTGTAACATGTTATAGGACTGTCATCTGAGGTAGTTTTTTCTAGGTTATTTAGGTTGGTTCTAGGTTAGTTAGGTTGGCTTGTGCATGCTACTTGGATCCTACTTGTGCTGTGAAAAATGTCTGTCTCTTTTTTATTTGGTGGTGAGCTAACATAAATATATGTGGTGTTTTCTCTGTAAAACATTTAAAAAATCGGACATGTTGGCTGGATTGACAAGATGTTTATCTTTCAAATGCTGTATTGGACTTGTTAATGTGTGAAAGTTAAATATAAAAAAAAAAATAGATTTTGAATTTCGCGCCCTGCACTTGAGCTGGATGTTGTCAGAGGTGTACCGGCGTCGGGCTGCAGCCATAACAGGATAAGTATTCAGATATTTTCCTATGAGACTCGAAATTGAGCTCAAGTGCATCCTGTTTCCATTGATCATCTTTGAGATGTTTCTACAACTTGATTGGATCCAGCAAAATCCGTCAGTTTAAGCTCGAGATACTCTGTTTTTTTCAACGGGCTGTGTCTCAATCGACCGTGTTACGTCCGTTGTTAGAAGGAGACCAAGGTGCAGCGTGGTAGGCAAACATTAGACTTTTATTTTAAATGACACCAAAAAAACACAAAACGAACGTAAAGCTATATGCAGTGCCGAAAGCAACTACACACAAAACAAAGACCAGATCCCACACCTGAAGGTGGGAAAAAGGGCTGCCTAAGTATGATCCCCAATCAGAGACAACGATAGACAGCTGCCTCTGATTGGGAACCATACCCGGCCAACAAAGAAATAGACAACCTAGAATGCCCACCCAAATCACACCCTGCCCTAACCAAATAGAGAAATAAAAAGGCTCTCTAAGGTCAGGGCGTGACAGACCGCATCTACTTATGTTGGCCTTCTGTATCTGCTGTGGAAGGTGACCGATCCAGAGCAGTGTTTGTCAGACCATGCGACAGCCCAAAAATCGGTCTTCTCACGAAAACGTATGTAGTGTCCGAGCGGTTTGGCTCTACGACCCCCACAAGCGTCTTGGGACTCGTCTGAAGTCGGTACAGCCGATCTGCCAACTTCTGTCTGTAGCAGTTTGGGCTACACACTAACATGACCCCTCAGTGGAAAGGTAAGACTCTCTCGAACATGTTGGTTGTTTTGCTCTAGGACTACCATGGAACTCACAAGACTCGTCTGAAGGTGCCCCGGTAACAGTTGAAAAAATGTATGGAAATATATATGGAGACTGTTTTTAGAGTACAAAAACATAAGGGGTTAAATACATGTAAAAAATAAAACAAAGAATCCAGATCTTTCTTATATCTCTCAGATATAGGACAGACGCCGTCAGAGCAGCTCATAGATTACTGCACCTGTACATAGCCCATCTATAATTTAGCCCAAACAACTACCTCTTTACCTACTGTATTTATTTATTTATTTTGCTCCTTTGCACCCCATTATTTCTATCTCTACTTTACACTTTCTTCCACTGCAAACCAACCATTCCAGTGTTTTTTTTACTTGCTATATTGTATTTACTTCGCCACCATGGCCTTTTTTATATTTTTATTTATTTATATATTTTATATATTTTGTTTGCCTTCACCTCCCTTATCTCACCTCACTTGCTCACATTGTATATAGACTTATTTTTCACTGTATTATTGACTGTATGTTTGTTTTACTCCATGTGTAACTATGTGTTGTTGTATGTGTCGAACTGCTTTGCTTTATCTTGGCCAGGTCGCAATTGTAAATGAGAACGTGTTCTCAATTTGCCTACCTGGTTAAATAAAGGTGAAATAAAAAAATTAATAAAAAACACTTCAGAACAAACTTTGTTGAGATTTTTTGGGGGACTGTCTAGTGTTCCATGTAGTGAATCTGTTATTCAATGCATTTGTATGGGCTAATAGTGCCCTATTTTTGTGTTATTTCTCTGCTACACGTGGAAATTACCACAATGTTCCAACCCTCAATTGCTGAATATGTATTAGCAGCCTACGTTAGCCTTCGAGAATGAACCTGAACAAGAGTTTTTGCTCTAGGATAGGAATTACTCGAAATAGGTGTGGCAACTTTAATCCTTGCATACATCAATAACAGCGTTGTTGTTTTTATCTTGTTTATAAGCCTAGGGGAATTGCTTTAGGGGTGGTATGCTTCCTTATGTGGCAATGGGTCTTTCTCTGGCAAGACATCAGAGCAGATTCCTACCCGAATGAACGCAGCTTACTGTGCATTGGATAATAAGATTGAAAGGATACTTATAGAGCCTACAGTGTCTTTGCTTTGAATAAGCATACAGACAGTGTTTGACATGCATCTGCTCTAGTTTAGGGGTTGCAGCTTCCATGGAAAACAGTATGGCATGATATCATATTGCGCAACCATAAGCAAGTAAGCAAGATAAGGGTAAGACTAAATTCCAATTCACAAAGCATACATTTCAGTTTCTCACACTGTGTTACTGCTTTCTGCTTCTGTACCTCTCAAGATTCACCATGGATTTACTGCCGTCCTATACCCAGACAGAGGAAAGAGATACCAAACAGAAAAACACAGGCATACATCTCCCCAGGGTCTTCATATCATGCTAGCGAAAATTAAGTCATTGGCGGTTTCAGACAAATAAATACAGAGAAGGACCTTGAATGACCATGCCTGGGCTCCACTTCTTTTTTTTTCACTTTCAAATTACCTCATCGTTGCTGGCTTTTTGGATGGCACACCGAGATAAAAAAAAGTAGAGCCCATCATTACCGTCCAATTTGCTCTCTCTCTCTCTCCTTACACTGACAGATTGTCATATTTTGGCAGGGTTCCCAGCGGATAGAGCGAGAGAGGAGGCGAGTGAAGGAGTGCAGATAAACGTCCATTACCATCCAAATCATCTCATTAGAGAGCATTTAGACCCAGGAGCTTCAGCCCCAAAGCTCCAGACGGGATTACTGCCCAGCTTTGGTGCCCTCCCAGAGAGCCTCTCACCTGGACTAAAGCCCTGGCTATCCTGCCCTGTTACCCATAAAAGTAACTCTTTCCTTATATTTTCATATTTCACATTGCATATAAACTGACCATTCCATACACAATGGCTTTACAAAGTGTTTGTACTAGAAATATCCCATTAATGTAGCAATATAATTTGATTAAGTACCGCAATAAAACATGTTTGTGCATGCACAGCATAACAGAGCCATAAGCAGTTTCAACCGTACCGTCATGAATCCGTCCAGGAGGCCTGAGTCCGCTTTGGGTGGGGCTTGAAGGCGTTCCATGGACCACTTCTCGATGATCGATGACACCTGAGAGTTTTCAGTGTTTAGGATCCTGAAACCCGTCAGGTTGACTCCGCTGTACCGATACGGCGCCATATCCAAAGCGAAAAGATCCTAAAATAAAAAATAGCCTGATTCATGCTTGATATTTAATTATTATTTTTATATAAAGTACAAGTCAACAGTTTGGACACACCTACTCATTTCAGGGTTTTTCTTAACTATTTTTTATATTATAGAATAAGTCAAAATATATTTTATTTTGAGATTCTTCAAAGTAGCCACCCTTTGCCTTGATGACAGCTTTGCACACTCTTGGCATTCTCTCAACCAGCTTCACGAGGTAGTCACCTGGAATGCATTTCAATTAACAGGTGTGCCTTGTTAAAAGTACATTTGTGGAATTTCTTTCCTTCTCAATGTGTTTGAGCCAATCAGTTGTGTTGAGACAAGGTAGGGATGGTATAATGAAATAGCCCTATTTGGTAAAAGACCAAGTCCATATTATGGCAAGAACAGCTCAAATAAGCAAAAATAAACAAAAATCCATCATTACATTAAAACATGCATATCAGTCAATGCGGAAGATATCAAGAAATGTTAAAGTTTCTTCAAGTGCAGTCGCAAAAACCCTCAAGCGCTATGATGAAACTGGCTCTCATGCAGTGGCGACCCGTCATTCAGAGCAGGTGGGGCAGAGCCACCCTTTGCCTTGATTACGGCTATGCAGACTCTTGGCATTCCCTCAACCAGCTTCATGAGGAATGCATTACAAAAGTATTGAAGGAGTTCCCACATATACTGAGCACTTGTGGGCTGCTTTTCCTTCACTCTGCGGTCCAATTCATCCCAAACCATCTCAATTGGGTTGAGGTCGGGTGATCGTGGAGGCCAGGTCATCTGATGCAGCACTCCATCACTCTCCTTCTTGGTCAAATAGACCTTACACAGCCTGGAGGTGTGTTTTGGGTCATTGTCCTATTGAAAAACAAATGATAGTCCCACTAAGCTCAAACCAGATGGGATGGCGTATCGCTGCAGAATGCTGTGGTAGCTATGCTGGTTAAGTGTGCCTTGAATTGTAAATAAATCACAGAAAGTGTCATCAGCAAAGCACCCCCACACCATCACACCTTAATTTCTCAGAACAAGAATGGACTGATGAGTTTCAGAAGAAAGTTATTTGTTTCTAGCCATTTTGAGCCTGTAGTCAAACCCACAAATGCTAATGCTCCAGATACTCAACTAGTTTAAAGAAGGCCAGTTTTATTGCTTCTTTAAATCAGTTTCAGCTGTGCTAACATTGATTGCAAAAGGGTCTTCTAATGTCAATTAGCCTTTTAAAATGATAAACTTGGATTAGCTAACACAAGGTGCCATTGTAACACAGGAGTGATGGGTGCTGATAATGGGCCTCTGTACGCCTATGTAGATATTCCATAAAAAATCATCAGTTTCCAGCTACAATAGTCATTTACAACATTAACAATTGTATTACTGATCAATTTATGTTATTTTAATGGACAAAAAATGTGCTTTTCTTTAAAAAGGACGTTTCTAAGTGGCCCCATACTTTTGAACAGTAGTGTACATATTCCAACCAGAAGCCATGGATTGAAGGCAACATCAATATCAAGCTAAAGGCTAGAGCTGCCGCTTTCAAGGAGCGAGACACTAATCCCGACGCTTATTTGAAATCCCGCCATGCCCTCAGATGAACCATCAAACAAGCAAAGCGTCAATACAGGATTAAGATTGAATCCTACTACACCGGCTCTGATATCGTGGGATGTGGCAGGGCTTGAAAACTATTACAGATTAAAATGGAAACCCAGACGCGAGCTGCCCAGTGATGCGAGCCTACCAGATGAGCTAAATGTCTTTATGCCCGCTTCGAGGCAAGCAACACTGAAGCATGCCTGAGAGCACCAGTTGTTCTGGACGGCTGTGTGATAACGCGCTTGGTAGCCGATGTGAGCAAGACCTTTAAACAGGTCAACATTCATAAAGCCGCGGGGCCAGATGGATGACCAGGACGTGTTCTCATAGCATGCGCGGACAAACTGGCAAGTGTCTTCACTGACAACCTCTCCCTGACTGAGTCTGTAATACCTAAATGTTTAAAGCATACCACTATAGCCCCTGTGCCCAAGGAAGCGAAGGTAACCTTCACTCACGTCAGTAGCCATGAAGTGCTTTGAAAGGATGGTCATGGCCCTCATCAACAGCATCCTCCCGGATACCCTAGACCCACTGCAATTCGCATACTGCCCCAACAGATCCACAGATGACGCAATCTCAATCGCACTGCACACTGCCCTTTCCCAACTGGACAAATGTAACACTTATGTTAGAATGCTGTTTATTGACTACAGCTCAGTGTTCAACACCATAGTGCCCACAAAGCTCATCACTAAGCTAAGGACCCCAGGTGGTAAGGGTAGGCAACCACACGTATGCCACGCTGATACATAACACTGGGGTCCTTCAGGGGTGTGTACTTAGTCCCCTCCTGTACTCCCTGTTCACTCATGACTGTGTGGCCAAACGTGACTCCAACACCATTCATTTTGCTGACGACACAACAGTAGTAGGACTGATCACTGACAAATGATGAGACAGCCTATAGGGAGGAGGTCAGAGAACTGGCAGTGTGGTGCCAGGACAACAACCTCTCCCTTATTGTGAGCAAGCAAAGGAGCTTTTTTTTTTGCTACTGCACGGCAAGTGTTACCGGAGCGTCAAGTCTAGAACCAAAAGGCTCTTTAACAGCTTCTACCCCCAAGCCATAAGACTGCTGAACAATTAATCAAATGGCCACTGGACTATTTACATTGAACCCCCCTCCATTTGTTTTGTACACTGCTGCTACTTGCTGTTTATTATCTATGCATAGTCACTTCACCCCTACCTACGACCTACCTGTACCCCCGCACACTGACTCGGTACCGGTGCCCCTGTATGTAGCCTCGTTAATTTTATTTTATTGTTACTTTTTATGGTTTTTTACTTTTGTTTCTTTGGTAAATATTTTCTAAGTTTTCTATATTTTCTAATACTCTCTCTTGAACTTGTAAGTAAGCATTTCACGGTACGGTTGTATTTGGCGCATGTGACAAAGTTTCCTTTGATTTGCTTTGAAGAAACTTTAAAAGTTCTTGACATTTTCCAGATTAACTGACCTTCATGTCTTAAAGTAATGATGGAGTGTCATTTCTCCTTGCTTATTTGAGCTGTTCCATAATATTGACTTGGTCTTTTACCAAATAGGGCTCTCTTCTGTATACCACCCCTGCCTTGTGACAATACAACTGATTGGCTGAAACGCATTAAGAAGGAAAGAAATTCCACAACTTAACTTAACAAGGCACACCTGTTAATTGAAATGCATTCCAGGTGACTACCTCGTGAAGCTGGATGAGAGAATGCCAAGAGTGTCCAAAGCTTTCATCAATGCAAAGGGTAGCTACTTTGAAGAATCTCAAATTTAAAATATCTTTTGATTTGTTGAACACCTTTTTGGTTACTACATGATTCCATATGTGTTATTTCATAGTTTTGATGTCTTCACTATTATTCTACCATGTAGGACCCTGCAATGAGTAGGTGTGTCCAAACCTTTGACTGGTACTGTATATATAATATTTTTATTCCACTCCAAATAGGAACTTATACATACGAACAACAACTTAGTCGCACACAAAGACTACATTTCATCTGCCCACACCCGCATGCTTACACCACCATCTCTAGTTCCAGCATTACCCTCGATCACAACGACTGTGTCTTTGCATTTTGGTACACCAGTAGTACATTCGTTTGCCTTGCAGCATTGCGTTGCAGAGGCAGTTGTAGTGCTATCTGTGTGGTGCATACAATTGATTATTCTAACGTATGTGTCAAACTGTACACTTAGACAGCTTGACAGAAATGGTAGCAGAAGGTGAATGTTGAACTTGTTGCAGACATATCCAGATGATGCTGCTTACCAATTTGCGTAATGACGCTGTCAGTGTGATCAAGGTGTTATTGTTAGCCACTTGGCTTTAAATTGTACACATTCATTTTTCTTGGTTGCCCATGTTATTTAAATAATAAATCATTTGATTTTTCAATTGTGTTATTTTATTTTTAATTTTTTTTAAGGGGTGGATCAGCTTAATATTGCGGAAAGAATGTTGCTTCCATCAATGTAATTGTCTGCATCATTTCCAATCCCCCACATATTTTTTGGGTAAATATATATATCCATACACGCATGCATACATATACACATACCTATATAGACATACATACTTTTTAAAAGAATATACCTTTATTATTATTCCCCGCAAACCCTACCACCGATCCCCCAATTGAAGTAAACTAATAAACACTTCTGCTTTTACCTTCAATTTATACATCTTATACACATTTTACAGACACAGTCTACTTTACAATAGTTCTCTCTTGTTTGTTCTTAGTCCTTCCTCTATTTCGGATGTCCATCCAGTTTGATTTCTATTTGTAACTGTGCTATTTCACAAAAGTTCCGAACCTATATACATTTTACAGATCCCGTATGTTTTACATTGTTTATCTTGTTATTAGTCCCACCCTTCAGCTCCATTCAACCCCTCCCATCTATCGCTCAACATCATCCATTTCGGATTTCTATTTGCCATATATTTTTCAACTGTGCTGTGATGCTTCACAAAACAATTGAACCTTCCTATTTTCATAGCTTCTACAGATTGTAAATTAAAAATAAACATTTTTGCTAAAATAATTATTATATTATTGATTGATTGACTATGGCTTTTCAAATCACCCAGTATTGCTATCTGTAGCGTTAGTTCTAGGCAAATGTTGCAATTCTTCAGCCATTCCTGGACCTATGACCAAAAATGAGCTACATATGGACAATACCAAAATAAATGATCTAATGACTCTGCCTCCTCACAGCAGAATCTGCAGAGCTGGGAAGATTGTATCCCCCATATATATAACAATCTATTAGTTGCAAGAATTTTGTATAGTAGTAATAGTAGTTTAAATTGAAGTTTTGAATCCGGCGTTGTTTTGCGTATCAATTCATAAACCATGTGCCATGGAATGGGTACATCGCAAATCTCTTCCCAACTATTTAGCAATTTATATGGCACAGCTGTCCGTTTTTTGGTCCTTAAATGAAATTGGTATATGTTTTTAATTATCACACCTTTCTTTAACCATTTTATGTTCTTTAATACAGGGCCGACATACAAGTTCCTTACTTTTTCCCCTTCTACTTGCCTCTTCCATTTTTGTGGTAATGCTGCAATTAATTGGTTGTAATTTTGGGTAGAGCAGACATTTACATATGTCTGTTAGCTGCATGTGTGACATAACACCACCAGTCCTATTTATGATATCATTCACAAAAATGATACCTTTTTTAAACATTTCTTTGATAAATACAGTTTTTTTATCAACTAGTATATTTGAATTTAACCACAATATTTGTTGTACTATTTGTTCTGTCCTTTCAGGTGGATTAAACTGAAATTGCAACCCCTTTTCTAAGGATTGTTTAAAAAATAAAGATATTTTGGAGATTATTTCCTTTTCAAACAACCGAAAGTGAGCAGGTGTAATCTGAATAAAGGGAAAAAGGCCCTTCTTGAACATAGGATGAGACATTCGTACCAATTTACTAGAGAACCAGTTTGGATTTAAGTATAACTTTTGTATGACTGATGCCTTTAGTGAGAGGTCTAATGCTTTAATATTTAATAATTTCTGCTTTCCGAATTCATATTCGTTATATAAATAGGCCCTTTTAATTTTATCTGGCTTGCCAATCCAAATAAAATTGAATATTTTTTGTTCATATAATTTAAAAAGCAGGTCACTAGGTGTAGGCAAAACCATAAGCAAATAGGTAAACTGTGATATGACTAAAGAGTTAATCAGGGTGATTTTTCCACAAATAGACAGGTATTTTCCTTTCCATGGTAGCAAGATCTTATCTATTTTTGCTAACTTTCTATTAAAATGTATTGGAGTGAAATCATTTCTTTCTTTTGGGATTTGTATACCGAGTATGTCCACATCTCAGTCAGACCATTTAATTGGTAAATTACATGGTAATGTAAAATGTGCATTTTTTAGTGAACCAATATGTAATATGGTACATTTATCATAATTTGGTTTTAATCCAGAGAGGATAGCAAAAGTATCTAGATCCTCTATGAGGCCGTGGAGAGACTCTAATTGTGGTTTTAAAAGAAACCATGAATCATCAGCGTACAATGACACCTTAGTTTTTAAGACACGGATTTCTAATCCCTTAATATTATTGTTTGATCTAATCTTAACAGCTAACATTTCGATGGCAATAATAAATAGATATGCCGATAGTGGACAACCTTGTTTTACTCCTCTAGATAGTTTAAAACTCTCTGAGATGTAGCCATTATTTACTATTTTACACCTAGGGTTACTATACATAACTTTAACCGATTTTATAAGAGTTTCCCCAAAATTGAAATATTCTAGGCATTTATATATATAAACTCCAGTCGTACTTTATCAAAAGCCTTTTCAAAATCAGCTATGAAATCCAGGCCTGGTGTCCCCGATATTTCATAGTATTCTATTGTTTCCAGTACTTGTCTTATATTATCTCCAATGTATCATCCATGTAAAAAAAACCTGTCTGATTAGGATGAATAATATCTGACAATACTTTTTTAATTATTTTGCATCACAACACTGAAGTGTAAGAGGTCTCCAATTTTTTTAATGGACTGGATATTTATATATACCACTTGGGTCCTGTTTCAGTAATAATGATATCAGACCGTCTTGTTGCGTGTCTGATAATCTACCATGTATATAGGAGTGGTTAAAACATGCTAATAATGGGCCTTTGAGTATATCAAAAAAAGTTTTGTATACTTCCACTGGTATGCCATCCAGCCCTGGAGTTTTCCCATCCTTAAAGGCCCCAATTGCATCAAGCAGTTCCTCCTCTGTAATTTGGCCTTCATATGAGTCTTTCTGTACAGATGTTGATTTTACATTATTATTAGCAAAACAATCCATACAATTAGTTTCAGTTAGTGGAGATGGAGGAGCCTGAAACGAAAACATATTCTTAAAATACTTTACTTCCTCTTTCAAAATATAATTTGGTGAATCATGCGTGACTCCATTCAAAAAAATTGGTAGCATTTCTATATTGAAGATTGAAAAAGAATTTGGTGCATTTTCCCCCATATTCCATCCAGTTCGCTTTATTTTTATAATATATTACACTGGATCTTTCTTGAATAAGTTCCTCCATTTCTTTTTGTTTTTCCTCTAACTTATTCTGTGCCTCTATGGTACCGTTTTTATTGCTATCTAACTGTACTGTTAGTCGTTCAATTTACTTTGTTAATATGGACTCTTTTGATCTAAATTGCTTTTGTTTTATAGATGAGTACTGAATTGCATGGCCTCTAAAGGCATACTTAAAAGTGTCCCATACTGTCACGTTCCTGACCTTATTTCCTTTGTTTAGTCTTGTTTAGTTGGTCAGGACGTGAGCTGGGTGGACATTCTATGTTATGTGTTTCTATGTTGGGTTGTCTATTAGCCTGATATGGTTCTCAATCAGGGGCTGGTGTTTTATGTTTCCTCTGATTGAGAACCATATTAATTAAGGTAGGCTGTTCTCACTGTTTGTTTGTGGGCGATTGTTCCTGTGTCAGTGTTTGGGCCACACGGGACTGTTTCGTCGTTCGTATTTTCCTTCCTGTTCGTGCGTTCTTTCCTGTTCGTGCGTTCTTGTTATATGTTCTCAAGTTCAGGACTGTTAACGTCGTTTATTGTTTTGTAGTTTATCAAGTGTTTGTTCGTCTTTTCACAAATAAATATCATTATGTATTCAACCCACGCTGCGTTTTGGTCCGATCCATGCTCCTCTTCAGACGAGGAGGAGGACGAGCGTTACAGAATCACCCACCAACCAAGGACCAAGCAGCGTGGTAACGGGCAGCAGCGACAGCAGCGGCAGCATACACAGGACTTCTGGACATGGGAGGAAATTCTGGACGGTAAGGGACCCTGGGCACAACCTGGAGAATATCGCCGCCCTCGTGAAGAGCTGGAGGCAGCTAAAGCCGAGAGGCGGTGGTATGAGGAGGCAGCACGGAAGCGAGGCTGGAAGCCTGTGAGTCAGCCCAAAAAATGTCTTGGGGGGGGGGGCTACAAGGGGGTGTGGCGAAGACAGGTAGGAGACCTGCGCCAACTCCCCGAGCTTACCGTGGAGAGCGAAAGTACGGGCAGACACCGTGTTATGCGGTAAAGCGCACGGTGTCTCCTGTACGTGTGCTTAGCCCGGTGCGGGTTATTCCACCTCCCCGCACTGGCCGGGCTAGATTGAGCATTGAGCCAGGTGCCATGAAGCCGGCTCAACGCGTCTGGTCTCCAGTTCGTCTCCTCGGGCCGGCATACATGGCACCAGCCTTACGCATGGTGTCCCCGGTTCGCCAACACAGCCCAGTGAGGGTTATTCCACCTCCCCGCACTGGTCGGGCTACGGGGAGCATTCAACCAGGTAAGGTTGGGCAGGCACGGTGCTCAAGGGAGCCAGTACGCCTGCACGGTCCGGTATATCCGGCGCCACCTCCCCGCCCCAGCCCAGTACCACCAGTGCCAACACCACGCACCAGGCTTCCAGTGTGTCTCCAGAGCCCTGTTCCTCCTCCATGCACTCGCCCTGTGGTGCGTGTCTCCAGCCCAGTACCACCAGTTCCGGCACCACGCACCAAGCCTCCTGTGCGTCTCCAGAGTCCTGTGCGCCCTGTTGCTGCTCCCCGCACTAGCCTTGAGGTGCGTGTCCTTAGCCCGGTACCACCAGTTCCGGCACCAAGCACCAGGCCTACTGTGCGCCTCAGCCGGCCAGAGTCTGCCGTCTGCCCAGTGCCGCCTGGACTGCCCGTCTGCCCAGAGCCGCCTGCACTGCCCGTCTGCCCAGTGCCGTCTGAGCTATCCGTCTGCCCAGCGCCGTCTGAACTGCCCGTCTGTCCTGAGCCTTCAAAGCCGCCCGTCTGTCCTGAGCCTTCAAAGCCGCCCGTCTGTCCTGAGCCTTCAGAGCCATCCGCCAGACAGGAGCCGCTAGAGCCGTCAGTCAGGAGCCGCTAGAGCCGTCCGCCAGACAGGAGCAGCCAGAGCCGCCCGCCAGACAGGAGCAGCCAGAGCCGCCCGCCAGACAGGAGCAGCCAGAGCCGCCCGCCAGACAGGAGCAGCCAGAGCCGCCCGCCAGACAGGAGCAGCCAGTGCCGTCAGCCAGCCATGACCTGCCAGTGCCGTCAGCCAGCCATGACCTGCCAGTGCCGTCAGCCAGCCATGACCTGCCAGTGCCGTCAGCCAGCCATGACCTGCCAGTGCCGTCAGCCAGCCATGACCTGCCAGAGCCGTCAGCCAGCCATGACCTGCCAGAGCCGTCAGCCAGCCATGACCTGCCAGAGCCGTCAGCCAGCCATGACCTGCCAGAGCCGTCAGCCAGCCATGACCTGCCAGAGCCGTCAGCCAGCCATGACCTGCCAGAGCCGTCAGCCAGCCATGACCTGCCAGTGCCGTCAGCCAGCCATGACCTGCCAGTGCCGTCAGCCAGCCATGACCTGCCAGTGCCGTCAGCCAGCCATGACCTGCCAGAGCCGTCAGCCAGCCATGACCTGCCAGTGCCGTCAGCCAGCCATGACCTGCCAGAGCCGTCAGCCAGCCATGACCTGCCAGAGCCGTCAGCCAGCCATGACCTGCCAGAGCCGTCAGCCAGCCATGCCCTGCCAGAGCCGTCAGCCAGCCATGCCCTGCCAGAGCCGTCAGCCAGCCATGACTTGCCAGAGCCGTCAGCCAGCCATGACCTGCCAGAGCCGTCAGCCAGCCATGACCTGCCAGAGCCGTCAGCCAGCCATGACCTGTCAGAGCCGTCACTCAGTCCGGAGCTGCCCCTCAGTCCGGAGCTGCCCCTCAGTCCGGTGCTGCCCCTCAGTCCGGTGCTGCCCCTTAGTCCGGTGCTGCCCCTTAATCCAGTGGGGTTAATATGGTGGGTAGCCATTAGGTGGAGGCCACGGAAGCGGGGATTAACTATGGTGGGGTGGGGACCACGTCCAGAGCCAGAGCCGCCACCGTGGACAGATGCCCACCCAAACCCTCCCCTATAGGTTCAGGTTTTGCGGCCGGAGTTCGCACCTTGGGGGGGGGGGGGGGGGGGGGGGGTACTGTCACGTTCCTGACCTTATTTCCTTTGTTTAGTCTTGTTTAGTTGGTCAGGATGTGAGCTGGGTGGGCATTCTATGTTATGTGTTTCTATGTTGGGTTGTCTATTAGCCTGATATGGTTCTCAATCAGGGGCAGGTGTTTTACGTTGCCTCTGATTGAGAACCATATTAAGGTAGGCTGTTCTCACTGTTTGTTTGTGGGTGATTGTTCCTGTGTCAGTGTTTGGGCCACACGGGACTGTTTCGTTCGTTCGTGTTTTCCTTCCTGTTCGTGCGTTCTTTCCTGTTCGTGCGTTCTTGTTATATGTTCTCAAGTTCAGGTCTGTTAACGTCGTTTATTGTTTTGTAGTTCATCAAGTGTTTGTTCGTGTTCGTCTTTTCACAAATAAATATCATTATGTATTCAACCCACGCTGCGTTTTAGTCCGATCCATGCTCCTCTTCAGACGAGGAGGAGGACGAGCGTTACACATACAATACGGGGATCTGCTGTACCTATGTTATGTCTGAAAAAGTCAGTTATAAATTATTCTGTCCTTGTTCTAAACAATTTATCATCTAGTAGGCTTTGATTAAATTTCCAATATCCTCGCCCACGTGGAAATTCTGTAAGAGTAATATATATGCCAATTATGTGATGATCCGACCGCATTATTTCCCCTATTGACACTTTTAAAACTTTTGGTGCCAGAGAGAATGGCATAAGAAAGTAGTCAAGACGACTAGCTTGATTAAGCATCCGCCATGTATATCTCACTAGGTCAGGGTATTTAAGTCTCCATATATCCACTAATTCCAATATATCCATGACATTCATGATTTCCTTAAGTGCCTGAGGGTGATAGTTTGTAGTGTGATTTCCTTTCCGGTCCATAGAGGTATTTAAGACCGTATTAAAATCTCCCACCATAATAATAGAGTCTAGTGTTGCTTGTAGAGTTGCTTGTAGAGTTGATAAATTCTTGTATATATTTTCAAAGAAGCTTGGATCATCATTATTCGGACTGTATAGGTTAATAAGCCATATCTGTTTATTGTCCAATAACATATTTAAAATAATCCATCTACCTTGATGATCTGTTTGGACATGTCACGATCGTCTTGCGGTGAGAGATTGGACCAAGGCGCAGCGTGTGAAAAATACATATTTTATTAGAAGAGAGAAAACCAAGAAACTAACACTATACACAAACTAACAAAATAACAAACAGACGACCGTGAAGCTATATAGAAAAATAGTGCTGACACAAACACTACACATAGACATACCTAGAAACATTCACTCAACACAAACCCATACACTAAACCCAACACCCCCTTTACCATATAACCACCCAAAACACAAACATCCCCCATGTCACACCCTGACATAACTAAAATAATAAAGAAAACAAAGAATACTAAGGCCAGGGCGTGACAGTACCCCTCCCAAAAGGTGCGGACTCCGGCCGCAAAACCTGACACATAAAGGGAGGGTCCGGGGTGGGCCTTAATATGGCGGCGGCTCGGGTGCGGGACGTGGCCCCCACTCCACCATTGTCAATATCCGCTTCGTTGTCTCTGGTAGATCCTGGCTGACTGGCGGCTCTGGAAGATCCTGGCTGGCAGGCGGCTTCGGAAGATCCTGGCTGGCCGGCGACTCTGGCTGCTCATGGCTGGCCGGCGACTCTGGCTGCTCATGGCTGGCCGGCGACTCTGGCTGCTCATGGCTGGCCGGCGACTCTGGCTGCTCATGGCTGGCCGGCGACTCTGGCTGCTCATGGCTGGCCGGCGACTCTGGCTGCTCATGGCTGGCCGGCGACTCTGGCTGCTCATGGCTGGCCGGCGACTCTGGCTGCTCATGGCTGGCCGGCGACTCTGGCTGCTCATGGCTGGCCGGCGACTCTGGCTGCTCATGGCTGGCTGGCGACTCTGGCTGCTCATGGCTGGTTGGCGACTCTGGCTGCTCATGGCTGGCTGGCGGCTCTGACAGATCCTGGCTGGTTGGCGGCTCTGGCAGATCCTGTCTGGTTGGCGGCTCTGGCAGATCCTGTCTGGTTGGCGGCTCTGGCAGATCCTGTCTGGTTGGCGGCTCTGGCAGATCCTGACTGACGAATGGCTCTAGCGGCTCCTGACTGACGAACGGCTCTAATGGCTCGGGACAGACGGATGGCTCAGATGGCGCTTGGTAGACGGATGGCTCAGATGGCGCTGGGTAGACGGATGGCTCAGATGGCGCTGGGTAGACGGATGGCTCAGATGGCACTGGGCAGACGGATGGCTCAGATGGCACTGGGTAAACGGATGGCTCAGATGGTGCTTGGCAGACGGGCAGCTCTGGCCGGCTGAGGCGCACTGTAGGCCTGGTGCGTGGTGCCGGAACTGGTGGTACCGGGCTGGGGACACGCACCTGAAGGCTAGTGCGGGGAGAAGGAACAGGGCATACTGGACCCTGGATACGCACATTAGGCCTAGTGCGTGGTGCCGGAACTGGTGGTACCGGGCTGGGGACACGCATCTCAGGGCTAGTGCGGGGAGCAGCAACAGGATGCACAGGACTCTGGAGACGCACAGGAGGCTTGGTGCGTGGTGCCAGAATTGGTGGTACCGGGCTGGAGACACGCACCATAGGGCGAGTGCGTGGAGGAGGAACAGGGCTCTGGAGACACACTGGAAGCCTGGTGCGTGGTGTAGGCACTGGTGGAACTGGACTGGGGCGGGGAGGTGGCGCCGGAAATACCGGACCGTGCAGGCGTACTGGCTCCCTTGAGCACCGAGCCTGCCCAACCTTACCTGGTTGAATGCTCCCCGTCGCCCGACCAGTGCGGGGAGGTGGAATAACCCGCACCGGGCTATGTAAGCGAACCGGGGACACCATGCGTAAGGCTGGTGCCATGTATGCCGGCCCGAGGAGACGCACTGGAGACCAGACGCGTTGAGCCGGCTTCATGGCACCTGGCTCAATGCCCAATCTAGCCCTACCAGTGCGGGGAGGTGGAATAACCCGCACCGGGCTATGAACACGTACAGGAGACACCGTGCGCTCTACTGCGTAACACGGTGTCTGCCCGTACTCCTGCTCTCCACGGTTAGCCTGGGAAGTGGGCGCAGGTCTCCTATCTGCCCTCGGCCCACTACCTCTTAGCCGCCCCCCAATAAATTTTTGGGTTGTACTTGCGGGCTTCCAGCCTTGCCTCCGTGCTGCTTCCTCATATCGCCTCCTCTCGGCTTTCGCTGCCTCCAGCTCTTCACGAGGGAGGCGATATTCTCCCGGTTGTGCCCAAGGTCCCTTACCATCCAATATCTCCTCCCATGTCCATGAATCCTTTATGCCTTGCTCCTGTTGCCGCTTGACACGCTGCTTGGTCCTTGTTTGGTGGGTAATTCTGTCACGATCGTCTTGCGGTGAGAGATTGGACCAAGGCGCAGCGTGTGAAAAATACATCTTCTTTTATTAGAAGAGAGAAAACCAAGAAACGAACACTATACACAAACTAACAAAATAACAAACAGACGACCGTGAAGCTATATAGAAAAATAGTGCTGACACAAACACTACACAGACATACCTAGAAACATTCACTCAACACAAACCCATACACTAAACCCAACACCCCCTTTACCATATAACCACCCAAAACACAAACATTCCCCATGTCACACCCTGACCTAACTAAAATAATAAAGAAAACAAAGAATACTAAGGCCAGGGCGTGACAGGACAATTTGCACATTTGGATCAAAATGATTGTTAATTAAAACCATCACCCCTTTTGAATTTCTTTGCCCATGGGAGAAGTATATTTCGCCCCCCCCCCCAGTTCTTTTTCAACAAAACTTCATCTAAAACTGTTGAATGGGTTTCCAGTAAACAATATATATTATATTCCTTCTCTTTTAGCCAGGTAAATACTGATCGTCTTTTCTTATCTGCTAGGCCATTACAATTGTAACTGCCTATACTTATTTCACCACTTACCATAATGAGACACAACTTTCAATTATTTTTATCAAAATATATGTCTGTAAACGTACCATTAAAAAGTAACATGATGATTGAGTGTCTATATAACTGTACCATGATATTTGCATTTCTACTAAGTAAACCCCCAATTGGTCCCTACTATTCCACCCGCTAAAAGCGCTCCTCATCCCAATGCCCGGCAGACCACCCTCGATCCCCTGTATCCCATAGCCCTGAATCGACTGGGATCCATCCTTTGAAAAGCGCACACAGTGCCATTTACCGAATTGAAGTAGATCAACTGCCAAATGCATTTCCATCGCCCTCACCTCGATTTGTATTATATATAGCTGTGGATCATCCTCTATTGTCCCTAACATCTTTTACTCCTTCGCAACAGTTGTGGGATACACACATACACCCACACACACACACACACTCAACCCTTACCCCCCACACAACAATTGCACCATCCCAGAGCCCAACTCAAGATAGGTCTTGATTTACAAATGCACTTACAGTTGCAGCTGCATGAGAAGGCCTGCAAGACCGCGCCAAAAAATTGGCAAAAATTTTGATTTTATTTACCATTGTCACATCCTAGATGATGGAGGGCAAATGTACACCTTTTCCCTGAAACACCCACAATACCGTCACCCGTATTTACCATATTCCCAAGCATCTCCATGCAGTCCGACTTTGATTTTGTGCCACAATAATATACCCCCTCTCTGAATGTCCGAGTCAATTGTGTTATTGATGATTGATTTTCAAGTTTTTAGTATGTTTATTTTCAAAATGAGTGCTGAGAAGATAATCGTCAGCCCATTGGGTATCTCACTTACAACCCCCATATGCCATGTCTTGAAATATGCACAGACGGATTAAAAGTAAGTTTACATTGTAATACTTCTGACAGACAATTTTCTAGCTCCCCACAACTTTTGGACTTCATAGCATTCCCAGAAAGCATGGATTATTGAGTCAATTTAGGAATTTTATCTCTTAGACTGGAATAAGAGCACATTTTTCGTTAACTGTAATTTGGTTAGTTATGCTCCAACTTTCCCTCCGTCTTGTGCCAACAGGAGTTCTTTTTAAGTCTTGGTTGCAGTAGTTCCAAGAGATTATCAGTTGGATATGCTCTGTGCAAGGTTCTGTAAATCTTCCCTATCATATGATCATCCTTTTCTGACTCAAATAAGGTTGCTCTGATGTCCAAAAGATGTCAAATAAACATGTTGTGATATGAAACTTTTAAATTGCATGTATTTGAAATTATCTACATTGGTCAGTCCCAAAAAAGTAATTTACAGTTAAGGTGACCACATGTCTTGGATTGTGTGGGACAGTCCCGTATTGTGCGGGACAGTCCAGCACTTTGTCCCGCAAACATACAATCATGTCCCGCATTTTATTAACAAATTCAAACACTACTAATTTAGAAATTCGTATTTCAGTCAGACATCTCAACCCTTCTCTTGCAGTCACCTTGCACTTATGAAAATAAATATATTATAAGGATGTGGTACTGGTGATTTTAAATACTTCTCCAATCGTTGTTAAGATCTGATATTCTGCACAGAGCAAGGTGACACGGTAGGCCAACGTCATAGGCCTAGCGTCAACCAATCACATTTCTCAAATTCTTTCGGGATAAATTCAAGACACAGTTGGAGAGGACAGTTGGGATTAACTATTTACAAAAAGCATGCTTCTGACGAAGAGCTACACAAGTTAGTAAACAGCTATATTAGACTAAAAGATATAAGGTAATGATGTCATACTTGAGTCTCTCCATGCTCATTAGTTGCTCATTGAACATAAAACTGCAGGTACGAAACTCAATCCCATTTTAAGTGTCCCTTCCTAACAGTTTTACATTCAATGAGAGCTGAGACCAACCAGCAAAGTTTCCTTGGCCCAAATATTCCCAGATTTTCACACGTGGTCTCTCGTTTCTGTATCACCAAATTTTGCACGAGGCAGAAGAGTAAACTAGGTGTGGATCAATTAGCTCGTTCGGTGCAGCAGGAGCAGGGGTGTTGTAATGACGGAGCGCACGCGCCTCTTCTCACGGTGCTCGTTTAGTAAAGTAAGATCAAAGCTGAATCAATGAAAGATCTTGAAAGATCACATAATATTGAATTTGTATTCTAAATAACATAACCAAATATAATAGTATAACATTACTTACTCCACCTAATTTCTTATGAGACTTTAGTATGGTTAGCTGAATAGTCCCAAAAAAACTAGGCAGAATGTGCCCCCCAAAAATGATTGTAGGCTTCACTGTCCCGCAAATGTCCCGCAAAATAATTTACCGCATTTGGGTATTTTAAATGTGGTAACCCTATTTACGGTTTCTATGCCTTTAGTTTTCCATGTGGACCAATTTATAATTTCTGAAAAGCTATCCAAGGAATGTTCCACAAGGTTGTGTTTTTAGGGAGTGATATTGATTCTTGTAGAATATGTTTTATTTTCATCCATATCCTTATAGCGTTCTTAACTATGAAGTTGTTAATGTTCTTAGCTTTATTCTTTGAAAATAGACACATAAAAAGATTCTGGGGATGAGCAACTTCAATATGTACCCATTGTTCCTCTTCAGTGCATTTAACTATATGTCATAAGTAAAAGCCTTGGGTAGCGAATTATTAAAATTCCAAGGCTGGAAGGTTAAAACCACCCTCAGTCTTAGGAAGATGTAAAACTTTCCTTTTTATTCTATGAATTTTATTTGCCCATATATACTTGTATATTTCTTAAACTAGGCAAGTCGGTTAAGAACAAATTCTTATTTTACAATGACGGCCAAACCCAGACGACGCTGGGCCAATTGTGCGCCACCAGATGTGATACAGCCTGGATTTGAACTGTAGTGACACCTCTAGCACTGAGATGCACTGCTTTAGACCGCTGCATCACTCGGGAGACCGAATGAAGTCTTATGACCGAGTATACATTTTTAAAGAAGGTTTCCAGCTAGCAATGAGGAACAGGCCCAAAAGCGGCCCTCTTTCGGGGGGCCGGAACTGATTGAATCGGGTGTCGGACTCGGCCCGGAAACAAAATGAATTACATCAGGCCATTTCCGTCTACCGGAATTCAGCCGACTTTCCAGAATCCCCCCATAAGCGGCCCGATGCAAATTTAAATAAATGTATACAAAATGACCCGATTATAGTAAATTTAAATATTACTATTATACATTTTATACATACAAATTATACCCATCCACAAACAAACATTTTGTGACGGAGGAAACACCGTACTCCTGGTGACCGTGTCAGCGTGCATGTACCTGCATGTACACTGTAGCGACAGGAGTCGCTACAGTGCGATGGGACAAGGACATCCCGGCCGGCCAAACCCTCCCCTAACTCAGACAACGCTGGGCCAATTGTGTGTCGCCTCATGGGTCTCCCGGGTGCGGCCGGCACGGGTCTCGACCCAGCATCTGTAGCAACGCAATTTTCACTGCGATGCAGTGTCTATGACCACAGTATCAAAATACTAAAATACTACACAAAACTCTTAAAGAATTTCATTTAAATGTTAATTGTATTTTTTGATCACAGACAAAATGACAAAATATGGAAAAATAAATAATTAAATGTTATTTATATAAAGCAGCCCGAGCCCCAAGTAATACATTTAGGCCAGATAACTCACACCGGAATCGGCCCGAGCTCAATCCTTGCATCCTAGCCATAAGTCCTACTGCTGAAGGTGGCCCAGACTCGGGCTACTTGACGCCGGCCAAGTCTGACTCGTAGCCGAGTTCCCCGACTCTCAGCCGGAATCAGCCCAGATCCACTGTGATAGCTGGGTCTTCAGGGGGGTAATTGGTATTACCAAAAATAAATACAAAAACTTTGGGAGCTATGCCATTCTAAAGAAGTTTATTCTACCTGTAATGTTCATGGAAAGATTATTCCATTTAATTAGATCTGCTTTCGTATTGTTGAGTAATGGAATAAAATTATCATTATATATTTGTTTTCATATTTAATATTTTTTATGTTCCCTTAAAGGGTATCTGTAGATCGTGAGTTATTCTTTTTCCTATTGCCATTATAATTTTTTTTTTCACGTAAATTGTATATCCTGAGATTTGAGAATTCTGAAAATATTTTGGGCAAAGTGGGCATTGAGTTTTCAAAATTGGTCAGGTATATCAAGAGATCGTCTGCAAATAAGTTTAGTTTATATTCATGTTTACCAAAACTGATACATGTTACATTTGGGTCCTGTCTAATTCTTTCTTCAAGCGGTTCAATTGCCAGTGTGAACAATAGGGTGGAAAGGGGACATGTCACGCCCTGACCTTAGTTATATATGTTTTCTGTATTATTTTGGTCAGGTCAGGGTGTGACGTGGGTGGGTATGCGTGTTTTGTGTTGTCTAGGGTTTTTTGTAAGTCTAGGTTATTGTAGGTCTATGGTGGCCTGAATTGGTTCCCAATCAGAGGCAGCTGTTTATTGTTGTCTCTGATTGGGGATCCTATTTAGGTTGCCATTTCCCATTTAGGTTTTGTGGGTTATTGTCTATGTGTAGTTACATGTCAGCACTAGTTGTTTATAGCTACACGTTCGTTTTGTTACTTTGTTTAAGTGGTCTTCGATTATTAAAGAAGAATGTACTCATATCACGCTGCGCCTTGGTCTCCTCACTACGATGAACGTGACAGGACATCCCTATCCTATGGCCCTTTCTACAGCAATTTCGTCAGATAATGTACAGTATTATTTGTGTATATTTTTGCTTTAGGACATGTATACAATATTTGTATTACATTTATTATTTCAGCTGCAAAGTTGAACTCGTCCAAAGTTTTGAATAGAAAAGGCCATTCAAGACAGTCTAAAGCCGTTTCGGCATCAACAGCCGTTATTGATGAATTTATATCTTGTTTCTTTGCGTATTATATTCAACTGAAACATGTTCTTGTATTTGTTTGTCTATTTTTAACAAAGCTTGTTTGATTGACATGTATCAAGTCTGGTAAGAGTTTTGCCATTCTATTGCTTATACGCTTTGTTATTATTTTATTGTCACATTTTATTTAGGGTAAGGGTCTATGATCAGCAGGGGACTCTCCAGATGTTCCTGGTTTTAAAATAACTGAAAAAAAACAGTTTGATACATGGGGCTATGAAGTACTGAATTGAGTGACGTGTGTTGTCATTTGCGTAAATCGGGGGGCTACTTTGTCACAAAATGTTAAATGGAATTCTATGGAAAAACCAACATTTTCAAGGTTTCCAGGCAGGGCCTTGGTGCGTTGCCATCTATCATGTTGGAAGCGAAAGGACATCGCAGTAGTTAAACGAGCCACATGTCTGGCTTATGACCAGGTAGATGTCTATAGGTTGTATAAGTGTACTGTGTGTGTGTGCGTGTACACATGCGCGTGCGAGGGAGCATAATAGACAATGTTTGCAGCACTCCTGTAAGGGCAACACACTCTGGATAGCAGTTGTATTGCAGCATTGGCCAGCACTACCACCACTTCCTTGCCAAGCTGGCCTATGCTCTTGGAACAGGCAGGAGCCCAGACTAACAAGTAACAGCATGCCTCTGAAACAGCACCTATAATCTCAGCTCTATTTACAGTTTGCCCATAACAACAGATTTCAATTCAGCCTTTCTCTACCCTTGTCCTAACCTTAACCATAATGATCCAAATAGTACAACAGGCCCAGGTGTTGTCAGGGCCATACTGAACCGAAACGATAGCAGCCTCATACTATCTGCGCTATTATCTGAGCTCTCAGTCTCTCGTTCTCTCTCTCCACCCAGGAAAGACAGGCTTTTCATCCAGTGAGAACAGCAGGACTCTTTGGTGGATCAAAGGAACTTTGGAGAACTTCAATCTCTGCCATGAGTCAGAATAGATGAACATATCAAGTGGCTTTAGTTTTCCCTGATAAAAACTTTTAGAGGTTTTTGGACAACAGATTGGGGGTGGGTAGAGAATGGCTAAACATTGTTTAAAGAGTCAACAAAATGCTATCGAAGAAAGAGTTTAGACTGATACTTTGACAGCTAAAATCATTTTCAACCCTTGGTCTTTAAAGGGTTTTGTCTATAAATCTTTTTGACTTCAATAGCACATTGTAGATGCACTGCCACCAGGACCAAGTATCTAGGTGGCAATATAAAGGAGATGATGATGTGACCACTACGGTGTCCATATTAGGACAGCATCTGCAACTTCCATGGATGCTGTCCTAATATGGACACCGTAGTTATCAGGAAGAAAACTCATTTCAATAAGGTGTCGGTGAACATACCAGCGTGGTGAAGATGTAGTGGTAGTACTCCGTCATCATTCCCATGGCTAGAGCCTGTGGGAAAACCACAATACTGACTATGGTCAAAGTGCCTAAACAAATATACAGCATGTGTGAGTGCAGAGTAAATCATTTTTTGTGGGGGACAACTTACCTTACGCAATGTTGGTAGGGATGCTGTATATAATTAGCAAACTGAACACTCGACACAATACAATGGCATCTACTCTGCCCGAAAATGTGTGTTTTGGTAACGGATATGAGCACTTCTCATTTAACAATGTGGCAGAGATGAATCATATTGTCTCAAACATGCCTGTGAGCAGGGGCAGAGTTGCTAATTAAAACTATTTTGACATAGAGCATTCATTATGGAAACACAGTAATGGAACTGTAATATTCTAAAAGGAGATAAACAAGGAAAACTTGATATCCAAATGAGTCTGATTCAGATGAACAGGAAATGAATAACCAAAACTGTAGATACTGGACCTGAAACCAGAAGTATGAGGTATTCAAGGAGGGATATTTCTGGAGCTAATTCCTATAAATACATCTCCAAGTCCAAGAAATCTGACAAAGTCCAACCCGTCTCTGGATTTCAACGTGGTTCTGAGAAAGACCCAAGACGGACACTGACCTGTTTCAGGATCCAGGCGGCCATTTCGTGGCTGCAGTCAAAGATCACGTGGAACTCCTTTGCTTTCTTCATCTCTTTCAGAAGTGGCTTGGCGTCCTTGGCCTCCGCCGGCAACTGTCGGATCTTCAAACGAATGTTGTATCGGGAGGGTGCCTTGATCAGCTCCTGCAACCGAATAAGACCTGGAGAACAGAAATGGACATCTTATTTGAAAAATAAGTATGACATGGAAATTAATATAAGTGTCATTGGCAAGGCATACAGTTCCGATACAAATCTTTAAAATAAAACAGCCCAAATACATGGCTCTCTCTTCCATAGTTTATTTGATTGTCCCACTCACACTTGGCAAACATACACATAGGGCAGTATTCTGAATCTTCTGATCGCTGGCAAATCATTCAATGGAAGACTTCAGAATACCACCCATGATACAGTACTGAAGAACTGTCAACAGAGCTCTGTACCAACTCAACACATACTCTTCTCATACACCAAAAAGCACTTTACATCAGCAAAGTCCAGCTTCGTCGAATAATTCACACACTACTCTATTCTAGCGTGGAACGACTTAAATATATACAGAGTCAATATATCAGCAGAGTCCAGCATCATCGAAGAAGCACCTTACAAATGCTAATTCAAACACTACTCTATTCTAGCGTGGAATGACTTTATTAATATGTTAGTGTTGGAAAGCAGCAGTCAATCCATTCTCACTTTCTCTCTCCCAAGGTTCTGTTCGGATTTGAGTCTCTGTTTGCCTGACTACTCCCCACTAGGGAAGCCCCATATAACCTTACCACCGCCTCATACTGAGCAACAATCCGCACCTTTCATTTTCCCACCCGCACTCAGCTAGAAACCTCTCAGAGAGACACTGATGGGATTACAATGAGTTTCTCCTCTCCACCGAGGACTTCTGAGCCTTGGGATGAAATAGGGCTGGATTGATGGTTGAAAGTATTACTCGTCATGGGTCTAAAACTGATGGGATAGGGAGGGAGTCTGGGAGAGAGAAGGGGTTTTTGAAGATGCACTTTTGGACTGCTCAGACCTTTTTTGTTGGGATGAAGTGCTGTGTGGGCAATTTAATGGTCTTTGAGTGGGGGCTGATTCTCCCTCTGGAGTGTCCATAGGGATTGCTGTGAAATAAGAATAAGGAATGTGTTATTTCGTGTTAGAAGTAAATACTGCAGTTTTTTGTGAGTAAGGTAGGTTTTCCCTACTCCAAGGTATCTCTCCCTTCTCTGTTTTGCTCCGTACAGACACTTGGGAGGCGTTGAGTGGAAAATGGTTCCGGGGGGAGCTCAGCATTTGGGACACACTGTCAGGGCCGACATTGGTGGGGATCTGGATAATGCCTTCTGACTTTCCCTCCCCGATCCTCAGAGGGCTGTGTATAAATATTACATTTTATCCCCTCTGATACTACTTTCCGCCAGAAGTCAGATAGGCTCCAATCAGGGATAAACGTCCTGGAGCATGAAGCTGTGTGATTACAGACGATGTGTGTGCGTGTGTGGTTGACATCACCCAGTCTCTCTCACCCCGACTCGGTCACTGTGAGGTGGTGTGTTAAACTAAAAAACGCTCCCCCGAGGAGGAAACTCATCAGGCTTACCTGGTTTCGAGTAACCTTACCTTTAAATAATGTCTAACACCTTCCCTGGAGCCCTTTTTTAGGGGAATCAATGCAAGCTAGTGGATGTTGTTATGGAGATGAGGGTGAGGATAAATGCATGCATCCCAAATGGCACCTTATTCCCTTTAGAGTGTACTACTTTTGACCAGAGCCCAATGGGACTTAGTCCAACAGCAGTACACTACATTGAGAATATTGTGCCATTTAAGGACAAACACAATGAGGAGGAGTGGAACAATGGCAAATCAGATGACTCATTGCAGCGGTTGGGTGAGTTGGACCATTCACCGTGACCTTAGCCAAGGTTAATACACTGTCACCACGCTACAGTGGTGGCTCTCTGCAAAGTGAAATGGATGTGACAAAAACATGGTCACTCTATCACGAGCCATTCATTTTAAGGAACACCGAAGAATAAATCCTGATGGTTATTCTATCCTCTTGGTCATACTAGATCTACCAGTTGCTTGTAAAAGGTAAGACTGAATCCCTAATCAACCTCTAGCCCCTAGGCACTTGTGTAGATAGAACCAGATTGCATAGGTGTAGTAGCTTCATATTGCCCTCTGAAAGGACAGTATGAGCTAGGGGTCGATGTGTGATTCAGGGTAAGACACCTCATGACACCAATGTAGTAAAAAGAGTTGTAAAATGTGTCAAATACAGAACTTCAACTGAAGAAACCACCACAATTGGACATATTTGGCAAAAGACTCACCATGCAACCCATGTATTTGTAACAACGTATGTTCAACAAGTAATTACGTTCCATGACGTGGGCAACCTTGTTCTTCCGAAGGATCGTAAAAATAAGAGACAGACATTGCGATATGTTGTCTTCTCTCTCAAGTCGATGAGCACTCTCACTTTGGACGCAGTAGGCCTTGTTAAAATATAACAGTACTCAACGGTGTAAAATATTATTGTGCTTGTAAAATTGCAAATCATGAGCAACTTCGCAAAGTCACAGCAGGTGATCCGGGCAGACGGATACAGGAGTGGACGAGGACCCTCAAAGGACGAGTCTGTCTTTTATTCATGGATGCTGTCAGCTTTCACATTCATGCTGCATGGCATTAATCTGAGGAGACTCGAGGAGAGGGTGATTCTGGGCAATGTGTTTTTTCAGGGCTGCTCACTCATGTAGAGGGCTCCAGTTTTGACGTGGAGTACACCTGGAGGACTTTGAGGGGGCTGAAGATTTAATGGCCAGACACTCAATGCTAAACTCTTAGGGGAAAGAATAGAACAGTTCAACTCTTCTGCATCTAAACACATTTTGGGAGGAGCACATTTAAGCCCTGGGCTTATGCAGCGTATAAGTGCCTTGCTCAAGTGCATGACAATTAATCTCCTGCTTTTATTGCCCAGCCCAAGACTCAAACCGGCAACATTCAAGCTACTAACCTTTCGGACACCTACCACCCCGATAAAAGGGTTTGTTTGTGTTTGAGTAGAAGTTTTTGAGTTTATACTCCAATCTTTTTTTGTCTTTCACCTTTTGATCATCATCTTCATCATCAATCATCCAAGATATATGTACCTGTGCTGTCGTCATAGACCACAGTGACCGTCCTCCATTTGAAGAAGTGGACCAGCTCCAGGATGGCCCGGCTGAGGGACTGGAAGTCCGGGTAGAGGCTGACGTAATACGAGTCCCTGTTGTCCGACACCTGGTGCTTCCACTTAGTCTGGATGTGGGGCACCCCCAAGGCATTACAAATGGACTGGACTGCGTTAGCTGATGAGCTGTGAGAGGGGCCAAAGATGGCTGCCACCCCCAAGGACAGCTGGTCACAGGCTGGGGGGGGGGGTAGGAGACAGAGAGAGGTGTTTGTTAGATTTATGTTTAGGTGGAAGCCTTCGGCTCCTCTCAGCTCTACTGTCCACGCAATGCACCATGGGAGTACTGATCAAGAAAGACCCTAGTCTGTTCCTCATTAGATCACCATGGATGTCATTGAATCAAGAGGAGTATCGGTCCCACTTTGCATTGAATCACATGGATACTAGTAGGCAGTATCCATGTTCAACTAGTTCAACTAGTAATTTAACTATATTTTGCAGTAGCTTGGTGGTAGTTGAACTCAATTCAAGTACATTATATTTTTCTTAAGGGTAGTTTTAGTGTAGCTTTACTTGTTCCAGTGCAAGGTAATCGGTAGCTTTGTAAACTATGTTTTCAGCGCAGCTTCCTCAACACTGCTGGTAGGAGTAAGTACATAGCATCTTGATTTACCTAACTAGGCTATAAAGCTTACTATAATATAAGTTCTCAGCCTGGACTTGATACTTTGTTTTGTTGCCATTTGTCACAACATTTCTAATCAAATACTATACCCATATTTCTTGTATATAACTTAATTGAGCACATCAGATGCAATCAGTTTTGTAGGTCGCATCAGCAAAATATTTCTCAACAGCTAATCAGAGTCATTCTCAATAAATGTCTATTCCCACATTTCACGCCTGCAAAAAAACAGACCCTTATTTTTTTGTCACAATCTCCCACAAACAAATAAACAAACAAACAACTACTCCCAGAGATACTCAGAATTAACCATTCTAATAACAGATTTAACTGTCCTACTATCACAGCCTGTATAATTTAGACCGCCCTCTTGCAATTATTCACGATAACCTTTTTTTCATGGTAGATTAATAATCATTCATTAAGAAACAAGGGAGCCTTACTCAATCTATCATAATTCATGTGAAGTCTTCCAGTCACAACGTTGATCCCTACCGCCACATGCTCCCACCACACCAGACCTTCTCCTCAACTAAACTGGAACTGATCCACTGCAGGACTGAACGGTTCCGTTACAGCACCATCCCAGCCATGGTTTGCATGCTGAACAGTTGACAATCAACATACTTTTTGCCTATATCTGTTGTTTATTGTATTTCAATACAATCAATTGTACTCACAATTCAGCATTTGGCTGCCATTTGTACTACAATGTTCTGTTGAAAAAAACTGTACAATAATCTCTCTGTGTCTCTCTCTGTGTGTCTCTCTCTGTGTCTGTCTCTCTCTGTGTCTGTGTCTCTCTCTGTGTCTGTGTCTCTCTCTGTGTCTGTGTCTCTCTCTGTGTCTGTGTCTCTCTCTGTGTCTGTGTCTCTCTCTCTCTCTCTTTCTCTCTTTCTCTCTCTCTGACCTGGATTCTTTATGCACTTTAGTTGTGGAATTGTCCCAAAAATTCAAACCCCGCCCATCTGACACCCCAGGCAGGCTCAAACAACCGCTCAGAATTTATTTTAAGCCAAGGGCGTATTCACTAGCAACCAAATTGTCAGGACCCGGTGCGAGAAACAGTCACTAATAATCGTCAGAACCCAGAAGATGAGGCAGACACAGCAGTACTAGAGATGGTGGTTTAATTAAAGAACAAAATCTTCAGGCAAAGAAACTAAATCCACAATGTCCAAAAATAAAGCCAAAAGGCACAAAATGGAAATCCTCCAAAATACAAAAGAAACTCCACAAAGTGGTAAAAAACAGCAGGGAAAAACAAACCTCAAAAGACTACTCAAATAATACACAAGAACTAAACCAGAGAACCTCTGGAAAATCCAACAAGAGAAATATCTGTATAAAACAAGGCTTGGGCTGGGGCTGGGTGCTAACTTACAAACACTGAGCCAGGAACTGAGGAACACACAGGGTTTAAATACTAACAAGGGAATGACCTACAGGTGCAAACAATAATTAGAGCAAGAAAAACAAAAGGTACAAAAAAGGTGCAATGGGGACATCTAGTGACCAAAACCCGAACAGTCTTGGCCAAAACCTGACACAAATAGAAGCAAACGGCTATAACAGGGAGGGACTTACATGTCCAATAAGAAAGGCTTGTTTCCTTTGATAATAGTTTACTGATGAAAAAAAAAAATTGCTACGGTGTGCACTAATGAACACACCCCAGGTCTGCTTCCTATCCTCCTCAGCCAATCACCTTTTCTGGAGGCCTCAAAGCTGTCAAAGATGTTTATTCTCTGGATGTCATATGTGAGCGTGGTGTTGGGCAGCAGGGTGCGGTTCCTGTTGATTGTGTTCAAGGCAAATTTAAAGGCGAGTTCTTCTGCTCCCGACGGGCCGCTTTCGATGGATTCAAATATTCCTCCTGAAGGATAAAAGAACAGGCGAAAGAACAACAAGGTTAAATCTCAATTTCCTCCTCCCATAATTACAATGGATTCTCCAACACAACATATGTGACATTGAAATGTGGGCAGATGATGGATATTGCGAAGGCTATTATAGCTGTGCATATTCTTTCCCAGGACATTGTAACGATTATTTTCTCAGCTCCCTTCATGTCCTTTCCTATTAAACAACAGTGTCATAATCGACATGCGTTAATTGATATGAGCAGTGGAGAGAGAGCTAGCTTTATTATGGTGTTTTGGACTGTCAACTGAGAAGAGCTGCATTTGCATTCACTTACTGGTCTGTGTAATTAACGATGAGAGGGGACGGGAGGTGAGTTAAGGGGGTCACGACTCCCTCTCTCTCCCTTCTAGTTCAGACACCTTATCAGGGAGGTTCAGTTTGTAGACCGTGGACGTTAACGGTTAGCACTACCACAAACAGCTCAAGGATCCTTCCACCCACACCGTCCAGACCTCTCAGTGAAGTGCAGTTACCATGGCGATTGGAGGTCTCTCTCTCTCTTCTCAGTAGTGAACTAAACACCTCTGAACTTTTTTATTATTTACAATCTCCATGATTGGAAAATGCTGTCCAGATGCTTCGCTTTCATGCTATTCAGAATCATGAACCGAATTGACAGCAACTAATGTGTAGTATTGAAAGGGCTCTAAAATCGATTACAGATAAGGTTATTACGTAGTAGTAGTTTAACATCCAAATACCTCAATAAATAATCCATAGACCTCCTAATAATCCCAATAACATACATGTGTTAGATGACAGTACCATCAACCAAAGACTTTTATGTAAACCCCTCGAAATTCAAAGTCCACCATTCAACAAGAAAATAGCATACCACTGAGCATGGACTTTGACTACATCTGACTAGATCTGTTCTGCACCACCCAAAAGCTTTACTCGAGACTTCAAATTGAACGACTAAAGGGGGGAGGATGAATGAAACTCAAAGAAACATTTTCAGATGCGTCATTCCAGAGTTCAGGAGTCCAACGTTTCTTCCCCATAGCGTTGTTTCCTGGGCGAGCTGAGAGTTTGACGTGATCCAAGCTGAGTTTCACTGAGCATTACAGCTTGTTTATTGATTCAATTAGAGAGAGAGAGAGAGAGAGAGAGAGAGAGAGAGAGAGAGAGAGAGAGAGAGAGAGAGAGAGAGAGAGAGAGAGAGAGGAGGAATAAGAGAGAGAGAGAGAGAGAGGAGGAATAAGAGAGAGAGAGAGAGAGGAGGAATAAGAGAGAGAGAGAGAGAGAGGAGGAATAAGAGAGAGAGAGAGAGAGAGGAGGAATAAGAGAGAGAGAGGAGGAATAAGAGAGAGAGAGAGAGAGAGAGGAGGAATAAGAGAGAGAGGAGGAATAAGAGAGAGGGAGTGAGGGAGACAGCAAATGAAAGAGGACCAAAGCACGCTGTCCCAGACCCTCTGCAAAGGGAGAAATACTTAAGGAGGAGAGAAAGAGAGACGGAGACAAAGTGTGATGAGAGAGAGAGTGAGAGACCAAAGCAAGAGAGCATAGGAAGATGGGAAGAGAAGGAGTGAGGAGGACAGATAGAGGGAGAGAGGGAACAAAGAGGAGACCTCCTAGCAGTGGCAGGAGCAAAAGCAGTGACCGAGAGAAGAAGAAACAGACTCTACCAGCTAAAGGCTTCATCGATAATTGTCATCACCATGCACAATTCTTCTGTGGATTGAACATCACAATATGCATGCCTCCTTTACAAATGCTTAACCGACACATCAGACTGCGAGCTATTGCATCACTGAGAGAGGTGATCTCAGAAAGCTACAGTAACTAACGAGAACAGAGTCCTGCATGGAGTTACAACACCATGCTATGCCCCTTCAAATTGAGTTGACCTGCTCAGTGAGTCCCAAAATGAGTTCTACCTGCACTGTGCTATAGTTCATGCCAGGGAAAAAGCTATGCATAGAGTGGAAAAGCTATTGATACAGTCTCTTCAACAGAGACTTGGAGAGGGCGTGATAATTAGGGTTGCAAAGGGTCGGAAACTTTCGGGTAAATATCCGGAATTGTTCCGGAAAATTTCCATGGGAAGTTAAGCCCTGGAATTTGGGGAATGCTTAAATTCCTCAACAGTTAGCTTATAACGGTGAACCTTTTTTTTGTGGGATACACATAAGGCAATTCTACGTCTTGTGGTATATTTTGGTTAAACTATCCCCAATTCAATGGGATTGCAACCCTCTGTATGCACAGTGCATTCTTCCATCACATGTACAGCTGATTCTCAAGATCTTGCACACTAATGAGATGCTATTGAGCCCACACTACTACACGGTCTGAGCTAAGGACTACATGCTTTCTGGTAAGTTTCGATTACAATACTGGGTGGGGGGAATATATTTTATATGACATACATGATTTGTTGTTAACTAGTAAACAGTTAGATCAGAAGCCCCGTCGAGAGGGAAACAAGTACACTCTTAGAAAAAAAATGTGTTTTTTGGTACCTAAAAGGCTTATTCGGCTGTCCCCATAAGAGAATCCTTTGGATAACCATTTTTGTTTCCAGGTAGAACCCTTTTGGGTTCCGTGTAAAAGGGTTCTTTCTACTCCCTCTCATGCTACAAAGGATGCATGAATGAATTAGCATTATAATTATTTTGGTTGTGGATTAAATTCATTTAAGGAATCTACTTCCATGAAAGGAATTTGATAGAGCACCATTTCTAATCCAGGCAGTTCCTAGAATTATATATCCAACTGTGTATCAATGTTTCATAGAATGGTGTGTGATTCAAACAACTGGTGTGAAATACTAATTTAAGCAGAAAAGATTGAATATAAAAATGGACATCTGTTTCAAAACCACAAATTCTCTTTAATGAAAAGTACTAACGCAACAGATTCATTTTTGTCCCCTTAATATGCGTTAGATTAAGGTCTTAAATAAACTGAATGGCTGCAATGTAAGCGAATGGTTAATGATCCTCGTATGAAAGAGAATACAATTAGCTGGATCCACTCAAGGATAAGCTTGTGTTGTGAGGATGGGAGAGACGGGGTTCAGAGTAGTTGGCATGGCAATTGCCTGTGTTTCTGCGACCATGGCGAGGAGATATCACCCATTTGGGAGTCTACGAAGTTCATTCGCCGAAGGAGGGCCATTACGAGTGGCATGGAGGGATGGTCTGTCTCAGAGACTAATGGGTAACTGGTACAGGTGTGAGACAGCCGTGTGTCGAGCACCATGGCAACAGCTGAGAAACCCTGTCGCTGGGGTTGGTAGGCTGGTGGTACAGGTACACCCAGTCACTCAGCTACAGCTCCAAGTCTTCCCAAGGTCAATGAATGGCATTCTCCTGTAGGTGTTCCTTTTGTCCAGGTTGGAAAGGGCAGTGTGGAGTGCAATAGAGATTGCATAATCTGTTGGGGTAGTATGCAAATTGGAGTGGGTCTACGGTTTCTGGGATAATGGTGTTGATGTGAGCCATGATCAGCCTTTCAAAGCACTTCATGGCTACGGATGTGAGTGCTATGGGTCGGTAGTCATTTAGGCAGGTTACCTTGGTGTTCTTGGGTACAGGGACTACGGTGGTCTGGTTGAAACATGTTGGTATTACAGACTCGGTCAGGGACAGGTTGAAAATGTCAATGAAGATACTTGCCAGTTGGTCAGCACATGCTCTGAGTACACGTCCTGGTAATCCGTCTGGCCCTGCGACCTTGTGAATGTTATGGGCGGCAGGTATCCTAGTGGTTAGAGCATTGAACTAGAAACCGGAAGGTTGCAAGATCGAATCCCCAAGCTGACAGGGTAAAAATTTTGTTCTGCCCCTGAACAAGGCAGTTAATCCACTGTTCCTAGGCTGTCATTGAAAATAAGAATTTGTTCTTAACTGACTTGCCTAGTTAAAAAAGAAAGTTGACCTGTTTGAAGGTCTTGCTACGGAGAGTGTGATCACACAGTCGTCTGGAACAGCTGATGCTTCCATGCATGCTTCAGTGCTGCTTGCCTCGAAGCGAGCATAGAAGTGATTTATCTCATCTGGTAGGCTCGTGTCGAGGTTAACTGCTCATTAGAACCTGCTGAGTGATCATGTTTAAGATGCATATACAGGCACTGAAATGAAGTCACTCCACATAATGTTGGTATAGAAGTCAGACAATTGGGCTTGAAAATGTACAGTGCCATAAGAGAAGTGTGTTAATATAGTCAGGCTTAAATGGTTTGCTGTCTTCCAGTGAAATAGTCCTGCCAATTCCTGTCAAAAGTGGAGTGGCACCCACTATGCAAGGTAGAGTGTGCTAAAAGTACCTGGTCCAGGATCATCACCCTTATTCCAAGACTCTTTTTGTAGATGGACCAAATGAAAGACTAATGGAGAAATGGATAACCCTCCCTAGTGGCCAACTCCATTTAAATAGTGCTGTGTCACAAAGCTCGTTCCTCGCAATCTTACAGTGTGTCAGAATATTTCACTCTGTCAGGAAGAAAACTACAATATCGGTCACAAATTAGGTCAGTGTGTGTGGCAGGGCAATGTATAGCTATCTCCCTCCCTCGGACTCATTCTCTTCACCCCCCCTCTCTCTCTCCATTGCTCTCTCGTTCAGACTCTTATCAAAATGGGTTATTATCATACTCTGGTCCATTGTTAAGATTACATAAAGCGACTGTAAAAGTAGACTTTTGCTCTCGTCGGAGCCAAAGGTCAATCATTAACTCGGGAGGAAGCTCGTTTAATGTTCAAAGCTGGGCTCCGGACGAATCAACGGCCAGCAGCAAGGGAAGAGTGGATGAGATTACACTACAGTAATCTGTAGTGTAGTGTAGTCTCCATATTGACTAGAGTGATAATTATCAGATAAGGGGAACAGTAATGGTGATGGGGATGACTAAAATCTGAGGGCTCTGGTTTTACAGTCCAAAATGTTGGATTTTAACTTCTTTGGGACTGGGGGGCAGTATTGAATAGCTTGGATAATAAGGTGCCCAGAGTAAACTGCCTGCTACTCTGGCCCAAAAGCTATAATATGCATATAATTAGTAGATTTGGATAGAAAACACTCTGAAGTTTCTAAAACTGTTTGAATGATGTCTGTGAGTATAACAGAGCTCATATGGCAGGCAAAAACCTGAGACAAAAACAACCAGGAAGTGGGAAATCTGAGGTTTGTAGTTTTTCAAGTCATTGCCTATCGAATATACAGTGTCTATGGGGTCATATTGCACGTCCTAAGGCTTCCACTAGATGTCAACAGTCTTTAGAACCAGCATTCACAGACAAGATGTGGTGTGTGTGACCCGAGATAGAGATAGCCTGGAAGAGTTTAGAACAATCCCTCATTGTCTCATCTTCCTGGCATCTAACATCCCGTGCAGATAACCAGGAGATGGACCACGGTGGCTTATGGGAGGAGTGGAACCAGCCCTGACTAAACATTTTTAGGTCCTATATAAGATCTCTGTTATTTCATTATCAGTTAAGCCCTCGGCAACACACATTTTGGAGGGTGGGGTCAACGGTTTCATTATTGCAATAATTAATCAATATTGATTAAAGATGATTGTTTGAAGAAATGACAAAGTCTCACTTTATTAGAATATTCCACGACATGAGGTAGTCACCTGGAATGCATTTCAATTAATAGGTGTGCCTTGTTAAAAGTTCATTTGTGGAATTTATTTCCTTCAATGCATTTGAGCCAATCAGTTGTGTTTTGTCAAGGTAATTGGTGGTATACAGAATATAGCCCTATTTGGTAAAAGACCAAGTCCATATTATGGCAAGAACAGCTCAAATAAGCAAAGAGAAATGACATTCCATCATTACTTTAAGACATGAAGGTTAGTAAATCCAGATAAAAAAACTTTCAAGGTTCTTATAATTAAGTGCAATCGCACAATGAAAGTTGCTCTCATGAGGACCGTCAAAGGAAAGGACGACCCAGAGTTACCTCTGCTACAGAGGATAAGTTCAGTAGAGTTACCAGCCTCAGAAATTCCAGCCTAAATAAATGCTTCACAGTGTTCAAGTAACAGACACATCTCAACACCAACTGTTCAGAGGAGACGTTGTCAATCAGGCCTTCATGGTTGAATTTCTGCAAAGAAGCCACTACTAAAGGCCAGCCAATAATAAGAAGAGACTTGCTTAGGCCAAGAAACACAAGCAATGGACATTAGACCAGTGGAAATCTGTCCTGTGAGTCCAAATTTGAGATTTTTGGTTACAACCGCCTTGTCTTTGTGAGACATAGACTAAAGACATAGACTAAACATAGACTAGACGGATGATCTCCACATGTGTGGTTCCCACCGTGAAGCATGGAGGAGGAGGTGTGATGGTGTGGGGGTGCTTTTCTGGTGACACTGTCTGCAGAGATATGCCATCCCATCTAGTTTGAGCTTTGTGGGACTATCATTTGTTTTTCAATAGGACAATGACCCAACACACCTCCAGGCTGTGCAATGGCTATTTGACCAAGAAGGAAAGTGATGGAGTGCTGCATCAGATGACCTGGCCTCCACAATTACCCGAACTCAACCCAATTGAGATGGTTTGGGATGAGTTGGACCGCAGAGTGAAGGACAATCAGCCAAAAGTGCTCAGCATAAATTGGAACTCCTTCAAGACTGGTTGAAAAACATTCCAGGTGAAGCTGGTTGAGAGAATGCCAAGAGTGTGCAAAGTTGTCAAGAAGGCAAAGGGTGGCTACTTTTTTGGTTACTACATGATTCCATATGTGTTATTTCATAGTTTTGAGGTATTCCCTATTATTTTACAATGTAGAAAATAGTAAAAATAAAGAAAATTCTTTGAATGAGTAGGTGTGTCCAAACATTTGACTGATACTGTATGTGAGGACAGGCTAGTTTGTAAGGTTTACGAGGTTAGCATGAATTACCATAAACTGTTTACGAGGTTTAATGTTTGATTTGTTACATAAAATATTTCATTAATGATATTTCATCAAAGAAATTATGGCAATCATCATTTTTTATCACCAGTAAGAAACTGTTAACCATTGGCTACTAGCTGAGAACTGCTAGCTAACTGGCAAGCACAAAAACAGTCAACAACTTCTACAGACCCTTAGAAATCGGCGGATCGCTCTCCACTGGTGAAAGTGAGAATTGCCGAAAATGCACAGTCAGGGGAGAATAATTATTCTGTCAAGGAAAGTTTTTCTTTATTTAAAGAGGCATACTAAGACAAAAGAAACATAACACCGTGTTCAAATTAGTACAGGAAAAGAAGAAATGTATTAAAACGCTGGAAGTGAATGCTGGAATTAAACAATTATCTATGCAATTTAGCAAAAGGTGTGCATTAAGGAAACAGACACCTGACTGAAAAAGAAGCCTGTCTCTAATAAGCGCCTGTTGTGTTCAGGGATTTAATCAATGAAATGCCTGTACTATTAATTGAAGTTTTACGGTAAAATACTAGAGTGGAAAGGTATTCTCTGTTACATTAGCCAAACTAAAACCCAACCAGAGAGATATACAACATTAAAGTGACTATTAGCCAAATGACACACTCCCCATCATAGAAATATTTAATACTAGAGTGGTTGCCAAACAACAAACAGAATAAAGATATCCAATCCTTGCGTGCCTGTGTATTCATTGTTACATTAGCTAAATAACACACTTTCCAACCTAGAGACGTATAAGACTAGTGTGGCTATGCCATGATCCAACATAACTGTAGAAGTCTTCTATTTTTCAGGGGTCGATTTTTTTTCTTCTTTCTAGCGTGCTCCTTCCCCCTTCCTCTCAGAACAAAGAGAGACATAATACTAATTTCAAGAACAGGCTAAAGATATGAAGTGGTAGTGCAGAAGCTGAACATGAAAGAGAAGAGAAAGAAAAAAGATCATTCCAAGCCCAGTCACCCAATGGAATTTAGCATAGCTTTCAAGGATCGTGGACATTTACATTGCTTGTTGATAGGTTTCAGTGGCTGCGTCACAAATGGGACCCTATTCAACCAGGTGAGGGGAGTTCCTTGCTAATTAATTACCTTAATTCCTCAATCAAGTACAAGGGAAGAGCAAAAACCAGCTGACACTCAGCCCTGCGTGGAATGAGTTTGACAAGTTCCTTACATAGTACATAACTTTTTACCAAAGCCTTATGGGTTCCCTATAGGGAATAGGGTGCCATTTGGGACATAGCCAACATGGGGCCTCTGTAACCAGGCAGCAGGAGAGGACATGCTTTATTGACTGACTTCTGTCTCATGCACTTGCTCTCTGGGTGCTATAGTGTGTGCATGCATTTATACACTTCCTATCTTTGAAATAGGTCTACAGCAAGTCTAAGTGCACATACAGTACATACCCAATGTTACTACATGACTAAATTCCAAGAGAATATTCGTAGAATATTCTTTACTGACATTTTCAATCTCTACCTGACTGAACACCTCGCTCTGCAACAGGATCCTGGACTTCCTGATGGGCCACCCTTAGGTGGTGAGGGCAGGCAACAATGTATCCACGCCGACCATCAACACGGGGGCACCTCAGGGGTGGCTGCTTAGTGCCCTGCTGTTCTCCCTGTCCACCCACGACTGCGTGGCCTTGCACGACTCCAACACCATTATTAAGATGGCCGATTACCTACGACAATGAGACAGCCTATAGGGAAGTGGTCAGAGACCTGCCAGTGTGGTGTCAGAACAACAACCGCTCTCTCAATGCCAGCATCACAAAGGAGCTGATTGTGGACTACAGTAAACAGAGGGCTGAGCACTCCTTCATTCACATCGACACATCGAATATGCAAGAAATCATTCCTATAATGAAACACATGGCCCAAAATGAGTTACTCTGAGGTATTAATACTAACACACACACACACACACACACACACACAAATAATAATAATAACAAAGCAACAAACAACATCATAGCCAACCTCCAATTAGCCTGTAATCTTAGTTGACAATGACACTATCTTCTCTGAATTAAATGTTTCCCCTTAACCAACTAGGCTCGTAATTTTGTAAATTTTATTCGTATTTACAGACAAGTTTTATGAAGGCAAATGAAAGGTCACATGTTCGAGAAGGCATTTCTGCCCCCAAAAAAACACATTTTGATTAAAAAATAAAGTTTACGTTTAAACGGCTCTCCTGTGAAGTAGTGACCTGCGAAAGACACCTAGTTCCCTGAAAAGGGTCACATATTGTCCAGAAATGATGGTTGTTCAAATGGCTTTGAAGTCAATTTAGCATCAAACAGCACTAGGTATATGGCTACTTTAGTACCTATTGTATATGAGATGTTGTGTGAATTGCTTCTAGTCATATTATCCTGTAATTGGTTGTGCACACACACACACACACACACACACACACACACACACACACACACACACACACACACACACACACACACACACACACACATGCACGCACACAGTGTAGCTGTAGCATGTTAGGTAATACAAACTAAGCACAAATACATTGCATATGGATGATCTAAATTGAGGCAACATCCGTAGGCCTACATATTTATGATCCTTTTTCCAAAGCTGTTTGGAATATCTCTGTTTGTCTTCCCCATACTAAGTGTTTTGTCATGCTTTCAATGCATGACTCACAGTTAAATTCCATTTCTCTCTCTCTCTCTCTCTCTGTTTTACAGGCAGATGTTTTCTATTCATCTCATCTCTCAACACAGAGCATCTATGGGAAAACGTGATCGCGATGACATTGAGCGAGTGCAGTAATTTCTATAACCAGGGAAACCAGGCTTCTGTAGAGCTTGAGAGTGGTACTTTTATACTATTATCTGTACCATCACTTCACTTAAGTGCCCAAAGCACGTCCCCAGGATCTCAACAATGGCTGGAAGCAATGTTTACGCTGTGAAACCTCATGTCGTTTCAAGGCTTTGCTTTGCTGATAAGAACCCCCTCAAACTAATTTTGTCTGTTTATTTACTTTATTTTTATTTCAGCTAGGCCTACATATGACAGTCTTTTTGGAGTATTTTTGGCTGACGCAGCATTTGAGTTTCATTTGAGTTATTTAATTGAGAGCTGTTCTGGTCTTTAGGGGGTAAAGGTCCTTTGGAGTTATCCAGAGCTGTTTTCATAATGCCAGGTTTAGGCTAAATAAAGGTATTTTAATATTTTGGCAATATTGAACACATTTTCCTTTCCCTCTGTTCAGTTTCACTTTGGTAAATTACAGCGTGAGAAATGCAAGGGTGAAAGGGGTGGGGAAATTAATTCAGGAAGGGAGTTGATAGTTCATTGACTATTTGCTTTTGCGCCGCCAGTCTGAATTATCAGCTGCTCGTTGGAGTTTAGTTTGGAAATGCAGGCATTATAGATATTACCCTGTGTCACGGCTCGCTGCCAGCACCTTCACAGCAAAATACACTGAGTGTACAAAACATTAAGAACACCTGTTCTTTTCATGACCTAGACTGACCAGGTGAACCCAGGTGAAAGCTACGATCTGTAATTGATGTCACGTCAAATAGTGTAGATGAAGGGGTGCCATTGAACGGGGTATGGTAGTAGGTGTCAGGCGCACCGGTATGTGTCAAGAACTGAAACGCTGCTGCGCTTTTTAAGTTCAACTGTTTCCCGTATCAAGAATGGTCCACCACCCAAAGGCCTTCCAGCCAACTTGACACAACTGTGGGAAGCATTGGAGTCAACATGGGCCAGCATCCCTGTGGAACGCATTCAACAGTTACCGAGTCCATGCCCCGACGAATTGAAGCTGTTCTGAAGGGAATAAGTGGGGTGTGCAACTGAATATTATGAATATGTTCTCAATGTTTTGTACACTCAGTGTACATTTAAAATAGGCACGAAGCTGCTTAAAATAGCCTATTCATGTGTCATTCCGCACTATCTGGGCTTGCAGCTCACTCGCTTGAAGAAATAATTTCCGCGGTTTAAAAAGACCCCAGACGAGGCTTTCAAAAACAAAGATCCGCGTTGCATTAAAATAAGGTGCCACGCGTGAGGCTTTTAAAGCTAACGGAACGAGAACGATCGAGATGGATTTCTCTATATGTGTTTATGGGCCTTTGAAGGGGCCCTTTGTGTGTGAGTATGTGTGTGTGTTATGTGTTAGATGTAAGGATTAATTGAAGGTCGGCACACTCCCCGTACTACCATTTTGAAATGGGAAATGTCTGTAAGCTGTGAAATTAGAAATACTGGAGTGCATGTTTTGGTGATTGGGGTTTTGTTTGAATGTGAATTAGGTAGTTGCATTGCTAAAGGATTAAGATGAACCTCTCTGGGATATGTGGGATGGTAGCGTCCCACCTGGCCAACATCCAGTGAAAATGCAGAGCGCCAAATTCAAATAAATTACTATAAAATTTAACTTTCATGAAATCACACACTTAAAATATACCAAATTAAAGCTACACTTGTTGTGAATCCAGCCAACGTGTCAGATTTCAAAAATGCTTTACGGCGAAAGCAAACAATGCTATTATCTGAGGATAGCACCCCAGCTAACAATCACAGACCATCATATTTCACGCGACACAAAACACAGAAATAAAGATATAATTCATGCCTTACCTTTGACGAGCTTCTTCTGGTGGCACTCCAATATGTCCCATAAACATCACAAATGGTCCTTTTGTTCGATTAATTCCGTCGATATATATCCAAAATGTCAATTTATTTGGCGCGTTTGATCCAGAAAAACACCGGTTTTAACTTGCACAACGTGACTACAAAATATCTCAAAAGTTACCTGTAAGCTTTGTCCAAACTTTTCAAACTACTTTTGTAATACAACTTTAGATATTTCTTTACGTAAATAATCGATAAAATTGAAGACGGGATGATCTGTGTTCAATACCGGAGGAAAACAATGTGTAGCATGCTTTCTGGTCACGCGCCTCTAACAAACAGAACACTTCACTGGAGCCTCATTCTGAACATGGCTACTTCTTTATTTCTCAAAGGAAAAACGTCAACCAATTTCTAAAGACTGTTGACATCCAGTGGAAGCGATAGGAACTGCCGGAAGGTCCCTTAGAAATCTGGATTCCCAATGAAAGATCATTGAAAAGGGAGTGACCTCAAAACAAAAAAATCTGAACGGTTTGTCCTCTGGGTTTTGCCTGCCAAATAAGTTCTGTTATAGTCACAGACATGATTCAAACAGTTTTAGAAACTTCAGAGTGTTTTCTATCCAATACTAATAATAATATGCATATATTAGCATCTGGGACTGAGTAGGAGGCAGTTTACTCTGGGCACGCTTTTCATCCAAACGTGAAAATGCTGCCCCCTATCCTAGAGAAGTTTTAAGTAACTTCTGGTTAGTTGATAAGTTAGATACATGTACATGGAAGTGTTCATTAGAGCAGGGACATCAGGTACAACAATCTGCCGTACACACATAATCACCAGACATACACCCTGACCCTACACATCCTCCTAAGACACAGGCAGTAGTGCTAGCTGACACATAGCATTGGAAGTACAGTGCAGCGTTTCTCAAGACCCAATCACCATCTCTTCAAACACAAACGTAAAAACACCACCGGAGATACAGCTCACCACTATAACTGTGCCTCTGTTCTAGCCATTTGGTTTCCCTCCCTGTTGTGCTGTCTGTCTGTCCCAGAATCTTCTCTGCTTGTCAGATCTCCCCAAGGAGATGTTGGTGTGGAGTCAGGCGCAGGAGAAACAAGTTCCGAAGGAAAAGGGCCTGTTATTAATCAAGCTCAAAATAACAGGACACAGCAGTAGCCAAAAACCCCACAGTCCAGGGAAAACCACCTGTTAAAAATGAACTAGAGCAAAACGCAACCCAAACTAACTGACAGTCAAACGAAAACAATCCCGCACAAAAACCCAAAGGAAATGTCGAGATAAATACCCCACCTAATTAACCAAAACGAAACCATGTGAAACACAAAATAGACATAACCAGAAGAAAAGGAAAAAGGATTGGTGGCAGCTAGTAGACCAGCGACGACGACTGCAAAGCGCCGCCCGAACAGTGAGAGGAGCCACCTTCGGTGGAAGTCGTGACACTGCTGTCACAATCATTCAAAATAATAGACTTACCTTCCTTGAAAATCCATCTATACCGCTAAAGATGACAATGTTGTATCTTGAAAAAATCATTGGAATTAAAAGTGAAATGTTTAACCTGCTTCATTATTTATGTATTACCAGTTGATGAAGAACAACTCCCATTTCATACATCATTGAAAATGTGTCTACGAATAAGTAAGACTAAAAAAGTTCAAATAACTTTAGATTTTATGGAGACATTATACATCTTAGTACCTTATCAATTTATGATTTGTATCAATGTGGATGAGAGACAGGGGAGCAGGAACATAGTATTTTTGCTGAGCAATGCAACGAAGCTGGATCATTCTGGATGATACCTGCTCTATCTACACACTGCAAAGACTCCCTAACTCTTTGCCTTTGTACACGATGGCCCATTGCTTGGAGACTTCCTTTGACCATTCTAAAGGCCGCATGGGGCATCCTTGCCTTCGTGGCCCTGACTTTATGGTCTAACTCTTCATCTGACATATCAGAATAACATTCCCTGACAGATATATTGTGTTCTTTCATCCTTCTGTAAAAAAAGCTAATCGTTATGATTATATATCGACTATGGAACAAATAGGACATGGGCTGCTTATGAGTTGCCTTGAAAGAAAGTTCAACTGAAAATTCAACTGAAAATGGCGAGAACAGGCGTTCATAGCTAAATGTTTCTGGTTAGCTTGAGAATAATAATTGCATGATTTATCATTCTACGGTATGTATGTATCTATGTAATATAGTAGAATGTTATGAAGCAACAGAATCGTAGGAGCTAACTACTAGCTATGTAGAAGTTGGACGGAAGAACGCCCAGTGCTGCTTACTTACTTACTTACTTACTTACTTTATTGTCCCCATGGGGAAATTTTGTTGCAGTGTCATGTACACATTTAAAGTGGCGTTAAATACAAAACAAGATTGACAATACAACTTTCAATAACAGTCACGCACCAATAAATAAAATAAAATTTTAAATTTTAAATTTTAAAAATAAGAAAAGACTAGCCTGCTGGCCTTACAGGGTCAATGGGAACATTTGCCCGAGCTATTTAAGAGGGATATCACACCTGGCACAAATGATTGTCTCGTTCTATTTTTCCTGCTGAGGGGTGCCCTATACCTGCGCCCAGAGGGGAGTAATTCAAAGTCCAGGTACAGGGGGCGACTTGGGTCTAAAATTATTTTGTGAGCCTTACGGAGGGCCCTGACCTTAAAAATCTCATCCAGGCCTGTCTGTTTGACTCCAAGTACCTTGCGTGCTATGGTAATAATCCTTCTCAGCATGTTTCTCTGACTGACAGTGGCATTGCCAAACCAACAAACAATACAAAAAGTTAAAATACTCTCAATAAAGGATTTGTAAAACAGAGTCAATATAGTACAGTCTATATTAAAAGAACCCAACTTTTTTAGAAAGTACAGTCTCTGTTGGCTCTTTTTGTAGATCTGGTCTGTACATTTACTCCACTGAAGCTTACTGTCCAAAAAGACACCCAGATATTTATATTCCTCTACAATTTCTATATTCTGGCCTCTGATAGATGTTGCAGAGGTAGGTGTTGTACGCTTCCTGAAGTCTATGCACATCTCTTTGGTCTTTGGAACAGGGCTCCGGGCAGCCGAGCGGAAATGGAGGAAAACTCGCCTCCCTGCGGACCTGGCATCCTTTCACTCCCTCCTCTCTACATTCTCCTCTTCTGTCTCTGCTGCTAAAGCCAATTTCTACCACTCTAAATTCCAAGCATCTGCCTCTAACCCTAGGAAGCTCTTTGCCACCTTCTCCTCCCTCCTGAATCCTCCTCCCCCTCCTCCCCCCTCCTCCCTCTCTGCTGATGACTTCGTCAACCATTTTGAAAAGAAGGTCGACGACATCCGATCCTCGTTTGCTAAGTCAAACGACACCGCTGGTTCTGCTCACACTGCCCTACCCTGTGCTTTGACCTCTTTCTCCCCTCTCTCTCCAGATGAAATCTCGCGTCTTGTGATGGCCGGCCGCCCAACAACCTGCCCGCTTGACCCTATCCCCTCCTCTCTTCTCCAGACCATTTCCGGAGACCTTCTCCCTTACCTCACCTCGCTCATCAACTCATCCTTGACCGCTGGCTACGTCCCTTCCGTCTTCAAGAGAGCGAGAGTTGCACCCCTTCTGAAAAAACCTACACTCGATCCCTCCGATGTCAACAACTACAGACCAGTATCCCTTCTTTCTTTTCTCTCCAAAACTCTTGAACGTGCCGTCCTTGGCCAGCTCTCCTGCTATCTCTCTCAGAATGACCTTCTTGATCCAAATCAGTCAGGTTTCAAGACTAGTCATTCAACTGAGACTGCTCTTCTCTGTGTCACGGAGGCGCTCCGCACTGCTAAAGCTAACTCTCTCTCCTCTGCTCTCATCCTTCTAGACCTATCGGCTGCCTTTGATACTGTGAACCATCAGATCCTCCTCTCCACCCTCTCCGAGCTGGGCATCTCCGGCGCGGCCCACGCTTGGATTGCGTCCTACCTGACAGGTCGCTCCTACCAGGTGGCGTGGCGAGAATCTGTCTCCGCACCACGTGCTCTCACCACTGGTGTCCCCCAGGGCTCTGTTCTAGGCCCTCTCCTATTCTCGCTATACACCAAGTCACTTGGCTCTGTCATATCCTCACATGGTCTCTCCTATCATTGCTATGCAGACGACACACAATTAATCTTCTCCTTTCCCCCCTCTGATAACCAGGTGGTGAATCGCATCTCTGCATGTCTGGCAGACATATCAGTGTGGATGACGGATCACCACCTCAAGCTGAACCTCGGCAAGACGGAGCTGCTCTTCCTCCCGGGGAAGGACTGCCCGTTCCATGATCTCGCCATCACGGTTGACAACTCCATTGTGTCCTCCTCCCAGAGTGCTAAGAACCTTGGCGTGATCCTGGACAACACCCTGTCGTTCTCAACTAACATCAAGGCGGTGACCCGTTCCTGTAGGTTCATGCTCTACAACATTCGCAGAGTACGACCCTGCCTCACGCAGGAAGCGGCGCAGGTCCTAATCCAGGCACTTGTCATCTCCCGTCTGGATTACTGCAACTCGCTGTTGGCTGGGCTCCCTGCCTGTGCCATTAAACCCCTACAACTCATCCAGAACGCCGCAGCCCGTCTGGTGTTCAACTTTCCCAAGTTCTCTCACGTCACCCCGCTCCTCCGCTCTCTCCACTGGCTTCCAGTTGAAGCTCGCATCCGCTACAAGACCATGGTGCTTGCCTACGGAGCTGTGAGGGGAACGGCACCTCCATACCTTCAGGCTCTGATCAGGCCCTACACCCAAACAAGGGCACTGCGTTCATCCACCTCTGGCCTGCTCGCCTCCCTACCTCTGAGGAAGTACAGTTCCCGCTCAGCCCAGTCAAAACTGTTCGCTGCTCTGGCACCCCAATGGTGGAACAAACTCCCTCACGACGCCAGGTCAGCGGAGTCAATCACCACCTTCCGGAGACACCTGAAACCCCACCTCTTTAAGGAATACCTAGGATAGGATAAAGTAATCCTTCTAACCCCCCCCCCCTTAAAAGAGTTAGATGCACTATTGTAAAGTGGTTGTTCCACTGGATATCATAAGGTGAATGCACCAATTTGTAAGTCGCTCTGGATAAGAGCGTCTGCTAAATGACTTAAATGTAAATGTAAATGTAAATGTCTTGTTAGTATTGAGGACCAAGTGTGATTCCTCACACCACTCTACAAAGTCATCTAGGACCGGGCCATGATGTTCCTCGTCATCATGCAACAGGCTGATCAAGGCAGTGTCATCAGCGAACTTAACGAGGTGTCTGTCAGTATGGGAACTAGTACAACTATTAGTGTACAAGATGTACAGAAGTGGGGACAAAACACATCCCTGAGGAGAGCCTGTATTGGTATTGCGTATATCCGACACATGGGGACCTATTTTGACTCGCTGTGAGCGTTGGCTCAGGAAGTCCAACAGCCACAAAACCAGCCCCCCATCTAAGGAAAAGTCCCGAATGAGTCTCTGTGCCAGAATGTAGGGCTGGATTGTGTTGAAGGCAGAAGAAAAGTCAACAAACAGAACCCTGACATGGGATTTGGTACCTTCTAGATGTCTATAGACCATGTTAAGAAGGGTAAGAATGGCATCATCAACTCCTCTGCTGGTCTGATAGGCAAACTGAAATGAGTCGAGGAGCTTCTGGGTGACACTGAGAATATGACTTTTCACAATTTTCTCAAGGCATTTCATAACTAAGGATGTCAAAGCGACAGGGCGATAGTCATTCAGCACAGAGGGATTCGATACTTTAGGAATTGGTATAATTATTGATTTTTTCCACAATACTGGAATGTGTTGCTGGTTGAGTGAGGATTGGAAAATGTCTGTAAAAACACCAGCCAATTGTTCAGCACAGTGCTTTAACACATGCCCACTTATTTTGTCTGGGCCTGGGCTTTTGTATGTGTTACATCCCCTGAACAACTTTAGAACATCAGACTGTTGAACAACAACTCTCTCAAACATTTGTAATGATGCTTCCATTTGTTTTACCTCCGACACGAAGTTGTCTGATTCAAATCTTGAGAAGAAAACATTCAGTTCATTAGCCATGTTCTGGCCCTCATATCCCCCAAGGTCAGCACTGGTTTTTCCCCTGGCTATATGGGGGGCACTAGCCATGGATTTAATCCCTTGCCAGGCCACCCTTGCGTTTCCTGAGGAGAGCGTCCTCTCCACCCTTTGCTTGTATGCCTCCTTGTCCACCAGTATCTGTCTTTTTATCTCACGTTGTACATCTCTTAAAGCCTGTCTATCACCCCCAGCATAAACTGCCTTCTTCCTATCAAGTAGTGATTTTAGATGTTTTGATACCCAAGGCTTGTTATTAGGGAAGATTTTACAGGTCTTAGTAGGCACAACTGACTCAACACAGAAGTTTACATAGTCTGAAATAACCTCTGTGAGTTCATCCAGATCAGAGCTGCTGTCCTCAAATACCTCCCACATTGTACAGTCAAAACACCCCTGGAGACAAGTGATACTGTTGTCATTCCAGATCTGGACAGTTTTAACTGTGGGTTTCTCCCTCTCCAGGAGGCGACAGTAAGTTGGCCTGAGGTAGACCACATTGTGGTCTGATGTCCCCAGAGGAGGTCTGGTGGTGGCAGAGAACGCCTTTGGTATTGTCCCATAGCACAAATCAAGAGTCCTATTTTTCCTAGTGTGACATGTCACATACTGGTGGTATGTGCGCAAAACTTTGTGCAAGGTACAGTTGTTAAAATCCCCTAAAATAAATTTGGGTGCGTCGGGGGAGATGGATTCCAGTTTCTGTGACAGATTATAAATAATCTCTGATGCCTTTGTTATATTAGCTTTTGGTTGAATGTACACAACGGTAACAAACAATTGGGGGAACTCACGGGGCAGATAGTAAGATCGCAGTGACACAGAAAGCAGTTCAATGTCGGGGGTACAGAGTTGCTCTCTTACCAGGATCGATTTACACCACTGGTCCCTGACAAGCAGGCAGACGCCCCCGCCGTGAAGTTTCCCTGTGACTGTCAGATCGCGGTCCGCTCTGACCAGGGTGAAGCCGGCCGGCTCCACTCTCAGTAAATGCCAGCAAACAGGCCTCCCGGTATTCGTGTTGGAAGCGCAGATTCGCTGACAACTCATCCGCTTTCCCCCTCAGTGACTGGGCATTAATCAGCAAGGTGGTGGGTAAGGGAAGTTTGTTCTTAATTTTTTTAAGTCGTTGTCTGATTCCCCCCGTTTTCCACGTTTGCATTTGGGTTTGTAATCCACTCGCAGACAATCAGGTATTAGATGGGCCATTGGGATATCCATCGCGTTCGTATTTGAGTTGCATTGTAGTAAAAACTCCCTGCTGTATTGGATTCCGCTGCCAGCAGCGTTTTCATTATTTAGTCCGTTTGTAGCGGGTATGTACACGATCAACAAGATCAGTCCAACACCCCACCACTGGAAATCCATGGTTGGCAGAATGTTTGTAAACTAAGTGTACAAATTAAAAACATAAAATAACGCCACTAAGTGTACAAATTAAAAACATAACATTAAAAACATAAGATAACGCCACACCAAACGACACACACACTGCAGGTCACAACAGAGCCGCGCCCCTCCTCTGTGTCAATACCTGAGATGCCATCATCACACAGTCCTTCTTCGTAGGTGTCCACTATGACTTCCTTTGTGTAGGAAAGAAAGGCTGAACAGTATTGGTTGTAGCCAAACTGACACTCAAATGACCAAAATGGAGGGTGGTTGATTGCGAAATTAAATTGGATATTTGTTTTCAAAAACCTTTTTTGTTCTCAAAATATTTATGGGTAATAAAATGATTAACGTTTTGCGCACTATTAAAAAATATTTGATTGCAAAAAAATTTAACTTTGAAGCCTCATTTTTGCTTTCTGAACAGTTATTTTTGATTGAAAATAAAAGTTTTGCTCTCGACAAAAAGATATCCATTTGTTGCAAGTTGGAGAGGGGGGCTAATAGCTGAACAATAGCCTATTCAACCTTTACAAAAGAATAGTCTAATAGCCAAGCTAGGTGTGAAAAAAAAACTCACAGACCAGTGTTGCCCAAACGACCAAGAGGGAGTTAGAGCACTGATTATGCTTTTGGGTCCCAACGCACTACTGTGTCTCTAACTGACAATGAATGGGCAATATAAACCAAATAATAAACTGATAATTGTGCACGACTTCAAATGAAACAAGCAGGGAGCAGGTTTCGAACCCTCAACCTTCTTGCCCAAAGTCCAGCGTGCTATCGACTGTGCACCAAAAGCATGCTCAAGCCGCAGAGTCGATAGAGCTCGTCCCCGCGGTAGCTTGCTACTCAATGTAATAAAGTAATGGCTTTTTAAATATTTTACCTTACACGTTATGTTGGCTGACAATTTGTTAGCAACGCAGTCCTTACGAACCACATATCATAATATCATTACAGCAGTATGTATTGGTATGTTAGCTAGCTACCTAACGTTAGTAGTTTTACATCAAAACTTGCCAGTATATTAACTATAGGCTAACTAACTACCCAACGTCTATTAACTTGATTATTCCCGTCATTCTTAGCTTAGCTAAATAGTATTGTCGTTGTGCGTTCTCAATGGACGTTTGGGAGCTTTCGTAAATTCGTTCTGGCTATCTCCTCCGATTTCAGAGCACTCTTGTCTGAGTGTACCAGAGTGCAGAATAATGAATTGACAAGTGCTCAACCCCCGTTGAATATGGCCGGTGTCAGTAAACGTCGACAAAAAAACGTAATTAAATTGTTTCCAGCAGCACAGTTACAGTCACCAACGCTCTGGTTAACATGAAAACTGCCGAACCAGATTTGCTTGGGCAAGTAAAATGGTCAGCGTGGTCTCATTTGTGTCTGGAAGTAGCTTGTTCAATATTGCCAAAATATTAAAATACCTTTATTTAGCCTAAACCTGGCATTGTGAAAACAGCTCTGGATAACTCAACTCTAAAAAGAAAGGACCTTTACCCCCTAAAAGACCAGAACAGCTCTCAATTAAATAACTCAAATGAAACTCAAATGCTGCGTCAGCCAAAAATACTCCAAAAAGACTGTCATATGTAGGCCTAGCTGAAATAAAAATAAAGTAAATAAACAGACAAAATGAGTTTGAGGGGGTTCTTATCAGCAAAGCAAAGCCTTGAAACGACATGAGGTTTCACAGCGTAAACATTGCTTCCAGCCATTGTTGAGATCCTGGGGACGTGCTTTGGGCACTTAAGTGAAGTGATGGTACAGATAATAGTATAAAAGTACCACTCTCGAGCTCTACAGAAGCCTGGTTTCCCTGGTTATAGAAATTACTGCACTCGCTCAATGTCATCGCGATCACGTTTTCCCATAGTGTTGAGAGATGTGATGAATAGAAAACGTGTCTGCCTGTAAAACAGAGAGAGAGAGAGAAATGGAATTTAACTGTGAGTCATGCATTGAAAGCATGACAAAACACTTAGTATGGGGAAGACAAACAGAGATATTCCAAACAGCTTTGGAAAAAGGATCATAAATATGTAGGCCTACGGATGTTGCCTCAATTTAGATCATCCATATGCAATGTATTTGTGCTTAGTTTGTATTACCTAACATGCTACAGCTACACTGTGTGTGCATGTGTGTGTGTGTGTGTGTGCACAACCAATTGCAGGATAATATGACTAGAAGCAATTCACACAACATCTCATATACAATAGGTACTAAAGTAGCCATATACCTAGTGCTGTTTGATGCTCAATTGGCTTCAAAGCTATTTGAACAACCATCATTTCTGGACAATATGTGACCCTTTTCAGGGAACTAGGCGTCTTTAGCGGGTCACTACTTCACAGGAGAGCCGTTTGAACGTAAACTTAATTTTTTTATCAAAATGTGTTTTTTGGGGGCAGAAATGCCTTCTCAAACATGTGACCTTTCATTTGCCTTCATAACAAACTTGTCTGTAAATACGAATACAATTGATCAATTACGAGCCTAGTTGGTTAAGCCACAGAAAAAGTCAGCAACCTTCCCGCTAGCCATGATAATGAGTGGGCTGGACATGCCGAGAGATGAGTTTTGATTGGTTTGCCATATATCACGCTTCTGTCTATATGAGCTGGTCAGTATGTGTAGGTAATCCTGTCTAATGCGGCTTAAAAAAAATAAATCACGTTGTAAAATTGCATAAGTGTTGCTCTCCACTTTCTGGAGGACCGAGTTTTGAAATCAGTGTAATTCGAGTTTTATAGCTAAGGAGATGAAGAAAACACCTGTCTCCGGATTACATCTTCAAACTAAGGGGAACCATGCCCTCCGATAGGAGACACATCCATCAATGATGTATACGGGTAAATTAGTCTAACTAGCTACATTTTTAGATATAACATGTTTCTCATTTTGACAGGAAGTGGTTTAATTTCAAGTTAGTGTACTGTTAGCTAGCTAACATTAGCTGGCTGGCTCGCTAGCTAATGTTATGTGTATGATCTTATTATTCGTATCTCAGAGCCATTTGCTTGGCTAGTTATAGCCTACTGTTAGCTAGCTAACATGGAACCTGGTTGGTTAGCTACCTGCAGATTCATGCAGGGTAGTCACATCATGAGTTGGGATTACGGTTCATTGTTTAGCTAGCTAGCTAGCTAGATACATTATCTTAACAAAATACTCCACTATGCAGGTAACCATTTCGGGTGCGTTTGTAAATGTCACACCCTGATCTGTTTCACCTGTCTTTGTGGTTGTCTCCACCTCCCTCCAGTCGCCCATCTTCCTCATTATCCCCAGTGTATTTATATCTGTGTTCTCTGTCTGTTACCAGTTTGTCTTGTCAGGTCTTACCAGTGTGTTTTCCCATTTTCCTGCTTTCTCAGGGTTCTGTTTCCTAGTTTCCCCGGTTCTGACCATTCTGCCTGCCCTGACCCCGAGCCTGCCTGCCATTCTGTACCTGCCTGACTCTGACCCGTTTACGAACCTCTGCCTGTCCTGACCCCGAGCCTGCCTGCTGTTATTGTGAATTTTTCAGTATATATGTGGCAATTATTTATTTCAGAAGGAGCCAGAAAAACTAGTGTACGTGTATGTGCTCTAGGTCATTTGACACCATTAGACATGCACGTGGTTATTCTTGTAACTGTTATGGCCAACTATGGTTACACCTCTTGGGTCTCTTCCTGAACAGGGGTTCCCTTTTCAGTGGAGTCAGCAGGATGACATGTTTTGGTTAATTCTGTAGAGTGCCAAGTCTGTTGCTATGGTCTTACACGCATGAAACTATTTCTGTGACTCTACAGGTTGCATGTCCTAATATGAAAGCAATATAATAACGGTGGCTAAATGCCAGAAGGGTTGAGCCATTAAGAGGAATTACTATGAGTATGATGTAAGGAGGACAAATGTATAAGTATTCTGTGCCAAGACTGAAAGGCAGTTGTATTCATGATCCAGCTCGGCTTTTATTATAAAGTAATAAAAAGTCTATTTGTACTCACATGCTCCGGTATTTGTGAAAATATTTCCACAACACTATTCTGTACCTTATTGACTCTGCCCTGGATTACGAACCTCTGCCTGCCTTTGACCAGTCTTTTGCCTGCCCCCTGTTGGGTCAATAAACATCTGTGACTCTAGCTGTCTGCATCTGGGTCTTATCCTGAGTTCTGATAGTACGAACTGGGCATGACTGACCCAGCAGACTCAGACCAGCTCCACAATGCTGTCTCCCTGCAAGGAGCCACCATTGGAAGACACGAGGAGTCTACGAGTCCGGGTGAACCCGACGTCACCCGAGTTCTCTCGGAAATCACAGAGGGCTGCCGACTCGCCTCCTTCGGAATCCATGCACCTGGGCAGGGCTAGATTGACTCCGGCTGAATGCTTACGCTGACTCCACACCCAGAGCTGTCTATATTCTAAAGCTATGGGAAATTTCTTAGCTACCTGCCCATTAAAAACCCAGTCTCATCAAGAAGGGGCGAGTACTCTGGCGGGCCATACAGATAACTTTTCTTCTCCCCTTACTTGCACCCCTTTACATGCCGTCCTGCTGTGGGGGAATCAGTCAAAATCTCTCCGGGTACTCATTGACTCTGGGTCCGATGAGAGCTTTTTGGACGCTACCCTGGCATCCCCACTCAGCCCCTCTCCATTCCCATGGACGTTATAGCACTGGACGGGCGATCTATAGACCGGGTCACTCACAATACCACTCCCATCAACCTACAAGTGTCAGGGAACCACAGCAAGGCAATCAAATTTATGCTGATTAAGTCCCCTCAGTTTCCTGTGGTATTGGGAGTCTCTTGTCTCCAACGACACAATCCCCTCATTGACTGGACAGCTGGTGCCATTATGTGCTGGAGCTCCTTCTGCCACGCCCATTGTCTTAAGTCAGCGCAGCCTGCCCTGGGACATCTTCCTATGGGCTCGGAAGTTGCCCCGGACCTCTCCGCCATTTCCGCGGAGTACCAGGACCTCCAGGAGGTTTTCAGTAAGGCCCGGGCCACTTTATTTCCTCCACAACAGAGGAAGATCCCTATGACTGCGGGATCAACCTTCTCTCAGGTCCGGAGATAAAGGCTATGGAGACCTACATCGAGGACTCCCTAGCTGCTGGGTGTATCCATCCATCTGCCTCCCACGCCGGCACAGGGTTCTTCTTTGTGGAGAAGAAGGACAAAACCCTGCGCACATGCATCGACTACCGGGGCCTCCTTGATATCATGGTGAACCACGTCTACCCATGGAGTACCAGGACCTCCGGTAGGTTTTCAGTAAGGCCCAGGCCACTTCACTTCCTCTGTACTTCGCTTCCTACACCCTTGGACCCTGAGACCATCCTTCCCACTTTGTGTCTGGCGATGGCACTCAGCTGGGGAATAGGGAAGCAGGTGTGTGAGACGCAGCATTCCCATAACCAGATGTTTGTGCCTGACGCTGTCCACTCCTCTGGCCTGGAGTGGACTCACTCGTCCAGGCTTGCCTGCCACCCGAGCTCCCGTCAGACCCTGGCCTTGGTGCAGCAACGCTTTTGTAGGCCTACCATGGTTCCGGACGTCTCCACGTTCGTCGACGCCTGCACGGTCTGTGCGCAGAACAAGACACCTTGGCAAGCTCTGGCTGATCTCCTTCAACCGCTGCCTGTCCCTCACCGTCCCTGGTCCCTCACCGTCCCTGGTCTCACATATCCCTGGACTTCATCACGGGTCTTCCCCTGTCTGATTGCAAAACCGCCATCCTGACAGTAGTGGACTGGTTTTCCAAAGCTGCCCACATCATTCCTCTCCCCAAGCTACCCTCTGCCAAAGAGATGGCCCAGCTCATAGTGCAGCACGTCTTCCGGATCCATGGACTCCCGGTAGACATGGTCTTCGACCAGGGTTCCTCAGTTCTCATCCCGGTTCTGGAAGGCATTCTGGATGCTCCTTGGGTCGTCGGCCAGCCTGTCCTCCGGGTTCCACTCTCATTCCAACGGCCAGTTGGAGCGAGCCAATCAAGACTTGGAGACGACTCTTCACTGCCTTGTCTCCACCAACCCCACCACCTCGAGCCAGCAACTCGTGTAGGGTGAATACGCCCGCAACACCCTCCCCTGCTCTGCTTCTGGGCTCTCGCCTTTCGAGTGTTCCCTGGGGTATCAGCCCCCGCTCTTCCCGGAGAAAGAGGAAGAGGTCGGCATAACCTTGGCCCAGATGAAAATGGCGCTGACTTAGATGGTCGCCTCACTTCGCGTTCTTAGGAAACTATGCAGTATTTCGTTTTTATGTATTATTTCTTATATTGTTACCACAGGAAATCTGAAGTTTTATTACATACAGTTGGAAGGAACTATTGGATATAAGAGCAAAGTCAACTTACCAACATTACGACCAGGAATACGACTTTCCCGAAGCGGATCCTCTGTTCGGACCACCACCCAGGACAATGGATCGGATCCCAGTAGACGACCCAAAACAACGGCGCCACAAAACGGTCAGACAGAGCAGCCTTCTGGTCAGGCTCCATAGACGTGCACATCGCTCACCGCTCCTGAGTATACTTCTCGCAATGTCCAGTCTCTTGACAACAAGGTAGACGAAATTCGAGCAAGTGTTGCCTTCCAGAGAGACATCAGAGATTGTAACAATTACTGTTTCACAGAAACATGGCTCTCTCGGGATATGTTGTCGGAATCAGTTCAGCCACTGGGCTTCTCGATACATCACGCCAACAGAGATAAACACCTCTCTGGGAAGAGGAAGGGCGGGAGTGTATGCTTTATGATTAAAGACTCATGGTGTAATCATAACAACATACAGGAACTCAAGTCCTTCCGCTCACCCGACCTAGAATTCCTTACAATCAAATGCCAGACATTTTACCTACCAAGAGAATTCTCAGCAGTTATAGTCACAGCTGTGTACATTCCCCCTCAAGCGAACACCAAGATGGCCGTCAAGGAACTTCACTGGACTCTATGTAAACTGGACACCATATATCCGGAGGCTGCATTTATTGTAGCTGGGGATTTTACATTTTTAGGATAGGCGTACCGCTAGCGGCACACCTCGACAACATCCGGTGAAATTGCGGAGTGCCAAATACAAATGACAGAAAGTCATATTTAACATGAAAATACAAAGTGTCATACATCAAAATAAAGCTTAACTTCTTAATCCAGCCGCTGTGTCAGATTTCAAAAAGGCTTTACGGCGAAAGCATACCATGCGATTATCTGAGGACAGCACCCCGCTTACAAAAGCATGCAAGCATGTTCAAGCCAAGTAGAGGAGTCAGAAATAGCGATAAAATGTATCACTTACCTTTGATGATCTTCATCTGGTTGCACTCACAAGAGTCCCTGTTACACAATACATGTTCGTTTTGTTCGATAAAGTTCCTCTTTATGTCCCAAAAACACGTTTTGTTCAGCAATCCACTGGCTTAAAGGCGGTCACAACAGGCAGATGAATACATCCTAATAGTACCGGTAAAGTTCGTCGAAACATGTCAAACGATGTTTAGAATTTATCCTCAGGTTGTCTATTGTCTAAATAATCGATAATATTTCAACCTGACAATAGCGTCTTCAATAGAAAGGAAAAACAACAAACGGCACGCAATCGGTCATGCGAAAAACAGCTCTGGTTCATTCTACAGTCCACTTAGAAAATGGTCTCATTCTTCCTCATTTTTCAGAATACAAGCCTGAAACAATGTCTAAAGACTGATGGCATCTAGTGGAAGCCATAGGAACTGCAATCTGGGTCTTAACCCAATACATACTGTATAGGCATTCAATTGAAAACTACACACATCAAAAATATCCCATTCCTGGATGGATTTTCCTCAGGTTTTCGCCTGCCATATCAGTTCTGTTATAATTACAGACATTATTTTAACAGTTTTGGAAATCCAAATCTACCAATTTATATGCATATCCTAGCTTCTGGGCCTGAGCAACAGGCAGTTTACTTTGGGGACCTCAGCCATCCAAACTTCCGAATACTGCTGTTAAAAGTGGTGTAGGTCTTATTTATATAAAAAGCATATTGAAGTTAGAATTAATAGGATTTGAAACAATAGCCTACCCGTGTATGGTTAACTATTTTAGCACCGTTTCACACAGTTCTGAGACAAGCATGGGGACTGGTCTTGATAAATCAATGAGATTTTTATTTTCTCTGAATCTCCATTTGGGTATTGGTTAGACTACAATTAAGGTGTGGAAATGTTATGCTCTTAGTATTGTAGCCTACTCCCGACCGTCATGTTGTACAGTGCCATATTTTCCATTACATCCTAACGGTTTAGTTTATAATTTTTCTTGGAATAGAAACATAATATTAATCCAATTAATTATGCTACATTTATTAAGATCAATCCCATATTATGTTCTTACAAAAAAAAGGTTTTAAATTCTCTAGTACAGCCAATATTGAAAGCTATCAAATGCTACTTAACGATGCCCTCTGGTGGTCAAACGAGCACTAACTAGCATTAATGGTAACAATGGCTGACAATTAAATAACGTGCTATAGAATTCCGCGGCAGCCAGCAAAGGGGGGTTGCAGTATGACATAACTTTTAAAGGAAGAACCACTGTAAGCAACAAAACATTAACAGCCCATTTTCCGAAAAGTGAGGTTACAAGTTTATCAGCTTTCAAAGCAGAATTACTTTCCCATTGTTCCTCAAATGCAGTGTATGATATACCATTTTGTAGCTCTGTGTCTCTGTTTACATTTAATGTAAAAACACAATTTCAAATGTTGCTACGTAAGACGGAATCAAGGCAGTCGGTCACATATAACTAACCTGTCATTCAAGCAAACTACATTTGTATGTAATGAGGGAGCTCAAATAATATGGTAATTTAGTTGCTGAATTTGGCATACGCCTTTATCGAAAGCAACAAAAAAAAACTGTCAAGGTTGACAAATATTCTGTTTATTTGGCACATTAGGGATTCATAAAACATGCTTTTATCCAGAGCAACATACAGAACTATCAGCATGAGACACACATATACATGAACCATGTAGAAATCAAATGTAAGTGTGTGTGTGTGTGTGTGTGTGTGTGTGTGTGTGTGTGTGTGTGTGTGTGTGTGTGTGTGTGTGTGTGTGTGTGTGTGTGTGTGTGTGTGTGTGTGTGTGTGTGTGTGTGTGTGTGTGTGTGTGTGTGTGTGTGTATGTAGGTGTGGGGCAGTAGAGGGACACAGCACCACAGGAGAACTGACCTCTCTGTACACATACTCCATCAGGAGGACTAGCCAGGCAGGAAATGCTGAACAAGCAGCTATAGTAATAGAGTTGAGGGCGAGGAAATTGCATTATTGCTTCTGGTTTCCTCATTAGATTTCTCTCTCTCTCTCTCCATATCTATTGAAACAGCGGAGAAAACACCATCTCATACCAGCTCTGCTTTTGATCCCAGCTCCTCAAGATTCTTTGTGAAACAGAGATATCCTCCACAACCAGACATTGATATTGCACTCAAACACAGTATTGACAACAAAAGAGGGGTCATGTAAAATAAACCAACAGTGATAAATATGGCCTTAAAAAGCCAGAAAAATAAATAGTCTCCAGGGAAATGACAAACGGTTTCACATAGTCTAACTTTTTCAACGTTGCCTCAAAATTATGAAAGAGCGGTTGAAATATTATCTGGGCCCGCTCGCGGCTGTGGCAAGTCGCTGTCCATGGTGCTGATCTTAGCATTCCCACTTGTAGATCACTTTATCTAGTCGTTCCAGCGGCACAGTATGCTTTGTGGCGCATTAGCGCTCTGACCCCGTCCATAGGGAAAATGTTGTCTGTCCCAACGAGCACGCTGCTGAGCCCTGAAGTCTCAAGAGATGGCCATGAATCACCCGCGTAGACGGAGATCTATCTCCTGTGTATCTCTCACGAGCTATTGATGCAGGCAACCATGCGCGCTTACCTGCAGAGCCAGCCTCCCTGTCAGACAGCGTGCGAGACTGGAAATCGGTGAGTGTGTGAGGACATATAGGAGAAAGCTGCAGCAGTAACAATAGCACATCCCGTTGCCATAGCGGCGGCTCATGCAGACCCGGGCTGATTTTTAAACAGGTGCCTCAGGGGGAATTAAGATTGTCAGAGTGTGTTGTCAACATAAAATGAAATACGCTTTGAGGAACAGCATCACTCGAAGACGGTCTCGCAACCATGCAAACATTAACTGACAAGACACTAGCTATTTAGGCCTATATATGTTATCAAATGATGGTAGGCAACCTTTTTAATCAATGGATCAAAAACGAGTGCCCCGTGAGTGATTGAGCCCCGACTCCCGGGCAATGTTTACATTTACTGCGGAGGACATGTTGGGGGGGGGGGGGGTGTCAGTAGTTTAAAAGGGCATCGAGATAGTGAAGCCCCCTGGGATATAGTGCCTGTGTAGGAGTAGGTTACTAGACTACCTTAAAACCACTAATGCTCATTATTTCTTTGATGGGAATTTTAAAATGAGCTCATCTAATAGGCCTAATACGTACTTCAAAACAGAAGTTTACTGCAAGTCAAGCAACAATTTTTTTATCAATTGAATGTAGACACGAATATAATTTGATTTTTTTTTTGTTTATATGCAAATTAGGCAAATTATCAATTGAATGTAGACACGAATATAATCCGAAATATTTTATTATAATATGCAAATTAGGCATTTTTTCAAGAAAATGTTATCTAGGATACATTTTTTACAATATATCAACAATTCCCTCTGGGCAAGTCTGTAGAATATATCTAAGAAAAACCACAATTTGGTGAATGCAGATGCTTCTGAAGTTGGGAAAAGAGTTGGCGTGTGGGAAGAGTCTGACTTTAGGGAAATGGAAGTTGGAAGACTACCAAATGCCAAATGACTATTTAGACCCAATCACCATCTCTTCAAAGTAAGTTACTAAATATAGTCCAGTTTGAAACATTCTCTATGAAATTGGCTTTTTTACATTATGTGTAAATCAATGTAGTAAGCTTTCAAATGGTAGATGTATCTCCATTTTAAAGTGGTTAAAATCCATTCCAAAAAATGTATTCAGGTAGTATGATAAACATAATAAAATGTTTGAGTTTTTGAAATCTTTTTTTTATGTTGTATATAACCAGTACCAGTGAAAAGCTTGGACACCCCTACTCATTCAAGGGGTTTTATTTATTTGTACCATTTTTTTTACATTGTAGAATAAAAGTGAAGACATTAAAACTATGAAATAACACATATGGAATAATGTATTAAGCAAAAAAGTGTTAAACAAGTCTAAATATATATTATATTGGAGATTCTTCAAAGTAGTCACCCTTTTTCTTGATGACAGCTTTGCACACTCTTGGCATTCTCTCAACCAGTTTCAGGAGGTAGTCACTTGGAAGGCATTTTAATTAAAAGGTGTGCTTTGCTGAAAGTTAATTTGTGGAATTTCTTTCCCTAATGGGTTTGAGCCAATCAGTTGTTTTGTGACAAGGTAGGGGTGGTATACAGAAGATAGCCCTATTTGGTAAAATACCAAGTCCATATCATGACAAGAACAGCTCAAATAAGGAGAGAAACAACAGTCCATCATTACTTTAAGACATGAAGATCAGTCAATACGGAAAATGTGCAGTCGCAAAAACCATCAAGCGATATGATGAAACTGGCTCTCATGAGGACCGCCACAGGAAAGGAGGACCCAGAGATACCCGGCTGCAGAAATTGCAGCCCAAATACAGTTGTCGGAAGTTTACACACACTTTAGCCAAATACATTTAAACTCAGTTTTTCACAATTCCTGACATTTAATCCTAGTAAAAATTCCCTGTCTTAGGTCAGTCAGGATCACCACTTTATTTTAAGAATGTGAAATGTCAGAACAATAATAGAGAGAATGATTTATTTCAGCTTTTATTTCTTTCATCACATTCCCAGTGGGTCAGAAGTTTACATATACTCAATTAGTATTTGGTAGCATTGCCTTTAAATTGCTTAACTTGGGTCAAACGTTCGGGTAGCCTTCCACAAGCTTCCCACAATAAGTTGGGTGAATTATGGCCCATTCCTCCTGAGAGAGCTGGTGTAACTGAGTCAGGTTTGAAGGCCTCCTAGCTCGCACACGCTTTTTCAGTTCTGCCCACAAATTGTCGATAGGATTGTGATGGCCACTCCAATACCTTGACTTTGTTGTCCTTAAGCCATTTTGCCACAACTTTGGAAGTATGCTTGGGGTCATTGTCCATTTGGAAGACCCATTTGCAACCAAGCTTTAACTTCCTGACTGATGTCTTGAGATGTTGCTTCAATATATCCACATAATTTTCATTCCTTATGATGCCATCTATTTTGTGAAGTGCACCAATCCCTCCTGCAGCAAAGCACCCCCACAACATGCTGCTGCAACCCCCGTGCTTCACGGTTGGGATGGTGTTCTTCAGCTTGCAAGCATCCCCCTTTTTCCTCCAAACATAACGATGGTCATTATGGCCAAACAGTTCTATTTTTGTTTCATCAGACCAGAGGACATTTCTTCAAAATGTATGATCTTTGTCCCCATGTGCAGTTGCAAACCATAGTCTGGCTTTTTTTATGGTGGTTTTGGAGCAGTGGTTTCTTCCTTGCTGAGCGGCCTTTCAGGTTATGTCGATATAGGACTTGTTTATAGGACTTGCCCCTGAACAAGGACAGCCTTGTTCAGGGGCAGAACGACAGATTCTTATCTTGTGATCTCCTCTCTTCTGCCTCAGTCGTACTTTGGATTGCGTCACTTCCTGTTGAATCTGCAGACGTGTTGCTGTGCGTTTTGTTGCTGTGCGTTTTGCTGCCAACTTTACTTTGCTAGCTGACAACTTTACGTTTTTTTGTTTTGTTTTTGTTTTTAATTACCGTTTATATTTTTAGTTTTTTTCCATCGCAACTTTTTTCCCTCATTCAACTTTTTCACTCCGGACGCTTTATCTGGACATGGTTCGTCAACACCTTCAACAGCCGAAGCTAAGTAGTAACATTAACATGATGTCTTCTAATTGCAGTCGCTGTACTCATAATATACAGGAGAACGATCGCCTTACGGCGAGAATAGCTGTGCTACAAGCCCAGCTTCAGACGCAATCGTTAGGCAAGGGTAATTTCAGTGTAGGAAAGGAAGAAACAGCGTCTGTGCCACCAGTAAGTACAGATAGTAACGTTAGTATAAATCCCCCCGCACAGTCCCCGCAGCCGGACAACTTTCTCATGGCTTCTGGAGGGAAATGCTGTTGGAATGCTCAACCGGTGTCGCTCATTCAGCCGACAGAAACTTTCAACCGGTTCTCCCCATTATGTAGCGAGTCGGAGTCTGAGTCTGAGTCTTCTCTTGTCTCTACTCCTCCCGTTACGGGGTCTGAGACGCCGAAGGCTCCCACCATTAGCTCTGACAAATTGAAAACCCTAGTCATTGGCGACTCCATTACCCGCAGTATTAGACTTAAAGCGAATCACCCGGCGATCATACACTGTTTACCAGGGGGCAGGGCTACCGACGTTAAGGCTAATCTAAAGATGGTGCTGGCTAAAGCTAAATCTGGCGAGTGTAGAGAGTATAGAGATATTGTTATCCACGTCGGCACCAACGATGTTAGGATGAAACAGTCAGAGGTCACCAAGTGCAACATAGCTTCAGCGTGTAAATCAGCTAGAAAGATGTGTCGGCATCGAGTAATTGTCTCTGGCCCCCTCCCAGTTAGGGGGAGTGACGAGCTCTACAGCAGAGTCTCAGCACTCAATCGCTGGTTGAAAACTGTTTTCTGCCCCTCCCAAAAGATAGAATTTGTAGATAATTGGCCCTCTTTCTGGGACTCACCCACAAACAGGACCAAGCCTGACCTGCTGAGGAGTGACGGACTCCATCCTAGCTGGAGGGGTGCTCTCATCTTATCTACCAACATAGACAGGGCTCTAACTCCTCTAGCCCCACAATGAAATAGGGTGCAGGCCAGGCAGCAGGCTGTTAGCCAACCTGCCAGCTTAGTGGAGTCTGCCAATAGCACAGTCAGTGTAGTCAGCTCAGCCATACCCATTGAGACTGTGTCTGTGCCTCGACCTAGGTTGGGCAAAACTAAACATGGCGGTGTTCGCCTTAGCAATCTTATTAGGATAAAGACCTCCTCCATTCCTGCCATCATTGAAAGAGATCGTGATACCTCACATCTCAAAATAGGGTTACTTAATGTTAGATCCCTCACTTCAAAGGCAGTCATAGTCAATGAACTAATCACTGATCATAATCTTGATGTGATTGGCCTGACTGAAACATGGCTTAAGCCTGATGAATTTACTGTGTTAAATGAGGCCTCACCTCCTGGTTACACTAGTGACCATATCCCCCGTGCATCCCGCAAAGGCGGAGGTGTTGCTAACATTTACGATAGCAAATTTCAATTTACAAAAAAAAAAATGGCGTTTTCGTCTTTTGAGCTTCTAGTCATGAAATCTATGCAGCCTACTCAATCACTTTTTATAGCTACTGTTTACAGGCCTCCTGGGCCATATACAGCGTTCCTCTCTGAGTTTCCTGAATTCCTATCAGACCTTGTAGTCATAGCAGATCATATTCTAATTTTTGGTGATTTTAATATTCACATGGAGAAGTCCACAGACCCACTCCAAAAGTCTTTCGGAGCCATTATCGACTCAGTGGGTTTTGTCCAACATGTCTCTGGACCTACTCACTGCCACAGTCATACTCTGGACCTAGTTTTGTCCCATGGAATAAATGTTGTAGATCTTAATGTTTTTCCACATAATCCTGGACTATCGGACCACCATTTTATTACGTTTGCAATCGCAACAAATAATCTGCTCAGACCCCAACCAAGGAGCATCAAAAGTCGTGCTATAAATTCTCAGACAACACAAAAATTCCTTGATGCCCTTCCAGACTCCTTCTGCCTACCCAAGGACGTCAGAGGACAAAAATCAGTTAACCACCTAACTGAGGAACTCAATTTAACCTTGCGCAATACCCTAGATGCAGTTGCACCCCTAAAAACGAAAAACATTTGTCATAAGAAACTAGCTCCCTGGTATACAGAAAATACCCGAGCTTTGAAGCAAGCTTCCAGGAAATTGGAACGGAAATGGCGCCACACCAAACTGGAAGTCTTCCGACTAGCTTGGAAAGACAGTACCGTGCAGTACCGAAGAGCCCTCACTGCTGCTCGCTCATCCTACTTTTCCAACTTAATCGAGGAAAATAAGAACAATCCAAAATTTCTTTTTGATACTGTTGCGAAACTAACTAAAAAGCAGCATTCCCCAAGAGAGGATGGCTTTCACTTCAGCAGTAATAAATTCATGAACTTCTTTGAGGAAAAGATCATGACCATTAGAAAGCAAATTACGGACTCCTCTTTGAATCTGCGTATTCCTCCAGGGCTTAGCTGTCCTGGATCTGCACAGCTCTGCGAGGGCCTGGGATCGGGAGAGACACTTAAGTGTTTTAGTACTATATCTCTTGACACAATGATGAAAATAATCATGGCCTCTAAACCTTCAAGCTGCATACTGGATCCTATTCCTACTAAACTGCTGAAGGAGCTGCTTCCTGTGCTTGGCCCTCCTATGTTGAACATAATAAACAGCTCTCTATCCACCGGATGTGTACCAAACTCACTAAAAGTGGCAGTGATAAAGCCTCTCTTGAAAAAGCCAAACCTTGACCCGGAAAATATAAAAAACTATCGGCCTATATCGAATCTTCCATTCCTCTCAAAGATTTTAGAAAAAGCTGTTGCGCAGCAACTCACTGCCTTTCTGAAGACAAATAATGTATACGAAATGCTTCAGTCTGGTTTTAGACCCCATCATAGCACTGAGACTGCACTTGTGAAGGTGGTAAATGACCTTTTAATGGCGTCAGACCGAGGCTCTGCATCTGTCCTCGTGCTACTAGACCTTAGTGCTGCCTTTGACACCATCGATCACCACATTCTTTTGGAGAGACTGGAAACCCAAATTGGTCTACACGGACAAGTTCTGGCCTGGTTTAGATCTTACCTGTCGGAAAGATATCAGTTTGTCTCTGTGAATGGTCTGTCCTCTGACAAATCAACTGTACATTTCGGTGTTCCTCAAGGTTCCGTTTTAGGACCACTATTGTTTTCACTATATATTTTACCTCTTGGGGATGTTATTCGAAAACATAATGTTAACTTTCACTGCTATGCGGATGACACACAGCTGTACATTTCAATGAAACATGGTGAAGCCCCAAAATTGCCCTCGCTAGAAGCCTGTGTTTCAGACATAAGGAAGTGGATGGCTGAAAACTTTCTACTTTTAAACTCGGACAAAACAGAGATGCTTGTTCTAGGTCCCAAGAAACAAAGAGATCTTCTGTTAAATCTGACAATTCATCTTGATGGTTGTAAAGTCGTCTCAAATAAAACTGTGAAGGACCTCGGCGTTACTCTTGACCCTGATCTCTCTTTTGACGAACATATCAAGACTGTTTCAAGGACAGCTTTTTTCCATCTACGTAACATTGCAAAAATCAGAAATTTTCTGTCCAAAAATGATGCAGAAAAATTAATCCATGCATTTGTTACTTCTAGGTTAGACTACTGCAATGCTCTACTTTCCGGCTACCCGGATAAAGCACTAAATAAACTTCAGTTAGTGCTAAATACGGCTGCTAGAATCCTGACTAGAACCAAGAAATTTGATCATATTACTCCAGTGCTAGCTTCCCTACACTGGCTTCCTGTTAAGGCAAGGGCTGATTTCAAGGTTTTACTGTTAACCTATAAAGCGTTACATGGGCTTGCTCCTACCTATCTTTCCGAGTTGGTCCTGCCGTACATACCAATACGTACGCTACGGTCACAAGACGCAGGCCTCCTAATTGTCCCTAGAATTTCTAAGCAAACAGCGGGAGGCAGGGCTTTCTCCTATAGATCTCCATTTTTATGGAACAGTCTGCCTACCCATGTGAGAGACGCAGACTCGGTCTCAACCTTTAAGTCTTTACTGAAGACTTATCTCTTCAGTAGGTCATATGATTGAGTGTAGCCTGGCCCAGGAGTGTGAAGGTGAACGGAAAGGCTCTGGAGCAACGAACCGCCCTTGCTGTCTCTGCCAGGCCGGTTCCCCTCTCTCCACTGGGATTCTCTGCCTCTAACCCTGTTACAGGGGCTGAGTCACTGGCTTGCTGGTGCTCTTTCATGCCGTCCCTAGGAGGGGTGCGTCACTTGAGTGGGTTGAGTTACTGACGTGATCTTCCTGTCTGGGTTGGCGCCCCCCCTTGGTTTGTGCTGTGGTGGAGACCTTTGTGGGCTATACTCGGCCTTGTCTCAGGATTGTAAGTTGGTGGTTGAGGATTTCCCTCTAGTGGTGCGGGGGCTGTGCTTTGGCAAAGTGGGTGGGGTTATATCCTTCCTATTTGGCCCTGTCCGGGGGTTTCTTCGGATGGGGCCACAGTGTCTCCTGACCGCTCCTGTCTCAGCCTCCAGTATTTATGCTGCAGTAGTTTGTGTCGGGGGGCTAGGGTCAGTTGGTTACCTGGAGTACTTCTCCTGTCTTATCCAGTGTCCTGTGTGAATTTAAGTATGCTCTCTCTAATTCTCTCGTTCTCTCTTTCTCTCTGTGAACCTGAGCCCTAGGACCATACGTCAGGACTACCGGGCATGATGACACCTTGCTGTCCCCAGTCCGCCTGGCCTTGCTGCTATTCCAGTTTCAACTGTTCTGCCTGTGGTTACGGAACCCCTACCTGTCCCAGACCTGCTGTTTTCAACTCTTAATGATCGGCTATGAAAAGCCAACTGAGATTTATTCCTGATTATTATTTGACCATGCTTGTCATTTATGAACATTTTGAAAATCTTGGCTCTCTCTAATTTTCTCCTTCTCTCTTTCTTTCTCTCGGAGGACCTGAGCCCTAGGACCATACGTCGGGACTACCGGCCGTGGTGACTCCTTGCTGTCCCCAGTCCGCCTGGCCTTGCTGCTATTCCAGTTTCAACTGTTCTGCCTGCGGTTATGGAACCCCTACCTGTCCCAGACCTGCTGTTTTCAACTCTTAATGATCGGCTATGAAAAGCCAACTGAGATTTATTCCTGATTATTATTTGACCATGCTTGTCATTTATGGAAATTTTGAAAATCTTGGCTCTCTCTAATTTTCTCCTTCTCTCTTTCTTTCTCTCGGAGGACCTGGGCCCTAGGACCATGCGTCGGGACTGCCGCCCGTGGTGACTCCTTGCTGTCCCCAGTCCGCCTGGCCTTGCTGCTATTCCAGTTTCAGCTGTTCTGCCTGCGGTTATGGAACCGCCACCTGTCCCAGACCTGTTGTTTTTCAACTCTTGATGATCGGCTATGAAAAGCCAACTGAAAATTATTCATGATTATTATTTGACCATGCTTGTCACTTATGAACATTTTTGAACATCTTGGCATAGTTCTGTTATAATCTCCACCCGGCACAGCCAGAAGAGGACTGGCCACCCCTCATAGCCTGGTTCCTCTCTAGGTTTCTTCCTAGGTTTTGGCCTTTCTAGGGAGTTTTTCCTAGCCACCGTGCTTCTACACCTGCATTACTAGCTGTTTGGGGTTTTAGGCTGGGTGTCTGTACAGCACTTCGAGATATTAGCTGATGTACGAAGGGCTATATAAAAAATAAAATTGAATTGATTGGTTTTACTGTGGATAAAGAGACCTTTTTACCCGTTTCCTCCAGCATCTTCACAAGGTCCTTTGCTGTTGCTCTGGGATTGATTTTCATTTTTTGCAACAAAGTACCTTCATCTCTAGGAGACAGAACGAGTCTCCTTCCTGAGTGGTATGACGGCTGCGTGGTCCCATGGTGTTTATACTTGCATACTATTGTTTGTACAGATGAACGTGGTACCTTCAGGCGTTTGGAAATTGCTTCCAAGTATGAACCAGACTTGTGGAGGTCGACAATATTTTTTATGAGGTCTTGGCAGATTTCTTTTCCCATAATGTCAAGCAAAGAGGCACTGAGTTTGAAGGTAGGCCTTGAAATACATCCACAGGTACACCTCCAACTGACTTAAGTGATGTCAATTAGCCTATCAGAACCTTCTAAAGCCATTACATAATTTTCTAGAATTTTCCAAGCTGTTTAAAGGCACAGTCAACTTAGTGTATGTAAACTTCTGACCCACTGGAATTGTGATACAGTGAATTATAAGTGAAATAATCTGTCTGTAAACAATTGTTGGAAAAATGTCTTGTGTCATGCACAAAGTAGATGTCCTAACCAACTTGCCAAAACTATAGTTTTAACAAGAAAATTGTGGAGTGGTTGAAAAACGAGTTTTAATGACTCCAACCTAAGTGTATGCAAACTTCCGATTTCAAATGTAAATGCTTCACTTAGTTCAAATAACATACTGTTCAGAGACTGTGAGAATCAGGCCTTCGTGGTTGAATTGCTGCAAAGAAACCACAACTAAAGGATACCAATAATAAAGAGACTTGCATGGGCCAAGAAACATGAGCAATGGCCATTAGACCGATGGAAATCTGTCCTTTGGTCTGTTGAGTCCAAATTTGAGATGTATGCTTCCAACTGCCATGTCTTTGTGAGACGCAGAGTAAGTGAACCGACGATCTCCTCATGTGTGGTTCCCACCGTGAAGCATGGAGGAGGAGGTGTGATGGTGTAGGGGTGCTTTGCAGGTGACACTGTCTGATTTATTTAGAAATCAAGGCACACTTAATTTAACCAGCATAGCTACCACAACATTCTGCAGGGATAGCCATCCCATATGGTTTGGGCTTAGTGGGATTATCATTTGTTTTTCATAATGACAATGACCCAACACACCTCCAATGAGAGTGATGGAGTGCTGCATCAGATGACCTGGCCTACACAATCAGCTGACTTTAGCCAAATTATGATGGTTTGGGATGAGTTGGACCACAGAGTGAAGGAAAAACAGCCAACAAGTGCTAAGCATGTGTGGGAACTCCTTCAAGACTGTTGGAAAAGCATTCCAAGTGAAGCTGGTTGAGAGAATGCCAAGAGTGTGCAAAGCTGTCATCAAGGCAAAGGGAGGCTACTTTGAAAAATCTATAATATAAACGTAACGACATGCTCTGAGAATAAGGAAGCAAGTTCAAGGAGTGAGTGTTTTAATAAATAAACAGAACATAATACAAAACAGGAAACAAAGACAACACACGGACATGAAACAGAAACAATGACGCCTGGGGAAGGAACCAAAGGGAGTGACATATATAGGGAAGTAAATCAGGGAAGTGATGGAGTCCAGGTGAGTCTGACGACACGCAGGTGCACGTAACGATGGTGACAGGATGTGCACCATAATGAGCAGCCTGGTGACCAAGAGGCCAGAGAGGTGGCACACGTGACAGTACCCCCTCCCTGACGCGCGGCTTCAGCCGCAGGAAACTGACCAAAATGATGATGTCGGGGATCAGGAGCGGACCGGTCACCTCTGCTGAGGCACGGAAAACCTGTCAGTCCGGCTGAGACGTGGGATCATGGTGACCTAGAGCGCCGGAGAGAGCATATGTGACGTTACCCCCTCCCTGGCGCGTTCGGCTCCAGCAGCAGGACGCCAACCAAAGGGACGATCCCGGGGATCAGGAGTGGACCGGTCACCCCTGCTGATGCATGGGAACTTGTCGCCGGTTGGGGCGCGGGAACCTCACAGACCGGCCTAGGCAGGGAAGCCTGGTGATCCGGTTGAGGCATGAGAGCCTGATGAGCCGGTGGAAGCAGGGGAGCCGGAGCCTCGCTATCCAGTGAAGGCATGAAAGCCCAACAAGCCAGCTGTAGCAGGGGATCCGGCTAAGGTATGAGAGCCTGACGACCTGGCAGAGGCAGGGGAGCCTGGCGAGCTGTCTGAGGCATGAAGAGCCTGTAGCGGCTCCCGGTCCCGATGTCATTCCCACCGAAACAATAATATAAATACACTCCATGAAGCTTCTCTTAGTTGAGGCGTCATTCTCTAACGACATGCTCTGAGAGTCAGGAAGCAAGTTCAGGGAGTGAGTGTTTTAATAAATAAACGGAAACAATACAAAACAAGAAATAAAGACAACACAGACATGAAACAGAAACAAATGTGCCTGGGGAAGGAACCAAAGGGAGTGACATATATAGGGAAGGTAATCAGGGAAGTGATGGAGTCCAGGTGAGTCTGACAACACGCAGGTGCGCGTAACGATGGTGACAGGTGTGTGTGCCATAATGAGCACACGTTACAATAAAATATATTTGGGTTAAATGTGGAAGACACATTTGAGTTGAAGGCATTCAGTTGTACAACTGACTGGGTATCCCCCTTTCCCTATTTTGATTTGTTTAACACTTTTTTGGTTACTACATTTTGTATTTGTATTTATTTTGGATCCCCATTAGCTGCTGCAAAGGCAGCAGCTACTCTTCCTCGGGTCCAGCAGAATTAAGGCAGTTTATACAATTTTAAAAACATTACAATACATTCACAGACCCTGTGCCTTCAGGCCCCTACTCCACCTCTACCACATACAGTACACAATCCATGTGTAAGCGTGTGTATAGTGCGTACACTACATGATTCCATATGTGTTATTTCATAGTTTTGATGTCTTCACTATTATTCCACAATGTAAAAAATAGTACAAATATAGAAAAACCCTTGAAAGAGTAGGTGTGTCCAAACTTTTGACAGATACTGGTCCAAAATACCAACAAATCTCAAAATTGATACAAAAATGTCATTTCAGCCTGTGGTGCCTGACCTTAAGGGGAACCCCAAAGCAATGGATAGCTATTACAAACAATGGTTCTGGAGCTTTTGGTCGGCTAGTTGCTGTGTTCATTTAGCCTATAGTTGAATTGAATTGTATGAAAGACAATTATGACCAATAAAAGGATTAAGCTTCCTTTCTCTAAATTAAACCTTTCCCTGTCGAGTGACGGAATCTCATACATCCCTGGCACTATAAGCCTAAGCCTAACCAATATCCTACAATAGTAGCCATATAATGTTTGATTTGATTTGATTTGGTGCTCTGCCTCAAGCTGTTTCATATAGATATGGACTATTTGGATTAAACAGGTTCCCATAGGCCTATGACAGAGTTAGCAAAATAAGGGAACCCAACCATTCATCTCATGTTATACCCACCAACACTCTCTGTTTCTCATGGTAAGGGCACTTATACAGACCATTCAGGGAATATGCTTGTTTGCTTGACCGCGAGGTTTGGGTATTGTCACTCGGTCTCTTGGGGTTTATTGAGCCAGAAAGTCATCACATCAGCCACCACAGCTTCCCTGTATTTGTTGTCGTCCACCAGGGTGTGTCGGATTTCTTTGAGTTTCTCATTGATGTAGATCACCTCCTTCAGTTCATGTACCTATTTGAGAGAACTTACAAATGTTATGCATCAAATTATTGAAAATAAAGTGAACAATGTATCGTTCTACACAACACACAATGCCTGGGCTAATGTAGAGCGTGTGCTAAAAATGGAGCAAATCATGAATCATGTACGACATACGGGCGAGAGTCTACAATGGACACAAATGGTATCCCGTCTTGTGGATGATTCTGAAGAACTACAAACAACTTTGTCTAAGATTCCTAAAGTCTGGTCTGTATATTCTTCTCCTTCGGCTACAGTATAGAGCTTCACTCTACAGGCCAGGTAATCAAACTGATACCCCCATTGCTGTCCATTAGACATCATCACTTGATCTTTCAGCGCAGTTGCGGGCGGTATTTGGGTTCTATACACACTTAGAAACCGCTTTTTTGGCGCATCGTATTTTGTGACTTTATACTTGGCCCTTTCTCTATGTTTCAGCCGAGGTCCTGCTTCCGTTGTTACAGTCATCACTGCTTTGACACTGATCACAAAATCCATGTTCATTTTTAAAATCTTGTTTAGTGTTCTGGGGCCGCATGTCTTGTTCTGGACTTTATTTATAATGCGTCTACCGCAACCCTAACCCTAACCCTAACCCTGACCCCCCCCCCCCCCCCCCCCAGTTCAACAAGGTCCCTACACATCAATCATCATGACAACTTCAAAGGAATAGATGCAATATACACTGCTCAAAAACATAAAGGGAACACTTAAACAACACAATGTAACTCCAAGTCAATCACACTTCTGTGAAATCAAACTGTCCACTTAGGAAGCAACACTGATTGACAATACATTTCACATGCTGTTGTGCAAATGGAATAGACAAAAGGTGGAAATTATAGGCAATTAGCAAGACACCCCCAATAAAGGAGTGGTTCTGCAGGTGGTGACCACAGACCACTTCTCAGTTCCTATGCTTCCTGGCTGATGTTTTGGTCACTTTTGAATGCTGGCGGTGCTTTCACTCTAGTGGTAGCATGAGACGGAGTCTACAACCCACACAAGTGGCTCAGGTAGTGCAGCTCATCCAGGATGGCACATCAATGCGAGCTGTGGCAAGAAGGTTTGCTGTGTCTGTCAGCGTAGTGTCCAGAGCATGGAGGCGCTACCAGGAGACAGGCCAGTACATCAGAAGACGTGGAGGAGGCCGTAGGAGGGCAACAACCCAGCAGCAGGACCACTACCTCCGCCTTTGTGCAAGGAGGAGCAGGTGGAGCACTGCCAGAGCCCTGCAAAATGACCTCCAGCAGGCCACAAATGTGCATGTGTCTGCTCAAACGGTCAGAAACAGACTCCATGAGGGTGGTATGAGGTCCCGGCGTCCACAGGTGGGGGTTGTGCTTACAGCCCAACACCGTGCAGGACGTTTGGCATTTGCCAGAGAACACCAAGATTGGCAAATTCGCCACTGGCGCCCTGTGCTCTTCACAGATGAAAGCAGGTTCACACTGAGCACATGAGCACATGTGACAGACGTGACAGAGTCTGGAGAAGCCGTGGAGAACGTTCTGCTGCCTGCAACATCCTCCAGCATGACCGGTTTGGCGGTGGATCAGTCATGGTGTGGGGTGGCATTTCTTTGGGGGGCCGCACAGCCCTCCATGTGCTCGCCAGAGGTAGCCTGACTGCCATTAGGTACCGAGATGAGATCCTCAGACCCCTTGTGAGACCATATGCTGGTGCGGTTGGCCCTGGGTTCCTCCTAATGCAAGACAATGCTAGACCTCATGTGGCTGGAGTGTGTCAGCAGTTCCTGCAAGAGGAAGGCATTGATGCTATGGACTGGCCCGCCCGTTCCCCAGACCTGAATCCAATTGAGCACATCTGGGACATCATGTCTCGCTCCATCCACGTTGCACCACAGACTGTCCAGGAGTTGGCGGATGCTTTAGTCCAGGTCTGGGAGGAGATCCCTCAGGAGACCATCCGCCACCTCATCAGGAGCATGCCCAGGCGTTGTAGGTAGGTCATACAGGCACGTGGAGGCCACACACACTACTGAGCCTCATTTTGACTTGTTTTAAGGACATTACATCAAAGTTGGATCAGCCTGTAGTGTGGTTTTCCACTTTAATTTTGAGTGTGACTCCAAATCCAGACCTCCATGGGTTGATAAATTTGATTTCCATTGATCATTTTTATGTGATTTTGTTGTCAGCACATTCAACTATGTAAAGAAAAAAGTATTTAATAAGAATATTTCATTCATTCAGATCTAGGATGTGTTATTTTAGTGTTCCCTTTATTTTTTTGAGCAGTGTAGATATAAAATAACACACCCTCTAACACGTGACAACAGGAACAGGATGTCCTGGCCGGATGCCCATATTTGGGCATGTACGCGTCATCCGGACATAGGGTCATAAATCTCAATTTTGACCCGCGCCGTCTACTTTATTCTTTCTCTGATATTCTATAAAAAATCTGACGATTCCAGCTACAATAGTCATTTACAACATTAACAATGTCTACACTGTATTTCTGATCAAGTTTATGTTAATTTAATGGACATATTTTTTTGCTTTTCTTTCAAAAACAAGGACATTTCTAAGTGACCCCAAACTTTTGAACGGCAGTGTATGTTGGTTTGACCCTTTCTTCAAAGAGGAGGGATATGGTGATTTGGATACCTAAACATTCATTTGAAGGACAATGAGATACATTACAGATTCAAATTGACATTTTAATCACATGCGTTTACTCCAAATTATGAAATTGTAGGCTTTTGCATGACCTCGCGGTCAAGCAAACAAGCATATTCCCTGAATGGTCTGTATAAGTGCCCTTACCCTGAGAAACAGAGAGTGTTGGTGGGAATAACATGAGATGAATGGTTGGGTTCCCTTATTTTGCTAACTCTGTCATAGGCCTATGGGAACCTGTTTAATCCAAATAGTCCATATCTATATGAAACAGCTTGAGGCAGAGCAACATTATATGGCTACTATTGTAGGATATTGGTTAGGCTTATAGTACCAGGGATGTATGAGATTCCGTCACTCGACAGGGAAAGGTTTAATTTAGAGAAAGGAAGCTTAATCCTTTTATTGGTCATAATTGTCTTTCATACAATTCAATTAAACTATAGGCTAAATGAACACAGCAACTAGCCGACCAAAAGCTCCAGAACCATTGTTTGTAATAGCTATCCATTGCTTTGGGGTTCCACTTAAGGCCAGGCACCACAGGCTGAAATGACATTTTTGTATCTACCTATCAATTTTGAGATTTGTTGGTATTGTGGACCAGTATCTGTCAAAAGTTTGGACACACCTACTCTTTCAAGGGTTTTTCTTTATTTGTACTATTTTCTACATTGTGGAATAATAGTGAAGACATCAAAACTATGAAATAACACATATGGAATCATGTAGTGTACACACTATACACAAGCGTACACATGGATTGTGTACTGTATGTATGTGGTAGAGGTGGAGTAGGGGCCTGAAGGCACAGGGTCTGTGAATGTATTGTAATGTTTTTAAAATTGTATAAACTGCCTTAATTTTGCTGGACCCCAGACAGAGTAGCTGCTGCCTTTGCAGCAGCTAATGGGGATCCATAACAAATACAAATACAAAATGTAGTAACCAAAAAAGTGTTAAACAAATCAAAATAGGGAAAGGGGGATACCCAGTCAGTTGTACAACTGAATGCCTTCAACTCAAATGTGTCTTTCACATTTAACCCAAATATATTTTATTGTAACGTGTGCTCATTATGGCACACACACCTGTCACCATCGTTACGCGCACCTGCGTGTTGTCAGACTCACCTGGACTCCATCACTTCCCTGATTACCTTCCCTATATATGTCACTCCCTTTGGTTCCTTCCCCAGGCATCATTGTTTCTGTGTCATGTCTGTGTGTTGTCTTTGTTTCTTGTTTTGTATTATTTCCGTTTATTTATTAAAACACTCACTCCCTGAACTTGCTTCCTGACTCTCAGAGCATGTCGTTACGTTTATATTATAGATTTTTCAAAGTAGCCTCCCTTTGCCTTGATGACATCTTTGCACACTCTTGGCATTCTCTCAACCAGCTTCATTTGGAATGCTTTTCCAACAGTCTTGAAGGAGTTCCCACATATGCTTAGCACTTGTTGGCTGTTTTTCCTTCACTCTGTGGTCCAACTCATCCCAAACCATCATAATTTGGCTCAAGTCAGCTGATTGTGTAGGCCAGGTCATCTGATGCAGCACTCCATCACTCTCATTGGAGGTGTGTTGGGTCATTGTCCTGTTGAAATACAAATGATAATCCCACTAAGCCCAAATCAGATGGGATGGCGTATCCCTGCAGAATGTTGTGGTAGCTATGCTGGTTAAATTAAGTGTGCCTTAATTTCTAAATAAATCAGACAGTGTCATCTGCAAAGCACCCCTACACCATCACACCTCCTCCTCCATGCTTCACGGTGGGAACCACACATGAGGAGATCGTCGGTTCACTTACTCTGCGTCTCACAAAGACATGGCAGTTGGAAGCATACATCTCAAATTTGGACTCAACAGACCAAAGGACAGATTTCCACCGGTCTAATGTCCATTGCTCATGTTTCTTGGCCCATGCATGTCTCTTCTTATTATTGGTATCCTTTAGTTGTGGTTTCTTTGCAGCAATTCAACCACGAAGGCCTGATTCTCGCAGTTTCTGAACAGTTGACGTTGAGATGTGTATGTTACTTGAACTAAGTGAAGCATTTACAGTTGAAGTCGGAAGTTTACATACACTTAGGTCGGAGTCATTAAAACTCGTTTTTCAACCACTCCACAAATTTCTTGTTAATAACTTCTTATGGCTGCAATCCCGGTAACGGGATCGATATGACAACAGCCAGTGAAAGTGCAAACAACAGAAATCTCATAATTAAAATTCCTCAAACATACATGTGTCTTATACCATTTTAAAGGTAAACTTGTTGTTAATCCCACCAAAGTGTCCGATTTCAAATAGGCTTTTCAGCGAAAGCACCACAAACGGTTGTTAGGTCACCACCAACTCAAATAAAAATTCTGCCATTTTTCCAGCCAAAGAGAGGAGTCACAAATAGAACAAATAGAGATAAAAGTAATCACTAACCTTTGCTGATCTTCATCAGATGACACTCATAGGACTTCATATTACACAATACATACATGTCTTGTTCGATTAAGTTCATATTTATATCCAAAAACCTCTATTCAACAAAGTACGTTCATCTCTAGGAGACAGAACGCGTCTCCTTCCTGAGTGGTATGACGGCTGCGTGGTCCCATGGTGTTTATACTTGCATACTATTGTTTGTACAGATGAACGTGGTACCTTCAGGCGTTTGGAAATTGCTTCCAAGTATGAACCAGACTTGTGGAGGTCTAGAATATTTTTATGAGGTCTTGGCTGATTTCTTTTGATTTTCCCATAATGTCAAGCAAAGATGCACTGAGTTTGAAGGTAGGCCTTGAAATATATCCACAGGTACACCTCCAATTGATTAAGTGATGTCAATTAGCCTATCAGAAGCTTCTAACGCCATGACATAATTTTCTGGAATTTTCCAAGCTGTTTAAAGGCACAGTCAACTTAGTGTATGTAAACTTCTGACCCACTGGAATTGTGATACAGTGAAATAATCTGTCTGTAAACAATTGTTGGAAACATGTCTTGTGTCATGCACAAAGTAGATGTCCTAACCGACTTGCCAAAACTATAGTTTGTTAAGCAATTTAAGGGCAATGCTACCAAATACTAATTGAGTGTATGTAAACTTCTGACCCACTGGGAATGTGATGAAAGAAATAAAAGCTGAAATAAATCATTCTCTCTATTATTATTATAAAGTGGTGATCCTGACTGACCTAAGACAGGGAATTTTTACTAGGATTAAATGTCAGGAATTGTGAAAAACTGAGTTTAAATAGTACCCCTCAAAACACCAGTCTCAACGTCAACAGTGAAGAGGCGACTCTGGGATGCTGGCCTAGGCAGAGTCCCTCTGTCCAGTATCTGTTATTTTGCCCATCTTAATCTTTTATTTTTATTGGCCAGTTAGAGATATGGCTTTTTCTCTGCAACTCTGCCTAGAAGGCTAGTCTGTTTCTCAAACTAGATACTCTAATGTACTTGTCCTCTTGCTCAGTTATGCACCGGGGCCTCCCACTCCTCTTTCTATTCTGGTTAGTGCCAGTTTGCACTGTTCTGTGGAGGGAGTAGTACACAGCGTTGTACGAAATCTTCAGTTTCTTGGCAATTTCTCACATGGAATAGCCTGCATTTCTCAGAACAAGAATAGACTGATGAGTTTCAGAAGAAAGTTGATTGTTTCTGGCCATTTTGAGCCTGTAATCAAACCCATAATGCTGATGCTCCAGATACTCAACTAGTCTAAAGAAGGCCAGTTTTATTGCTTCTTTAATCAGACCAACAGTTTTCAGCTGTGCTAACATAATTGCAAAAGGGTTTTCTAATGATCATTTAGCCTTTTATAATGATGAACTTGGATTAGCTAACACAACGTTACATTGGAACAGGAGTGAGAATATTCCATTAAAAATCCGCCGTATCCAGCTACAATTGTCTACACTGTATTTCTGATCAATTTGATGTTATTTTAAAGGACAAAAAAATGCTTTTCTTTCAAAAACAAGGACATTTCTAAGTGACCCAAACTTTTGAACGGTATTGTACATAAAGAGCAAACAGGGCCATTCCCTGAACCATTGAATGCTATGAATAGATAGCCTACACTGTAATGGAAAGCAGCAATTTATTCAGTTATTTGAGTTATTACTAAAAGTAAAAAATAACTCAAACGTTTCACAGCATCATATTGTAAATGATGGTGCATTGTGGGAAAATGTCTGTATTTCGAATGGTACTGTAATTCCACCCCACAGAATACAGTACCATATACTGTATCTTTTTGAGTGCCAAAAACCTTTTGACAACTAGTGGGTAAATGGAATTGTTGTTTATGTCTCATTGCATATTTTGAGACGTGCCTTGTAAGAGGCCACATTTGTTGCACCCATGAGGGGGAATGCTATACCAATTTAACTTGCATGTGGTCATAGAGCCCCATAGGGAACTGATTGGAGTGACCGCTAGTCTTAAACCTTAAATTGTTGAGCATTTTTCGATGTTCTTTTGGTCTGTTTTGCCCTGCCAGTTTGGAAGCCTTTGTTAAGGCCTCTAGAAGTGCAAGTGATATAGAACACCAAATATTCATCAAAATGCTGTAATGTGTAAACAGTTAGCAGCCAATCTGCTTGCACAAACCCCTTGTAATTACAGTACAATACTGAGGAATACAAACCCATCGCCTCAATGAAATATAATTAATCCCGATAACAGTAGCATTTACTTTTTTTTACAGTATAATACAGGTTTACAGGCTTGATACCATATTCACCGAACTGCCTGTAAATTACTGTCAAATTCAGGGTAACCCCTTTACAGTGTATGAGAAGTTCACAAATACTTGTCTCCTCTACAAACAACACGTATCTTACCAAATCTTAAAACGTGTGGCATCCCACGAGAGTATCCAAGAAACAGCAGCAGAAGCAGGAGCAGCAGCCTGAGGTTGAACCTGAAAACGAGACTAGTTATCAGCAGGGAGGTAATCTTCATGTTGTTTGTAAAATGCACAGTGGTGATCCCCCGTACGCGTTTGAGTACCCCGGAATTCGGTTTACAGTCTGTTCGGCAGGGTGACGGCAGCCCAGTCGCAGGATCACGGCATGGTCACTCGAGCTTCCCCTAAACCCATTAGCAGTCCCGGCCTGATTCCCGACTTGACTAAGCCAAGAAACTCTCCTCCGGTTCACCAGACGGCGGGACATCCATGTCGGGCGGTACAAATCCGGTGGGGGCTCATACATGGGCTGGCGCCTGGCTCAAGTGAGACACGAGGAGTCGGATATCCACACGGGAGGTATGTCTGTAGAGGAGCAGGAGAGCGCCAAGCAGAGCAGAATCGCGATAGCAGCCTATGAGGCACTTTGGGTTGCATACGCTCCCATTATACTGCACTACTGCACAGCCTCTGACGTTGAGCCAAGGTTAGTTCGAGCGCGCGATCCAGATAGAGAGAGCCTACAGAAGAGGAAGGGTGAGCGAGAGAGAGAGAGAGAGAGAGAGAGAGAGAGAGAGAGAGAGAGAGAGAGAGAGAGAGAGAGAGAGAGAATGTGTGTGCATGCGTGCGTGTGCGTGCGTGCGTGTGAAAGAGAGATATTGTCACAGGTGCCACAGATCCCTATCTGCATCCCAAAGGAGCTGCTATTTTACAACAGCATGTTTTTCTTCGGATAATTTCATCCACCCACCCGTTGTAATTATGTAACGCTTGTGCTGCGCGTTTTTACATCGCTCTGCAAGTAGCCACACAAACCGAAACCGTTCCACCAGATCTTAAACAGTGTATTGATGTGACTGCGAGACATTGCTGGTGGATTTTGCGGCTCCGCAACAGTTTACCCATTCATAAAAGTAATTGCATTGCTGTGTTATAGCCTATTCATATGCTGGAGAGTAACAGTTCCACATACACCATTACGTTTTACAATGAGTACCCTCATTTCACTCACAGATTGTCCCAATTTGCGACAAAATCAATTGGATCGTCATGTATTATGTCTATTTTTTTCTCATCAGTAAATGAAAGTGGTGATATTGAATAACAAACATGATACTTTTAAAAAACAAGCAGTTGAGCATTGTTGTTTGAAGAGAAGTGGAGAAAAACGCAAGCGGCCCCTTGACTAGTCATTTCAGCTCCACTCGCTGTCCCTCTGGGAATTTCAGCACCGTGGACAGCGCCGCACTGAACCAGGTTTGGTGGCGGGCTCTGTAAACAAGGTCAATCCGACGTTGCACCGTAAGTGCTACATTGGCAATGCAGCACTTACGGTGACATGGCCTCCGCAGAAGTCAGGACATTCATACGTCTTGATAATTATATATTTCATTGTACAAACTTGAGGGGGAAGACTTGAGAGAATTGTGAGAGTTGAAATTGGCAGAGAAGAGCAAATCCATAACACAGCTATCGATATTAAGTGCTCGGGGGCACGAATATTTAACCAATATGCAAATAACTTCACTAAAAGACTTAAAAGCCTTCGCTCCGTGTGTATTAACCATGTCACAACCGACTTACGCACTAACTGCAAATGAGAGATACATTCCTGACAACCGATTACAATCTGTGTAGATATAGAAACACAATAATAGCTACGCGTTCGTGGTTTACTGTGTATTTCAAGTAGCACGTTTCTATGTGAGTACACTCCAACAACTGCCGTTCAAACGGTTGCAATCGGCACGGTGTGTACACGCAAAGGTTTTGTCGAATTGTACAGTGTGCGCACTATCAGCTCCGGGGCCCTGCAAGTGTAGATTCAGATTCAGCCGGGTTTGATGATGAGCCGCGCTAAGTACAACAAATAGGCCCAGCTACGAACGGGTGGAGTGGCGATGAGAAGGATCTAATCTTCAGCACCGAATGGATGGATATATGAAATAATTTTTTGGATCCTTCCCTAACCCCCACCACTCCACCATAGCCCCAACCCACGGGTTAAACAGTGTTATTGTATGTGGTATCAAGTGTGAAGAAGTGAATGACTGGCCTGTGAGTGTGTGAGTGAGAGAGAGAGAGAGAGAGAGAGAGAGAGGTGCTTCTGTCACCAACCAAGGAGGGCCTACAGCAGCACCTAGATCTTCTGCACAGATTCTGTCAGACCTGGGCCCTGACAGTAAATCTCAGTAAGACCAAAATAATGGTGTTCCAAAAAAGGTCCAGTCACCAGGACCACAAATTCCATCTAGACACCGTTGCCCTAGAGCACACAAAAAACTATACATACCTCGGCCTAAACATCAGCACCACAGGTAACTTCCACAAAGCTGTGAACGATCTGAGAGACAAGGCAAGAAGGGCCTTCTATGCCATCAAAAGGAACATAAATTTCAACATACCAATTAGGATCTGGCTAAAAATACTTGAATCAGTCATAGAGCCCATTGCCCTTTATGGTTGTGAGGTCTGGGGTCCGCTCACCAACCAAGATTTCACAAAATGGGACAAACACCAAATTGAGACTCTGCATGCAGAATTCTGCAAAAATATCCTCCGTGTACAACGTAGAACACCAAATAATGCATGCAGAGCAGAATTAGGCCGATACCCACTAATTATCAAAATCCAGAAAAGAGCCGTTAAATTCTACAACCACCTAAAAGGAAGCGATTCCCAAACCTTCCATAACAAAGCCATCACCTACAGAGAGATGAACCTGGAGAAGAGTCCCCTAAGCAAGCTGGTCCTAGGGCTCTGTTCACAAACACAAACACACCCCACAGAGCCCCAGGACAACAGCACAATTAGACCCAACCAAATCATGAGAAAACAAAAAGATAATTACTTGACACATTGGAAAGAATTAACAAAAAAACAGAGCAAACTAGAATGCTATTTGGCCCTAAACAGAGAGTACACAGTGGCAGAATACCTGACCACTGTGACTGACCCAAACTTAAGGAAAGCTTTGACTATGTACAGACTCAGTGAGCATAGCCTTGCTATTGAGAAAGGCCGCCGTAGGCAGACATGGCTCTCAAGAGAAGACAGGCTATGTGCACACTGCCCACAAAATGAGGTGGAAACTGAGCTGCACTTCCTAACCTCCTGCCCAATGTATGACCATATTAGAGAGACATATTCCCCTCAGATTACACAGATCCACAAAGAATTCGAAAACAAATCCAATTTTGATAAACTCCCATATCTACTGGGTGAAATTCCACAGTGTGCCATCACAGCAGCAAGATTTGTGACCTGTTGCCACAAGAAAAGGGCAACCAGTGAAGAACAAACACCACTGTAAATACAACCCATATTTATGTTTATTTATTTTAACTTGTGTGCTTTAACCATTTGTACATTGTTACAACACTGCATATATATAATATGACATTTGTAATGTCTTTATTGTTTTGAAACTTCTGTATGTGTAATGTTTACTGTTCATTTTTATTGTTTATTTGACTTTTGTATATTACCTACCTCACTTGCTTTGGCAATGTTAACACATGTTTCCCATGCCAATAAAGCCCCTTGAATTGAATTGAATTGAATTGAATTGAGAGAGAGAGAGAGAGAGAGAGAGAGAGAGAGAGAGAGACTACACTGTGTGAGTGTGTGTGAGAGAGAAAGAGTGCGTGTGCGTGAGTGCGCGTGTTTCCTTGAAACAGAAGCCAAGGTGCAACAAGTGTGGGTTAATCAGATGCAACTATAATTACATCAACCAATCAACCAGCATTTTTTCTTAACCCTTGAGCATTGGGAAAGTCAACGGGTCTCTATTCAAGCATATTCTGAATATATAAACATCTAGATAGCAAAAGATTTTTGCCAAAGACACACCAGTGTCAATGTCCATACAACACTGGGTTGGGGATGTGCTTTGGGTTGCGTGGGTTCTACAAACAAATACTCAAATGTGAGAATATCAAACACAACGAGGCACTCACCATCCCACCATCTGTTCTACTAGCATAATTATGGAGAAAAGCTGGGTTTCGCTAAGCCTGCCGAGCCTTGCACCCAGCGTGAAAGGAATGCTTACTGAGCCGAGGTAAGAAGACATCGACTGATGGAGAGAAAATTATGCTAAATCTGCTACTGGTAAATCCTCTCTGGTGAAACAGTGCCCCCTGTCATGTAATGGAGGTACTTCAGGTGTCGTCATAAAACCAGATTTGTAATAGGATTGATGGTGGGGTTAAGGTGTTTATGGAGTAGAATTACATGGAGTGTAGCAGAGGACGGTCTTTGAGTTTTAGCCCTGTGTATTCTAGTAGGGTGAAGTCTGCATGCCTCTGTGTCTTTTGGGATTTTGTACTTCTAGGCCTCCATTTTTCCAGTATGTCTTTTAGGATTTTCTAGTTTTAAATGCTTTAGGGCATACACAAATCAAGTGTATGTTTTTGGGTTGTGTAGTTCTAATCGTTTGAGGGCCTAGATAAACCCAATGTATCTAGGATTTTGTAGTTCTGATGACTGTACATAAATCCAGGCATGGCTGTAGCTTTAGAAGAGGGGTTCAATGAGATCTGTTTGTACAAATCCACGTATTAATACTGTAATATTGGAGTGGCTCTATTGTGACTGGGCCAATTACAACTGTGAGTTTAAAACAGTTTCCATAATGTGTTTTGGAGGGTTTTTAGCCTATGGTACGCTAAGGGAAAGATAACATGCATGGAAAGCCTTCCTCTATCTCTCTCCCTAATAATTCCTCTTTTTCTTTTCTTAAGGGAAAGATAACATGCATGGATACCCCCCCCCTCTCTCTCCCCTTTCTTTTTCCCTCTCCCTATATTTCTCTCTCCCCAAATTCCTCCATCTCTTTGTCTCTCTCCCTCTCGCTCTCTATGAGCTGGTGGAGACACAGTGATGACAGAGGCAAGAAAACCATGGAAACAGGAGACTGATGCACTGTGAATGGTGAGAAGACCCTGCAAGAGAACATGCTCATTCACGGTAGCCACACAACATGCTGAATGGGCCCTTCTAGTGCTACTGCTACAGTATTCTGTTTAGTACACATGCTAAAGGTAATGCTAAAGATGGAAATTCAACAGCTTTTCAAATGCTCCCGGTTATATTTTTCCTTACACAACTGAGCAGCTAAATGTTTTTTATTTCACCTTTATTTATATTCTTGCCTCATTTGGCTCAGCCGGCGCACACCCCACGTCCTGCTTCAGCATGTTCGTCAGCATGTTCGTCAATTAAGAACAATTTATTATTTACATTGATGACCTGTCAGGGAGCGGGCGTAGCATGTCTAACACACAAATAGGCTAAACAATATCATAGATACAACATTCAAAAATACACATAATGCACAGTCAGTAAAACAGTCAGTAAGACATTCAGTAAGTGTCACGCCTGCTCCCGCTCCCCCTCTCTGGCGCTTGAGGGCGACAGGCTGCCCTTCATTACGCGTCACCATCACTATGTGCTGCTGGGCAATATTGGACTAACCTGGACTCAATTACTTTGTTGATTACCCCTCTATATCTGTCTGCTCCTCAGTTTATTCCCTGTGTTAGCATTGATGTCGTTATTTTTCCGCTGTTCCGACGCCATTTCTGAGAGGGGAGAGAGACATGCCTGCACACACACACACTCCAAAACATAAGTACACATTCCAGGAATGAGTTGATGACTTACCCTTTCTATTGAATAAAGACACTGAAAGTACCAGGCTAGAGAGCCAGGGCTCAGCTTCACTGATTGGGAATGACAAGGTCCTAACTCCCAGCATTAGACAGTGGAATCACCTTCCTGGATTGGGACCAAAAGAGGCCAACAACCCTGCCAGGAATCAGCTCCACAAATTGACTGAAAGAGCCCAACACCCAGCCAAGAACCAGCTCCACAAATTGACTGAAAGAGCCCAACACCCAGCCAAGAACCAGCTCCACAAACTGACTGAAAGAGCCCAACACCCAGCTCCACAAACTGACTGAAAGAGCCCAACACCCAGCCAAGAACCAGCTCCACAAACTGACTGAAAGAGCCCAACACCCAGCCAAGAACCAGCTCCACAAATTGACTGAAAGAGCCCAACACACAGCCAAGAACCAGCTCCAACTGGGAAGGACAGTGTCCCATCACACACAACCCATGATCGTTTTCCCAGGAACAACTCTCTTGGCTGGAAACGAAACGGCCATCAAACGGGAACGTCGACAAACGCGAGTTAGCAAGGGTAATATCACTGTCAGATTGTAAATAGCCTGAGATTTTTCCCATCGCCTATCACAACACAAGGTGAGACCCAGATGCAGACACAGGCAGCAGATGGTTTGAGCTCTGGTATTTATTATAATCCAAGGGATAGACAAAAGGCAGGTTGGGGACAGGCAAGCGTTTATAGCCAGGGCAGAGTCCAAACCGGTACAGGGCAGCAGGCAGGCTTGAAGTCAGGGGCAGGCAGAGTGGTCAGGCAGGCAGGCTCAGAGTCAGGACTGGCAAGGGTCAAAACCAGGAGGACGAGAAAAGAGCGACTGGTGAAAACCAGGCGCTAAGAGAACAACGCTGGTTGACTTGGCAAACAAGACGAACTGGCACAGACAGACAGAAAACACAGGTATAAATACCCAGGGGATAAGTGGGGAAGATGGGCGACACCTGGAGGGGGGTGGAGACAAGCATATGGACAGGTGAAACAGATCAGGGTGGGACACCGCCCCTTACTTTATAAGCCCAATGTGTTTGTCCCATTCATCTGTCAGCATCCATGCTCTAATAGCTTTTCAGCCCAATATTCCCAGGTAAGCAGAATTCTTCCAAGGTTGTTGTTCTGATGGGCAAAAGAGCTGCTTGACTCATGTTCACATCTAACCGCCACAGCCCAGCATGCTTTACTGCTTGATAGTCAATTTGTAAGGGGTGTTCAAAAGGTGAAGGTGTAGGGCAATAATTTGATTTATCTAACTGAGTAAAGTAGAGCTGGGGGGGTGGTTCTTCAAAAGTTGGGCCATACCAATTGTCTTTTCAATGTTTTATGGGGGTTTACAGGTATGTACCATGTTAGAACAGATGGGTGAGAATGGTGCTCATAAAACCTTTGGGATTGACTTCATTGACATGTAAACGGTTCAAAAATCTAGATCGGACCTACAGAAAGATGCTACTTACAAATTACTTACTTACAAAATAAGATGTTATGGTGGATGTAGCTGGTCTACTTAAAATGAGTGACAAAAGAGAGAAGAATGGAAGACAAAGTAGTTTGATTTCATTGCGTCCCCTCTGTTCTGTGTGCCACAATGAGGTCTGTTGAGCCTGGTGCGGCTAGTGTTCTCCTCTCCCCTTCCTCCTCTCATCCATAAATCACCTTTGCATACAGTCCCTGGGACTGAGGGACTTTTTTCTCTTTCTCTCGGTTGCTCTCCCCCTCTTTGTCTAGCGCACTTTGCTCTACTTCTCAATGAGGATACCTCGCTGTAACAGCGATTTGAGTCCACGTGTGTGTGTGTGCATGAATGTGTCGTGGTCTGTCTGTGTCCTCCCTCCAGCTTTCACTGGTCAAACTCCATTTTAAACTCATATCAGAATGCCTTACACTCACCCACGAGTCAAACATAATTTGACTGAGAATGGAACACAAAATATGTTAATTTGACCAAATCTGGATCCCTTCTAGCCGTGACCCGCCGCCCTGGCCTTATCATGACCATTGCATTTGCTTGTGTATTCATTTGGCCTGCATATCTCTGCCCTGTCACCTTATGGAGCAGTTGTGGAGCTCTTTAGTTATGTTACTTGTAATATTATTTTAGTGCCATCCTGATTTTATATAAATTACTAATAATTCCTCTTTATTCTGTACTTTCAGAAACTACACTCACATACAGTATTGAACATAACTTGGCAACATCATAACTGAACCTGTACATCTTTCGTGCAGGAGATTGACGACAGCTTTTGTATGCTAGAGACATACTGTTTGGGGAGGTGGGTGAGACGTCAATATAATTGCATAATGGAACTCTATTTGATTTGTATGTAAACTGTATGTTCAATTACAAAACCTTGTTCAGTGATCATCTCCCTTGATAGCTGGCGGTGAACTACGTGACCATTGAGGACAGCGGTGTCGATCAGATGGAAAAAATATCTTCTTATACCACTTGAGTTTTATTTTTTTATTTTTAAAAAATTCCCAAGCGCATGCCACAAAGCTGTTCATCGTATACGCCTTATCCCCTGCCCCCATTTTGTGATTATAGTCAAGCACAGTTTGGTTTGATCTTTCTCGCCCATCGGATGGTCCACCTTCCCTGTGGCGTTCTCATCTCCTGTAGCTCCAAGGCATAACGATTGGTCTCCTCCACTGTGTCTCCCACCAGCTCGTCTGTCAGAAACCGCTTGATGCATTCTGCCTCAGAAGGAAATGGCAAGGGGCTTTGCACTCCAGACTGGGACTCAAAGCGAACAGCAGGTCCAGGTGGGGTGAAATGTCTTGAGGCCTTCCAGCTACCACAGTCCTCCTGTACTTCACCCACTGTTGGTGTTCCTCCATTATCTCCTTTGAAAGACATTACTAATGTTACAGCTTAGCCCACTAGCTACATACATAAACAACAACACTAAATGGCTCCAAATAAGTATCAGGGGTGATGTAATTGGCTGCCACTATGGTGATACTGATTTGTCTTCACAGATGGTTTGTTTACATAGCAGGTTAGGATAATTAACATGGCAGGTTTGGAGAACTAATGCAGAAGGTTAGGTGAATTAACACAGGCGGTTAAGAGAATGAGGGTTAGCGTTAGGTTTAACTATATTGCTAGTTGTTATCAACTGTTGTCCCCGATGTGAGCACTAGATGGGGATGTTGTAGGCCTAACTCCTCCATCTAGCCACAAAGGTAAAAACAGAAACAAATCCTCTGTGGTGACAAATGATCAGTATCATAACACCGGCACAGGCCACATGTATCATTAAATCCCTATCAGAAAATGGTTTGTGTGCTAATCATTTCTGTATTGACTGTTTTATTCACGTTTTCAACATCTGGTGACAAATCATGCGTTCTAATTCTTGCATAGATTGTAATGGACAGATGATGTGTGTAAAATACTTTTTTTGATGGTTGTACTGTTTAGGATGAGCTAATGCTAAGTATTTGCCGGCAATGTGTGGCACCATGTTTGTTGACATCATTCAATGCATCCTGGGTGTCACGTACACGTCTGCCAAATCAAAATTGTTACAGCAAAAAGAGTTGAAGGGATGGTTTACTTGTATTTCGAGTAAACTTCCAGTTGTGACCGAAGGGAAGTAAAATATGGTAGAACATACTTTGCCTTCAACAAACAGACCCAACTCAATTTGTCTTATCTTTGGTTGACCCAGATAAACAAACATGGCGGTGCGCACAAACTCTACCCACCGTGGGATAACTTTTAGGAAATGTTTAACTCAATTATTTAAATCACTGGTGAGCTCGCCTGTGATGAATTGTAAAACGTAATTGCTGTTAGCTAATTCAAATTGTTTTTTTATCAGCTGAGAGTTGGCGAAATACGACCGCTTGTGTTAGCTTCCTCTTTACTTAGTTAGCGTTAGGACTAATGTAGCGTACATTTTCCGATTTAGATGAGAAATGTGAAAAGTGGCCAGCTCAAAAGCTGACTTGCATAAATTGTAACTCGACGGTCTAATGAAGTTTTCTAATCACACCAGTTTGAGCGTATGCTGCAGTCAATGACAAAAAGCGCCCTCTTTGGCTTCATGGGTGGAATGTTAGTATTTCTCATATTTCATAAATATATTTTTTTACTTTATTTATAGATCTACATATATTATAGTACAACCCCTCATCCTCCCATCCACCCCCTCCCTCCAAACCACCCACCCATCAAGGCATCTATAAAGTAAATGAAATAGGAAAGATAAACAGTACTAGAAACAACGGGACAAAAGGTTCAATAAAAGTTATCAGCGCAAATGGCCACTAGAACAGACACGACTGCTTACCAAAATATTCAAGTTACACTAAGTAAAAGACAGGCTCTCTGTGTATTTTATTAATGGGGACCAGGTTAAGTTAAACTTTTGTCGGGACCCATGCACAGTGTACCAAACCTTCTCCAGAGGCAGAGATGAAATCACCTCCTTAACCCACTGCATAAATGAGGGTGGCTTTGTAGACTTCCAGTGAAAGAGGACACGGCAACGAGCTAGCAGCGAGGCAAATGCTTTCTCATTCGCCTGATGCGTGGTAGCATTCTGGTCTAGGGGAAGTACCCCAAAAGTGGCAGTGAACTGGTTGGGGCTAAAGGTTGTATTACACATATGTGAGAATGCATCAAAAATGGGGTCCCAGAGGCCACTCAAAGATTGGCATGACCAAAACATGTGTCCCACAGTCACGGGACACTGGCAAACATATACCCAAATGTTGACCCCAAATCTGCCATTTGAGTAATGGAGACAGTGCAAAACCTTAAACTGAAACGACCATGCCTCATGCAAAATGTGTGGATACGCTCAATACTTTGTTGCCACATATCATCGGGTAGCTTGCCACCTATGTCTTGCTCCCATACAGATTTTGTATTTGCAAAGGAAAGCGGATTAATGTTCTGTATTATGTTGTATAATCTGGAGATTGTGCCCTTCAGATAAGGGTTAAGGTCTAAGCACCTCTCGACTGGACACTTAGTGGGCTCGAGTGGAAATTAAGGGAAATGTTTTTTGTAATAAGGTGCGAGTTTGCAGGTATCTAAAAAAGTGGGTATTGCGAATATTATGGTCAACCCTCAGAGAACGAGACGAGTGTGTTATCACCAAATAGGTCACAAAAAACCAGCAGACCGTTCCTATGCCAGAACTGGAAGGCCGGGTCAATCTGCAACACTGGAAAAAGATGATTAGATGTCAATGGAGAGAAGCAGCTTCCTTGTTTAAGGCTAAAGTGATTTCGGGAATTGAGACGAGATTTTAAGGGAGTTCTTAACAACTGGGTTCAAAACATGGGTGCCAAGGTTCATGGGCAGTGGGGAGCACAGGAGCGAGACCGGAGAAGTTGACTGTAACTCCACGATGGCCCAAGTTTTCAAATGTAGAAACCCAAGACACACATTTAGATACAGTATATTTGCTGTAGTGGTGTAACAACTTGGTAAGGCCCAACCCGCCTGCGGGCTTAGGTCTCTCTAGACATACCTTTCTCATTCGTGATTTTGACTTATTCTAAATGAAGTTGGAAATGCAGCTGTCCAGTTGTTTGAACATCGACTTTGTATACCCGTGTGTACCTGTCTGTTCTTCATTAAATGGTCAACTCCCCACACTTGCTTTTCATCTCCAGCTTCGGTCCTTACAAAAACGATATTCAGAAAATAAGGCACTTACTTTGGTAGGAACGCACACACATCAAAGCTTTATTTGCAAGGAACAACAACATTGAAGTCAATGCGAGTGCCAGCCAGAAAATGTGCCAGTTTGTGCAAGACTGTGCAAATGTCTGCGGTAACACGGGGGAAGTGATTGGGCTCTCGTTGAAGAGAGACGTTTGTCCGGCTCAGTAAAGCCTCAAACATAAATTGTCCACAACAGTGAAATGGGATACTTCTATGTGAATTAATTAGGAGGCCAAACAACTCAATTTAAACTGTTAGAAAAGATTCTGACATCACACGATTAAAACAACTCTCTTGCTGGGGGCGAGATATAAGATAAGAGATATAAGAGATATTTGGAACTCACACGTGAACAGGTTCAATAACAATTAATGGATAAATAAACATACACTAATGTAATCATATACAGTGGGGTCCATAATTATTGAAACCCTTGATATAGATGAGCAAAAAAGACTGTCGAAAATGTATAGTACAATAATACAGCTCTATTGTATGCTCAAAGATTATAGTAACAATTGCTCAGAGAAAGTGAGGATAACAACACAACCTTTTTCTGAAATGTTTTATGAGATTGGAGGAAATATTGTGAGGGATCTTAGACCATTCCTCCATACAGAATCTTTCCAGATACTTGATATCCTTCGTCTATGGACTGCCCTCTTCAATTCAAACCACAGGTTTTCAATAGGGTTCAAGTTCGGAAAACGAGATGGCCATTGCAAAATATTGATTTTGTGGTCAGTTAGCGATTTCTTTATGGAGTGTTACTAGTGCTTGGGTTTGTTGTCATGCTGGAAGATCAACTTGCGGCCTAGTGTCAACCTCCTGTCAGAGGCAACCAAGTTTTTGCTGAAATGTCCTGGTTCTTGGTAAAGTTGATGAAGTTGTTGACCTTAACAAGGGCCCCAGGACCAGTGTTAGAAAAATAGCCCCATAACAACAACGATCCACCACTATATTTTACAGTAGGTATGAGGTACTTCATTTTTACTTGTTAACCTGTTGGGGACCAGGGGGTGCTATTTTCACTTTTGGGGAAAATCGTATGATTTTTAAACGGCCTCGTACTCAATTCTTGCTCGTACAATATGCATATTATTATTACTATTGGATAGAAAACAGTCTCTAGTTTCTAAAAACGTTTGAATTATTTCTCTAAGTGAAACAGAACTCCTTTTACAGACCATTTCCTAACCGGAAGTGAGATTTCCAAAAGCGAACTCTCTCTTCAGGAGCTTGTCTATAAAAGGGCATGTCACTTATGACTGTAGAAACACGTCATACGCCTTCGCCTGGGTGTCATGCGGAAGTGAGAGCTGAAATCAGTTGATTATCTCGATCAGGGACTGAACACAACCTCTTGGACTGAGACGTGCGCACTTTCTTTTATTTCCTGGGCGCGAAGTAGGAACTGTACTCGGCTCATGGAAGAACCATTTTAAAGGTGAATATGATCTCTGGCTTCGATTTTCTTTGATACATGTCACAATATCATCCTAAAGTATGTTTTTTCAATATAGTTTAATTATATTATTGAAATTTATTCTGGACTTTAGACGTGATGCGTCGCAAGAATTGGTTCAAGAACGAGAGGCTAGCAACGCACGGCCAGTGTGCTTGCTAATTCTGAGGGAAATCGTTCGTTATGGATCCAAATAAAGTCGGTTCTGAACAAAGGACCCCTTGGAGAACATTCTGATGGAAGATCCACAAAGATAAGGACCCAATTTGGGATGCTTTTTCATATATATCTGTCGAACTGTGCTATGCTACCGTTTGACTAGAATCAATGCTGCTGTGTGTTAGCTATTGTAGTAAGCTAATATAACGATATATTGTGTTTTCGCTGTAAAACACTTAAAAAATCGGAAATATTGGCTCTGTTCACAAGATTTTATTCTTTCATTAGCTATCCACCATATATTGTTCTGAAATGTTTTATGATGTGTAATTAGTAGTTGACGTTGGTGTCTGTATTTTCTCTGGCTACTGCCGTGCGATTTCTGACTGTAGCTGTGATGGTGGCTATGATGGTAGCAGTAATGTAAAACTGATTTATAGCTAAAATATGCAATTTTTTTGAACAAAACATAGATTTATTGTGTAACATGTTATAGGACTGTCATCTGAGGTAGTTTTTTCTAGGTTATTTAGGTTGGTTCTAGGTTAGTTAGGTTGGCTTGGGCATGCTACCTGCAGCCTACTTGTGCTGTGAAAAATGTCTGTCTTTTTTTATTTGGTGGTGACCTAACATAAATATGTGGTGTTTTCTCTGTAAAACATTTAAAAAATCGGACATGTTGGATGGATTGACAAGATGTTTATCTTTCAAATGCTGTATTGGACTTGTTAATGTGTGAAAGTTAAATATTTCAATTTTGTTTTTTGAATTTGCCGCTCTGCCTTTTCAATGGAATGTGGGAGGAGTGCCGCTAGCGGCACCCCTGGCCTCTTAAGCAAACTGTATTTTTTTCTGAGCAATTGTATTAGTAAAAAAATCATTTTAAAAAATTATTGAGCCTTCACTATAGCTCAGTATTTGTATTATTTATTTTATACAGTCTTTTTTGCTTATATTTATATAGGGTGTCAACAATTAGGGACGTTCCGGTGACGTTGTTCCGGGGACGTCTATCGACCAATTTTTGTTTGCAAGGTAGTCACCTAGCGGTCTAAACTTGCCAGCTAACCCACGGCTAGTTCAATTGAGTACAGACTTAACCGAATAAATAACAAAGATGGAACGCAATATGGAATTTCATTAAATAGTTTGGGGAATGGACTCTCCTCCGAGGGAAGAAAGTCAGAGCCAGATGATGTGATGGCAGGTAGCCCTACGTGCTGGAAGAAAATAGTTCAAATGACGGGCCTTAACCCTTGTGTTGTCTTAATGGTCAAAAATGACCCGCCACTATGTTTAACAGCAGAGAAACCCCCCTAAATTATATTTTTTCAACTTGAAATTTGATTACTTTTCCTAGAGTGACCCCGACATTAGAAAAAGTGAAACATCGTCTTTGTTCATATTTCCATAAAACCTGTACACCACCAGGGTACAAAGATTGTCTTAGGGTCATTTTTGACCCGGCAGTTATAAAATAATTTACAAATCACAAAAACCACAAAGACATACCCATACACAATGAGAAATTGAGAAATTAAAACTTACTTGTGCATGTGCAGCATCTCCCCTCCACGACCACACATGACTCCAGTTCATAGACAAAATAAAAACCATTTCAGACAAAATACAAGAGAACAATGGTTTCGAAGAGGAGGAGGAATCTGAAGAAGAAGATGGGGAAGAATTCAACCCAGAGCATGACGCATCATCTTCAGATCAAGAAGAAATCCCCCAAGCTGAAAGACATTTTTGTCAAAGAACAGCAAAATAACATGGTCCTTGTCACCATATGACAACCAGGGCAGGATGGCAGCACAAAATGTCATAAGGATGACCCCAGGGCCCACAAGACATGCAGTTGCCCATGCCCAGGACATCGCCTCAACATTCTACATGTTCATCACACCAGCCATCGAAAAAAATCATCCTGGAGATGACAAATTTGGAAGGTTTCCGTAAATATGGAGACAACTGGAAAAGGATGGACGAGATTGACCTGCATGTCTACATAGGGCTGCTAATCTTAGCGGGTGTGTATAGGTCCCGAGGCGAGGCTACATGTAGTCTCTGGGATGCAGAGAGTGGAAGGGCGATTTTCCGTGCCACTGAAAGTCTTTCACACTTTCTCAAGAATGCTACAATTTGATAACCGTGAGTCAAGACCTACAAGACATGTGAGAGACAAACCTGGCAGCCATAAGAGAGGTCTGGGAGAAGTGGGTGGAGTATCTGCCATACCTCTACAACCCTGGGCTAGAAGTAACAGTGGATGAGCAACTGGCTCCATTCAGAGATACATTTTTATTTTCATATCTGTAATCTAAGTGTTACTTTTATTATGTATTGCTGTAATATCATTGATATATGTGATTGCTTTGTGACACTGATACTAATTACTGACAGTAATCTTTTTTGTCAAAAGGTTGCTGTCCTTTCCGGCAGTATATGCCCAGCAAGCCAGCAAATTATGGCATCAAGATATGGGTGGCCTGTGATGCACAATCCAGCTACACTTGGAAGATGCAAGTCTACACACGGAAGCCGGCCAGTGGAGGCCTGGAGAAGAACTAGGGGGATGTGGTTTGTGCTTGATGTGACAGATGGACTGAGGGGGCACAATGTCACATGTGACAATTTCTTCACCTCTTATGAACTCAGCCAGCAGCTCCTGAAGAGGAAGATCACCATGGTTGGCACAGTTAGAAAGAACAAGCCTGAGCTCCCCCTGCACTCCTCGCAACAAAAGTTTGCCTACACCCCCACCACCACTCTAGTTTCTTACCTCCCAAAGAGGAACAAGAATGTGGTCCTCCTGAGCACATTGCACAAAACGGCTGAGATCAGTGATTGTGTGGATAGGAAGCCAGCCATCATCCTGGACTACAACAAAGGAGGCGTGGACAACCTGGAAAAGGTGATTGGATTTACAGCTGCAGGATGATCATTGGTGTCCTCATACAATACCTTTGTGATATGGAACAAGATCAACCCTACCTGGATGCCTGATAAGCGGAACAAGAGAAGGGTGTTCCTGGAGCAGCTGGGAAAAGCACTTGTAACCCCACACATTCAAAGATGCCTGCCCCAGCTCCTCCCCCGCACAGCAGCCTCTGCAGCGCTTGTGAAAGCTGTATAGGGGGCTGATTCTTGTCCTGATCCACCTGATGCTGCAGCTGGGGCAGGCAAGAGGACGAGATGTCAATTATGCCCCCAAAGAAGGACTGTAAAACAAATACTATGTGCTGCACGTGTGAGAAATACATCTGCAAAGGCCATGCACACACACTTGCATACTGTCCTACATGTGCTAATTAGAGTTGATTGATTTATGTTCTTTGTGTTTTTATTTTGTATCTGTTATCCTATTTTATTCTTATTGTTGTTTATACACCTTGTGGATGGGGGCAATGGTAAAAAAAAATGGGAGAACACTAGTATTTTGTAGTTGAATTCCTCATTGTACAGTATATAAGAATATATTACTATGTTGCCAAAAAAGTTCAAGACTGTTTTTGTTTCCCTTCAATAAAATGCATTCAAAACTACTTTTTGCACATTTATGCTACTTTCTTAGGCTCTCTTTCTAAAAAATGAATGTTTACACCTTTGCAGAACCTTTAGCAATAATAATAATAATAATAAACCTCTACTTTAGTAAAGAAAACAATTATGACAGGTGTGTTGTAATAAAAACTAATGGTGTCCACTGATTAAATGCAGTCTTTCTGCAAAGTAATCTGCCTGTTTGTTACTCAGGCTCAGAAGCCAGGATATGCATATAACTGGTACCATTGGATAGAAAACACTTTGAAATTTTTAGAAAATTTTAAATAATGTATTAGACTATAACACAATTGATATGGTAGGAGAAAATCCAAAGAATAACCAACCAGAATCTTTTTTTTTGAGAGCCCATGCTCTTGCAATGGAAAGCTATGGGTCATATGGAATTCCAGCTCCCAGACTGCAATTCCTATGGCTTCCACTAGATGTCAACAGTCTTTGTTCAAGGTTTCAGGCTTGTTTCTTCCCAAACAAGAGAGAATTTTGAGTTTTGGTACTGGGAGTCAGAGTTTGAAATCAGTCTGTGCGCGAGTGAAGAAGAGAACACGCACCGGCTAATTTTGTTTGCCTATTGAACATACTTGTTTCCGTATGAAATATTATAGTTTAATTACATTTCAGGGTACCTGAGGATTACATAGAAACATATTTTGACTTGTTTTAACAAAGTTTAGCGGAAGCTTTTGGATTCCTTTCTCTGCATGTTGAACTAATGGAATACTCAAATCGATGGCGGCAACTTAACAGACTTTTTGGGATATAAAGAAGGATTTTATCTAACAAAACGACACCACATGTTATAGGTGGGACCCTTTGGATGACAAATCAGAGGAATTTAATATTTATTCGCTATTTGTGATTTTACGAAGTCTGTGCTGGTTGAAAAATATGCAGACTGTGTAATAGCAGTTGTTATTAACAGTTGACATTAGAGCATATGACAACAGGATGAACAGTTATCTATAACAGGGTTTCACAACCCTTTCCTTGGCCCGCCCAGATATTAAACTTTTTTTTTTTACCCTTAACTGGCACACCTGATTCAATTAGTCAAAGGTTTGATGATTAGTTGATTAATTGAATCAGGTGTGCCAGTTTTAAGTTTAAAGTTTTTTATATCACATGCACAAGTGAAATGCCTTTATTGCAAGCTCTAAACCCAACAATGCAGTAATCAATAACAATGTAATACTAAAAATAACAAGGTAGAACAAAAACACACAATAAAAAAAAATCTAAAATAAGAACATGAGAAAGTAAGTAAACATACTACATACAGGGTCAGTTAGTTCCAGCACCATATTTGCAATGTGCAGGGATAGTGTAGTGATATAAGTAGATATCTTTAAGGGTAAGGTGACTAGGCATCAGGATTTATGATAAACAGAGTAGCAGCAGCGTATATGACGATTGCATGTGAGTGGGTGTGTGTGTGTGTTTGTAGAGTAGGTTTAAATGGATGTGCATATTATGATGGAGTGAGTGTTTGTGTGTGTGTTGGAGTGTCAGTGTGCGTGAGTGTGTAGGGCCCTGTGAGTGTGCATCGAGAGTGCAAAAATCTAAAGAAATTACAAGGGTCAAGTCAGTCTGTGTAGCCGTTTTGTCAGCTATTTAGTTAGCCATTTAGCAGTTTTTTGGGCATGGGGATAGAAGCTGTTCAGGAGCTTGTTGGTGTCAGACTACCACTTGCCATGTGGAAGCAGAGAGAACAGTCTATGACTTTGGTAGTTGGAGTCTTTAACGATTTTCAGGGCCTTTCATACTGCCTGATATAGAGGTCCTGGATGGCAGGTGTAACAGTTTAACTTTAGTCCGTCCCCTCGCTCCGACCCGGGCGCGAACCAGGGACCCTCTGCACACATCAACAACAGTCACCCACGAAGCATCGTTACCCATCGCTCCACAAAAGCCGCAGCACTTGCAGAGCAAGGGGAACCACTACTTCAAGGTCTCAGAGCAAGTGACGTCACCGATTGAAAGGCTATTAGCGCGCACCACCTCTAACTAGCTAGCCATTTCACATCCGTTACACTCACCCCCCTTTCGACCTCCTCCTTTTCCACAGCAACCAGTGATCTGGGTCAACAGCATCAATGTAACAGTTTAACTTTAGTCCGTCCCCTCGCCACGACCCGGGCGCGAACCAGGGACCTCCTCCTTTTCCGCAGCAACCAGTGATCCGGGTCAACAGCATCAATGTAACAGTTTAACTTTAGTCCGTCCCCTCGCCCATACCCGGGCGCCTCTGCACACATCAACAACAGTCACCCACGAAGCATCGTTAACTATCGCTCCACAAAAGCCACGGCACTTGCAGAGCAAGGGGAACCACTACTTCAAGGTATCAGAGCAAGTGACGTCACCGATTGAAAGGCTAACTAGCTAGCCATTTCACATCCGTTACACAGGGAGCTTGGCACCAGAGATGTATAACACCCATTATAGCCTGGTGGTTGCAGCATCATGCTGTGGGGAAGTTCTTCAGCAGCAGGGACTGGGAGACTAGTCAGTATCGAGGAAAAGATTAACGGAGCAAAGTACAGAGAGATCCTGGATGAAAACCTGCTCCAGAGCACTCAAACTGGGGTGAAGGTTCACCTTCCAACAGGACAACGACCCTAAGCACAAAGCCAAGATACTGCCAGAGTGGCTTCTGGACAAGTCTCTGAATGTCCATGAGTGGCCCAGCCAGAGCCCGGACTTGAACCCGATCGAACATCTCTGGAGAGACCTGAAAATAGCTGTGCAGCGATGCTCCCCATCCAACCTGACAGAGCTTGAGAAGATCTGCAAAGAAAATTGTACCTTTATTTAGGCAAGACAGTTAAGAACAAATTCTTATTTTCAATGACGGCCTAGTCATAACTGCCTTGTTCAGGGGCAGAACGACAGATTTTTACCTTGTCAGCTCGGGGATTTGATCTTGTAACTTTTTGGTTACTAGTCCAACGCTCTAACCACTAGGCTACCTGCCACCCCAAAATGGGGGGAAACTACCCAAATACAGATGTGCAAAGCTTGTAGCATCATACCCAAGAAGACAATGCTGTAATCGCTGGCAAGGTGCTTCAACAAAGTATTGAGTGAAGGGTCTGAATACTTATGTAAATGTGGTATTTCAGTATTTTTATCATCTTTAGAAAAAAATCTAAAAACCTGTTTTGCTTTGTCATCATGGGGTGTTTTGTGTAGATTGATGAGAAAAAAACTATTGAATCCATTTTAGAATAAGGCTGTAACGTAACAAAAAGGGGTCTGGTGTCTGAATACTTTCCGAATGCACTGTATGCGCCCTGATCGGGGGGGGGTTCTTGCTAAGCAAACAGTGGGGCGTCCTTTACACTTATCAATCAAATGAAAAGAGAAAATATATTTGTTAGTTTGAGTACTTTTATTTACTCCACTGTACATTTCCTTCACCCTTTTACACAATGTGCCTCGGTAAGAGGATGAACACGTGTCACTATATACACGTACACATACACCAGCGTCCCCAAAGGATAATGTTAATAAGCAATGACTAACAAAAAACTAAATGATTTTCATACTTACACACCAGTCAGTGAAGACACCGACAAAAGCCACAATAAGCCTGGTCTTATGCAATGCTCCTCTTCTGCTCTGCAGTGAGGGGGTGTAAACTAATGAACCCCCTCACCTTGACTCTCCAATAACAGCCTGCGATACTCCCTGCTATTCATACATCAGCATTAAACTTTGTCATCTGAAGTGGCCGGCCTCATATTTTACACTAAATTGCGCTTTGGACTGGATGCCAAGGTACAAATGACAACATGCAGTATACTCATTTATCATTCCCCTACCCCGCCCCCCCCCCCCCCCTCATGTTCTGTCCCCCTCTCTCTGTCTCCATGGAAATCAGTAGTGCCCTCTCTTACTATGGTGAAGGAGCTGACTGCGGACATTCTGCTGACCGTGAACCTTATTTTCAGAGATGGGCACGGTAAACTACGTTTTGGGAGAGCACACACACACACACGAGCACAAGCGCGCAAACACACACACAAAAAACACAAATGCGCAGGCACACACACACATTCAGGCATACACACGTACAGGCACATGGACATATACAGACACATGCACACAGACACGCATTACATTTAGGCATGTGTGGCCGACTGCCCCGATTTGGTCTTATGTAGCAGCGTTTGAAATTGTGTTTTTAACATTGGAATAAAGTAGAGACTCAGAGCTAGAACATTTTATATCATACACTGCAGTTGAGGAACAATGGGAAGTCATTCTGTTTTGAAAGTTGATAAACTTGTAACCTCACTTTTGAGAAAATGGCCCTTGAATTATTTGTGAAACCTACTGGAGAGCTCTATTTTTAACACCCATTCAGCATTGTTCACACCTTCTTAAGCCTTAGCCCCACCCATATCTTTAAGGATTCACATGTGAGGCAATGTGCTAAATAGTGAGTATGGTAGTGTAGAACCAAATATTTCAGGACTAAAGGCTGGTTTATACTACTTCTATCGGCATGTCTGTATACAGTTGTTGCAGTGACATCATGAACATTCTACTGTCGTCCGACATCAAACTTGTCGTTGTCGTTATGAAAAAGTATGAACACAAAACGACAGGATGCATGACATCAGCAACCGGGGGTCGAAAATAGCATAACTGGTCCATTTTAACACCAATAAACCCATCCGTTTAGAAATGTATTTAATTGTAACGTCTGCTTCCAACTCACACCCTCAAACACGTAGATCCCCTGAACGCAGCTCACTCTCCACATCCCAATCACCTGAATTCAAATCACCTGTTCACACACCTGTATGCCATTATCACACACTATTTAGTTCAGTTCTTTGCACCCCATCACTGTGAGGTTTTGTGACACACGTCTTTCAGAGCTCTGTTTTTCCTGTGATTTATGCCTCCCGTGTATGATAGTGAGGCAGGAAAAAACTAACGATGCCTTTTGCCTGTCCCCTGCCTGTACTTTAGCCTATCGGATTTCCTGTTATCTACCTGTTGCTTGATCTCCCAGACTATATTACTAGCCTTTCCCTGCCTGTACTGTTGCCCTTTTGGACCCCCTGTGTATGAACTTCTGCCTGACCCTGGACCCAGCTACCTGCCTCCTCCTGTGGTCCTTTGCAATAAACACCTGCTGCGCCCTGCGCTTGAAACCAGCTCTCTGTCTCCCCTCGTGTTCATTACAAGCATATGTAGTTGGGTACAGAAGTAAGACATAGAGTTAAAAAAAAAACTCTTGCAGGGTAGCAAGCACACCACCCCATTTTAGCTTTTGTCCTGATTTGAAACTGTTTCTCACTGTCCTCTATTTGTAGTCGCTACACAGCAGAATCTCGAGTTGAGATCATATATGTAAAAGCAGAAAGGTAAGCTGATTGTCAGGACCTCTCTTTTCTCCATAGAACCAATTAATTTCCTCGCTCTGAACAAAGATGGTTTGTGCTGAGGAGTAAACACCACACAGCCTCTCATTCTGTCTCTACGGGCCTGATCAATGAAGAGGTTATCTTTAATAACGCACAACCTCTTTGATGTCTCTCCTACTTAGTAAGAGTTTCAATGTGTCTTTCAAAGTCCAAAGCAATTGATCCATAATGTTGTTTGATATTAGAGAGAGAACTGCATATATTGAAAACAGGTGCTTCCACACAGGTGCGAAAAGTGCAAATCAATCCCAGAACAACAGCAAAGGACCTTGTGAAAATGCTGGAAGAAACAGGTACAAAAGTGTCTATATCCACAGTAAATCGAGTCCTATATCGACATAACCTGAAAGGCCGCTCAGCAAGGAAGAAGCCATTGCTCCAAAACCGTCAAAAAAGGGTTTGCAACTGCACATGGGGACAAAGATCGTACTTTTTGGAGAAAGGTCCTCTGGTCTGATGAAACAAAAATAGAACTGTTTGGCCATAATGACCATCGTTATGTTTGGTGGAAAAAGGGGGAGGCTTGCAAGCCGAAGAAAACCATCCCAACCGTGAAGCACGGGGGTGGCAGCATCATGTTGTGGGGGTGCTTTGCTGCAGGAGGGACTGGTGCACTTATAGCCAACTACAAAATAGTTGGCATCATGAAGATGGAAATTATGTGGATATATTGAAGCAACATCTCAAGACATCAGTCAGGAAGTTAAAGCTTGGTCGCAAATTAGTCTTCCAAATGGAGAATGTCCCCAAGCATACTTCCAAAGTTGTGGCAAAATGGCTTAAGGACAACAAAGTCAAGGTATTGGAGTGGCCATCACAAAGCCCTGACCTCAATCCTTTAGAGAATTTGTGGGCAGAACTGAAAAAGCTTGTGTGAGCAAGGAGGCCTAAAAAGCTGACTCAGTTACACCAGCTCTGTCAGGAGGAATGGGCCATAATTCACCCAACTTATTGTGGGAAGCTTGTGGAAGGCTACCCGAAACGTTTGACTCAAGTTAAGCAATTTAAAGGCAATGCTACCAAACACTAATTGAGTGTATGTAAACTTCTGACCCACTGGGAATGTGATGAAAGAAATAAAAGCTGAAATAAATAATTCTCTCAACTATTATTCTGACTTTTTTTTTTTTTTTTTTTTTTCTCACTTTTATTTAACCAGGTAGGCTAGTTGAGAACAAGTTCTCATTTGCAACTGCGACCTGGCCAAGATAAAGCATTGCAGTGTGAACAGACAACACAGAGTTACACATGGAGTAAACAATAAACAAGTCAATAACATGGTAGAAAAAAAAAAAGAGAATCTATATACAATGTGTGCAAAAGGCATGAGGTAGGCAATAAATCGAATAATTACAATTTAGCAGATTAACACTGGAGTGATAAATCATCAGATGATCATGTGCAAGAAGAGATACTGGTGTGCAAAAGAGCAGAAAAGTAAATAAATAAAAGCAGTATGGGGGGTGAGGTAGGTAAATTGGGTGGGTAGTTTACAGATGGACTATGTACAGCTGCAGCGATCGGTTAGCTGCTCGGATAGCAGATTTTTAAAGTTGTTGAGGGAGATAAGTCTCCAACTTCAGAGATTTTTGCAATTCGTTCCAGTCGCAGGCAGCAGAGAACTGGAAGGAAAGGCGTCCAAATTAGGTTTTGGCTTTAGGGATGATCAGTGAGATACACCTGCTGGAGCGCGTGTTGCGGGTGGGTGTAGCCATCGTGACCAGTGAACTGAGATAAGGCGGCACTTTACCTAGCATAGCCTTGTAGATGACCTGGAGCCAGTGGGTCTGACGATGAACATGTAGCGAGGGCCAGCCGACTAGGGCATACAGGTCGCAGTGGTGGGTCGTATAAGGTGCTTTAGTAACAAAACGAATGGCACTGTGATAAACTGCATCCAGTTTGCTGAGTAGAGTATTGGAAGCTATTTTGTAGATGACATCGCCGAAGTCGAGGATCGGTAGGATAGTCAGTTTTACTAGGGTAAGTTTGGCGGCGTGAGTGAAGGAGGCTTTGTTGCGGAATAGAAAGCCGATTCTTGCTTTGATTTTGGATTGGAGATGTTTGATATGAGTCTGGAAGGAGAGTTTGCAGTCTAGCCAGACACCTAGGTACTTATAGATGTCCACATATTCTAGGTCGGAACCGTCCAGGGTGGTGATGCTAGTCGGGCGTGCGGGTGCAGGCAGCGAACGGTTGAAAAGCATGCATTTGGTTTTACTAGCGTTTAAGAGCAGTTGGAGGCCACGGAAGGAGTGTTGTATGGCATTGAAGCTCGTTTGGAGGTTAGATAGTACAGTGTCCAAGGAAGGGCCGGAAGTATATAGAATGGTGTCCACTGCGTAGAGGTGGATCAGGGAATCGCCCGCAGCAAGAGCAACATCATTGATGTATACAGAGAAAAGAGTCGGCCCGAGAATTGAACCCTGTGGTACCCCCATAGAGACTGCGGTTTCACATTCTTAAAATAAAGTGGTGATCCTAACTGACCTAAGACAGGGAATTTTTACTAGGATTAAATGTCAGGAATTGTGAAAAACTGAGTTTAAATGTATTTTGCCAAGGTGTATGTAAACTTCCGACTTACTGTATGTATGAGATCAAGCCCCCCCCCGCACATTAAAATAATGTTTGTACTGTTACACAACACATAGCCTAATAGCCTATCGCATTTTATGCACGGTAGAAAAACATTTAAAAAATATTAAATATGTCTTTGATACATAATGGGTCTAGCCTACACTCAAATTAAACAAATGATATTAATCGCTTTTGAGCGTGGACTGTATTTTAATGCATAATGGATGGACTTATTCTATGCTCAAAAAGTTCTATCCCCGAGTAGAACGTATAGGCTTATAAGTGATGCTATTCGTGCATTGACTGTGCAGAGCGTCTTATGGAGTTCTCCTACAATTATAGTGAGATTGTATTTTATCTTGAGTAGCCTAGTAATAGAGATTTTTTTTGTATTTTCATAATTAATAGGTTGACACATTACCTTTAGCTACAGAATATCTCAACACTGTGTGTTTCTATCTCCTCCTCTCTTTCCTCCTCTCTTTCCTTCATTCCTTTCTTGAGTGCGCAGAGAGAGGGGATGTGAACAGTTTAAAGAAATAAACATTTTCGGGGTGAAAACACGTTACTATCGATGTTCCTAAATTAAGCACTGGGTAGCTGGTGGAACAGGGTTGGATAGCCCCTGGCATATAGAGTTTGGGCGGAATATCACCTATCGCGCACTGAGAGGCTGCTTGCTCCTCAGTGGTTGACATGTGGAGCGAAATAGGTATTCTTATAAGCATTTCTATATGCAATCACATGTGAAAGCAGAATTTTGATGGTTACCACTAAAAAGAGGAGGATCCCAGCTGCTACTACATTTATTTCTAAGGTTAAGCACAGCTCCACTATAAAACCAGAGTAGACTACCGCATGATTGAAAAACCAACTGCAGGAAAGCTGCCATCTCACAGTCATTTGCATGACAATAACCATCTGACAAAATGTCATGACCATCCCAGCCCTACCTAGGATCAGTTTTACCTTTTAGATTATAATGACTTGAGCAGAGGTGTATTCCAGAAAGCAGGATTAGTGAGTTAGCGAAATCTGTCAAACCAGACTTTGAGCAAACTCACAATTTCTGGTTCCAGAAAGAGAGCTCGACATATAGCCTGATCGGAAATCTTAACAATGAACACTCTGAAGAAAACCTGCTACCTACTAGGTTAATTTAGCATCTCCATCAGTCAGATTCTTGTCCAACAATATGGCCCGTCCATATAATCAAGAAGGATTTTTACAGAGTTGCAGGTACCCTACAGAAGGCTGCGGTCAGTTGACTGCCAGCAATGCTTTGCTAATTTCAAATGAATAGGAGAGGCCAACATACCTTGTAGAGTCTTTCTTTCAGATACATTGAGCGCTTGATTAAGCCTGTCTGGAGTGCCATATGGATGGAGTTGCACATATGGCACATTTGGCCACATTTGAGACTCTAAATTGAGCTCAGGTGCATCCTGTTTCCATTGATCATCCTTGAGATGTTTCTACAACTTGATTGGAGCCCACCTGTGGTAAATTCAGTTGATTGGACATGATTTAGAAAGACACACACCTGTCTGTATAAGGTCCCACAGTTGACAGTGCATGTCAGAGCAGAAACCAAGCCATGAGAATGAAGGAATTGTCCGTAGAGCTCCAAGACAGGATTGTGTCAAGGCACAGATCTGGGGAAAGGTAACCAAACATTCCTGCAGCATTGAAGGTTCCCAGGAACACAGTGGCCTCCGTTATTCTTAAGTGGAAGAAGTTTGGAACCACCAGACTCTTCTTAAAGCTGGCCACCGAGCCAAACTGAGCAATTGGGGGAGAAGGGCCTTGGTCAGGGAGTTCACCAAGAACCTGATGGTCCATCTGACAGAGCTCTAGAGTTCCTCTGTGGAGATGGGAGAAACTTCCAGAAGGACAACAATCTCAGCAGCACTCCACCAACCAGGCCTTTATGGTAGAGTGGCCAGATGGAAGACTCTCAGACTATGAGAAACAAGATCCTCTGGTCTGATAACATCAAGATTGAACTCTTTGGCCTGAATGCCAAGCGTCACATCCGAAAGAAGCCTGGCAACATTATGCTGCCACCACCATGCTTCACCGTGGGGATGCTACGGTAATGCATGGTGGTGGCCCTTCGGGGAAGCATGTTGGTGGCAGCATCATGTGGGGATGTTTTTCAGCGGCAAGGACTGGGGGACTAGTCACGATCGAGGGAAAGATGAACGGAGCAAAGTACAGAAAGATTCTTGATGACAACTTGCTCCAGAGCGCTCAGGACCTCAGCCTGGGGCAAAGGTTCACCTTCCAACAGGACAACAACCCTAAGCACACAGCCAAGACAACACAGGAGTGGCTTCGGGACAAGACTCAATGTCCTTGAGTCTCCGATCGAACATTTCTGGAGAGACCTGAAAATAGCTGTGCAGCAACAATCCCCATCCAACCTGACAGAGCGTTAGAAAATGGGGGGGGGGGGGACGGACTCCCCAAATACAGGTGTGTCAAGCTTGTAGCATCATACCCAAGAAGACTCAATGCTGTAATCGCTGGCAAGGTGCTCCAACAAAGTTCTGAGTACTAGGAGAGCTAGTCAGATTCAATCAGCATTTTAACAGCAGCAAACGTCTGAGACGTGACGAGTGAGAAGACCCTGTTAGACTGAAAGGATGCATGGATATAGGATAATTGAAATTCATGTAAAAACAACACCTGGGATCAAATCGTATTGGTTTTCTTTCACATACTTTAACTGCGCTGAGCTTGACTGGCGCAATTGAACCAATGGAACAGTCACAAAAGTGCAAAATCCACCAATCTGGTACTCCAGGCAGGCTCAATTTAGCATCAAATGATTTAGACGAGAAAACAAATACAACTTGAACCTAGGTCTGTTGGAGACTCATGTAAAAACCTCACTCACCAGCTACACAAAAGAAATGCAGCTGCCAAGGACTGGATGGTACAGTAAGTTTAAGGGGGAAATAACGTAATGCATTATGCATGAGGAGTGTGAGAATACAACCCACAGCGGACAGGGTACATCCCCGTAGGTGCATAGCGAATGTTGCCGTGAATACTGTCGGTGTTGTGTTGCGTTGTAATACAATACGGCTGTGACTCAGACGGTAGCTAAAGGAGAGACTGATGTTGGGTTTTTGTTAACCTTTAACATACAATGTTTTATCTACAGAAGCATGGGTGGATGTGGCAGTGAAGGAATATACTGTTTTTACGTTGTGTGTATACTTTCTGCCGGTCACATTCTGTTAAAGGTCCCCAAAGCACACACATCCCTGGGTCGCTCCTCTTTTCAGTTCGCTGCAGCTAGCGGCTGGAACGAGCTGCAACAAATACTCAAACTGGACAGTTTTATCTCAGTCTCTTCATTCAAGCTCAATCATGGACACTTACTGACAGCTGTGGCTGCTTTGCGTGATGTATTGTTGTCTCTACCTTCTTGCCCTTTGTGCTGTTGTCTGTGCCCAATAATGTTTGTACCATGTTTTGTGCTGCTACCATGTTGTGTTGCTACCATGTTGTTATCATGTTGTTTTGTCATGTGTTGCTGCCTTGCCATGTTATTGTCTTAGGTCTCTATGTATTGTTGTGTTATCTCTCTTGTCGTGATGTATGTTTTGGCCTATATTTAGATATATTTTATTATTTTTAATCCCCGCAGGAGGCTTTTTGCATTTTGGTAAATAAGAATTTGTTCTGCACCGACTTGCCAGGTTAAATAAAAATACCATGCGAGTGTGCTTGGTGAATGATATCTGTGGAGTTAATGGTTATGCAAAAGATTAAGCTGTGTATAATTGAAAAGCTGTCCATTGGTTTGATTTACAACCTTATTGGCTGATTGTGCCAAAGTGCTGAGTCTGGATATAATCCCATGAGAGTGTGTGTGTGCGTGCGTGTCTTTGTGCATGTGTTGTGAGAGAGCGCGAAAGCGAGGGAGTACAGAGCGGAGAAGAGATGGAAAGAGAGACAGTTCAAAGGAAAAGACAAATTGCTGAACAAGAAAACAGGGGATGATCTCTATGTGTGCATGCATGACGAAAAGAAATATTCACTGTATACTAACCTCGCTTTTTCCCCAATTCCCCTGCTTTTCAGGAATACCTTTGGGGAATATCGAAATAAAACGAGGGTAAGTTACACAGATGTCAAAACCGATTCTTCTCATTGGGATACGTTGCTTCGTAGGCCATTTGTTTACCGAACACGCAGCGGTGGATTTGTTTGTTTACCCATCGTCGCTAGTTTGTTTGGAAGGCGAGGTCCTCAGAGTACACTTTAAAAGGCAGCTGTGTCTTCGGGCTGAGCTATAACTAGCAGCAGATACAACGCTTTAGCACTAACAATCAGACCCAGGTTAGCCCTCCCATCGTGTGCACACTTATCCACATCAAGGTCCCTGGGTTGAGGGCTGAGTCACTGCTTGGGGCTGCATGGGTTTTATTTAGTGTACTACATGAAAACATGATTTTACATTAGGGAACGCAATGTTCCCTTATGGCAAAAACCCAGGGGTGAGCACTGAGAGAACCTAGGTTTGTTCTGTCTTAAGAAAAGACGATACACACATTTGTAAACAGACATGCACAGACACATACAGTACAACTGACACAGATTCCCACACATGCCCCCCCCCCCCCATTCTCTCCTAACCCTTCTAATAATAGATCTCTCACTAACTGCTGGGCAGCAGTATTGCATTGTCAGAGGTGTTCTGTGACAGATATTAATGACACTGTGGCGATCATGATGGAATTACTTTATGATGATGCTGCTGCGTTCAATCTCAGGCTCAACCGGAGAGCCTGGCGCACGACAGACTTTCATGAGTTCTGGAAGCATACGTATCCACTGACAACCAAGTGTTCCTCAGCGGCGTCTTTGGCTAAAACATTCAGATGAATACGTAGGCTCCCAGGGAGGGCTGTAGAAGAACCTATGGCTGCTTCCCAAATGGCACCCTATTCCCTACATTGTGCACTACATTTGACCAGGGCCCTATGGCGCGCGCAAGTACACACATACACACGGACACATGCACCTACACACACTTACCATAGCTGAGACGGTGAATGTGCCAGGGTTTATCACTAGCTCTGTGGGTTGAAAGGAGCACATGAAAGAGTGATGACAGCCGCAGAGCACAGAACGAGGGAGAGCTCGGTTTGTTGTTTTGGGAAGTTTATTGTTTTGGAAATTTTTGATGTTTTGTTACTACAGTAGGTAGCTAACTTTGGATCCCTCTCCATGTTTGGCATCAGTTGCTGGGACCGTTACTATCTGTCCAGTGATCCTGTCGACGAAGGTCGGGTCTGAGGAGCTGTTTGGTGTATTTGTATTTATTATGGATCCCCATGGCAGCAGGTACTGTTCCTGGGGTCCGGCAAAATGAAGGCAGTTATACAATTTTAAAAACATTACAATACATTCATTAAAGAGCCCTTAGGCCATTACTCCACTAGCACATATCTACAACGCAAAATCCATGTGTACATGTGTGTATTGTGCGTATGTTATCGTGTGTGTATGCATGTGTCTGTGCCTATGTTTGTGTTACTTCACAGTCCCCGCTGTTCGATAAGGTGTATTTTCACCTGCTGTTTAAATCTGATTCTACTGCTTGCATCAGTTACCTGATGTGGAATAGAGTTCCATGTAGTCATGGCTCTATGTAGTACTGTGCGCCTGTGAAGAGACTTTTGGTGGCATGTCTTGTGGGGAATGCATGGGTGTCCGAGCTGTGTGCTAGTATTTTAAACAGACAGCCCGGTACCTTCAGCTTGTCAACACCTCTTACACAAATAAGTAATGAGGAAGTCAATCTCTCTTCCACTTTGAGCCATGAGAGATTGACATGCATATCATTAATGTTAGCTCTTCATGTACTTCTTCAGGCTAGGGTAATTATTTCTCAATTTCCGCCTGACTGACGTGCCCAAAGTAAACTGCCTGTTGCTCAGGCCCTGAAGGCAGGATATGCATATAATTGGTACCATTGGAAAGAAAACATTGTAGAAATGTTAAAATAATGTAGGCGACTACAACACAATAGATATGGTAGGAGAAAGCCTATGCTCTTACAATTTGAAAGTATAGGGAAATAATTAAATCTAGCTCCAGGTATGCAATTCCTATGGCTTCCACTGGGTGTCAGCACTCTATGTTCAAGGTTTCAGGCTTGTTTCTTCCAAAACGAGTAAGAATAATGAGTTGTACTACAGGGCCATAATATTGGAAATTCGTGTATGCGCGCGCGATGAAGACAAGGTTCACCTGCTAATATCGTTTTCCTATTGAACATACTTCTTTCCATATGACATATTATAGTTTGATTACATTTTAGGGTATCTGAGGAGTCAATAGAAACGTATTTTGACTTGTTTTAACAAAGTTTAGTAGTAGATTTTTGGATTCCTTTCTCTGCATGTTGAACGAGTGTTGAACGAGACTTTTTGTGATATAAAGAAGGATTTTACCTAACAAAATGACACTACACGTTATAGCTGGGACCCTTTGGATGACAAATCATAGGAAGATTTTCAAAAAGTAAGTGAATTTTTAATCACAATTTGTGAATTTATGAAACCTGTGCCCCACATATTTTGATGTGGGGCGCCGTCCTCAAACTATCGCATGGCATGCTTTCGCTGTAATGGCTACTGTAATTTGGACAGTGCAGTTAGATTAACAAGAATTTAAGCTTTCAACCGATATAAGACACTTCTATGTAGCTAAATGTTTAATGTTCATAATTTGTATGATTATTTATTTGAATTGCGTGCCCTCCAGTTTCACCGGAAGTTGTCCCGCTACCAGGACGCCTATCCTTCGGGCCAGCCGTGCTGCTTTGTTCTGAGCCAACTGCAATTTTCCCAAGTCCCTCTTTGTGGCACCTGACCACACGACTGAACAGTAGTCCAGGTACGACAAAACCAGGGCCTGTAGGACCTGCCTTGGTGATAGTGTTGTTAACTTCTTATGGGCAGGTGGGACGGTAGCATCCCTGAAATTGCAGAGCGTGAAATTCAAACTACAGAATAATAAATATTTAACTTTCATAAAATCACAAGTGTAATACATCAAAATAAAGCTTAACTTCTTGTTAATCCAGCCGCTGTGTCAGATTTCAAAAAGGCTTTACGGCGAAAGCACACCATGCGATTATCTGAGGACAGCGCCCCGCATACAAAAGCATGAAAAACATATTTCAACCAGGCAGGTGCGACACGAAAGTCAGAAATAGCGATATAATAAATGCCTTACCTTTGATGATCTTCTTCTGTTGGCACTCAAAGGTCCCAGTTACATCACAAATGGTCCGTTTGTTCGATAATGTCGGTCTGTGGTGGTATGCAGACAGCTATGAAAAATACAGATGAAAACTCTTTAGGTAGATAGTATGGTCTACAGCTTATCATGAGATACTCTACCTCAGGCGAGCAAAGCCTCGAGACTTCCTTAGATATCGTTTACATTTATGCATAGGCCCCCGCCCTGTGTCTTACCAGAGGCTGCTGCTATCCTGCCAATAGAATCTATAACCCGCCAGCTGTATGTTCTCAATGTCATCGTTCAGCCACGACTTGGTGAAACATAAGATATTGGTAGGATATACGTGCTTTCAGTTCGTCCCATTAATTTGACAGCGATTGAACATTAGCTATCAGGAAGGCAAAGGCAGATTAGCCACTCGTTGGCTGATCCTCACAAGGCACCCTGATCTTTTTCCGCAAAATCTCTGTTTCCTTCTCCAGCAAATGACGGGAATCTGGCCTGGTCTGGTGTCTGTAGTATATCCCTCCCCTCTGACTCATTGAAGATCGGTCATAAGAGATGGTAGGAGCAACATTATGTACAAAACAAGTTGCGAAAAATAATAAATAGCATGGTTGGTTAAGAGCCAATGAGATGGCAGCCATCCCCTCCGGCGCCATCATGAAATCCAGCTGTTAATGACCTGAGAGATTAAACACTAGAGGACATCAGTTTTGTATGTGAATCCGTGATAACAATGACAGAGAAATCGGATTATCTCGAGGGACAATCAAGACTGAACAACATGTCTGTGGACCTGCTTACAGAATCTCCACGAGACCTGGACGGAGTCTGAGGACAACGTGAGGGAAATGATCTCTGAGAAACTGAAGATTGAGATGGAGCATGCCCACAGGACTGGAAAACTCCCCACCGGCCCAGGTGACAGACCCAGGCCGATAGTGTTCAAGTTCCTGAGGTTTAACCTTTTATGGCTGCAGGCCGGTGTCGGGCTCAATATGACAACAGCCCGTCCAAGTGCAGGGCGCGAAATTCAAAATATATTTTTTAGAAATATTTAACTTTCACACATTAACAAGTCCAATACAGCAAATGAAAGATAAACATCTTGTGAATCCAGCCAACATGTCCGATTTTTTTAAATGTTTTACAGCGAAAACACCACGTATATTTATGTTAGCTCACCACCAAATACAAAAAAGTACAGACATTTTTCACAGCACAGGTAGCATGCACAAAACCAACCAAACTAACCAAGAACCAACCAAACTAACCAAGAAACAACTTCATCAGATGACAGTCTTATAACATGTTATACAATAAATCTGTTTTGTTCGAAAAAATTGCATATTTGAGGTATAAATCATAGTTTTACATTGCAGCTACAATCGGAAATAGCACCGAAGCAGCTAGAACAATTACAGAGACCAAATTGAAATACCTAAATACTCATCATAAAACATTTCTGAAAAATACAGTACAGCAAATGAAAGACCAACATCTTGTGAATCCAGCCAATATTTCCGATTCTTTAAGTGTTTTACAGCGAAAACACAATATAGCATTATATTAGCTTACTACAATAGCCAACCACACAGCTACATTGATTCAAGGCAACAGTAGCGATAGCGACAAAACCAGCAAAAGATATTAATTATTTCATTAACCTTCATAAACTTCATCAGATGACAGTCCTATAACATCATATTACACAATACATATATGGTTTGTTCGAAAATGTGCATATTTAGAGCTGAAATCCGTGGTTATACATTGTGAAAAATTTGCATCTTTTTCCCAGAATGTCCGGATATATTTCTGACACTCACCCATTCTGACCAAATAACTATTCATAAACTTTACTAAAAAATACATGTTGTATAGGAAATGATAGATACACTAGTTCTTAATGCAATCGCCGTGTTAGAATTCTAAACATAACTTCAGTACGACATGCAGCTTACGTTATAGCGAGAGAGCGCCCAAAATCTGGGCGCAAACTAATAGTAAACATGTTCGACAAATATATGAAATAACATCATAAATGGGTCCTACTTTTGATGATCTTCCATCAGAATGTTGTACAAGGGGTCCTTTGTCCAGAACAATCGTTGTTTGGTTTTAGAATGGCCTTTTTCCCTCTCGAATTACCAAGCAAAACTAGCCAAGTGGCGCTAAGCTGTCCATCGTCACCAAACGCAGAGAACGCAACACGCCTAAACTCCCGAAAAAATTTCAATAATCGGATAAAACTATATTGAAAAAACATACTTTACGATGATATTATCACATTTATCAAATAAAATCAAAGCCGGAGATATTAGACGTCTATAGCGAATGCTTTTCAGAAGCCAATACTGATGACCTTTATGCGCTTCCTGAACAAAGGAATTCGGGGGTCATGTCATTCCAAGCTCTCTCTTTTGACCATAGAAATACCTAGAAACACCATTTCACCTCTCACAGCCTATTGACATCTAGTGGAAGGCGTATGAAGTGCATGTATACTAATAGATTTCAAGCACATTTATAGGCAGGCCCTAGAACAGAGCCTCGATTTCAGATTTTTCACTTTGACAGGAAGTTTGCTGCAAAATGAGTTCTGTTTTACTCACAGATATAATTCAAACGGTTTTAGAAACTTGAGAGTTTTCTATCCAATAGTAATAATAATATGCATATTGTACGAGCAAGAATTGAGTACGAGGCCGTTTGAAATGGGCACCTTTTATCCAAGCTACTCAATACTGCCCCTGCAGCCATAAGAAGTTAAGGACAATGTAGCTGTTGTGGACAGAGCCAAGAACTTGAGAGGAATGTACATCTTCCTCAACGAGGACTATCCTGAAGCTGAAGCTTCCAGAGCGTGTAGGGACATTGCTTACATCCTCTATGACAGGCTCATTGTCCACCCTCCCTCCCAAAAGCCTGGAAGGGATGAGAGAGCCAAGCCTATGGGTTCATAGCTTCAACCCCACAGCACACACACCAACTGATTAATACACTGCAGAATGTATATATTTTTTCTCATGCTTTGTTTGCTCTTTTCCATATTATGTCTATCTCTGATAAACTACCGCAGAAAGGGCTGAAAATAGCCCAAATAAATATATGTACCCTTAGAAATAAGGTTAAGGATATCAATGACTTGCTAACATCTGATAACATTCATATATTAGCCATTTCTGAGACTCACTTAGATAATACATTTGATGATACAGCAATAGCAATACAAGGATATGACATCTATAGAAGATACAGGAATGCTGGTGGGGGAGGTGTTGCTCTCTCTCTCTCTATATATATATATATATATATATATATTCAGAGGCATATCCCTGTAATGCTTAGAGAAGATCTTATGTTAAGTGCTATTGAAGTTTTGTGGTTGCAGGTTCACCTGGCACATCTAAAGCCTTTTATTTTGATGTGTTGCTATAGGCCACCAAGTGCTCACAGTCAGTATCTAAATAATATGTATGAAACGCTTGATGGTGTATGTGATGTGAACAGACTGGACCTACTCTGTTGGGGACCTGAATATTGACTGGTTTCCGTTAAGTTGTCCGCTCAAGAGGAAGCTTCTCACTGTAGCCAGTGCCTGTAATCTGGTTCACGTTATTAATCAACATACCAGGCTGTTTACAAACACTACAGGAACAAGATCATGCACATGTATTGATCACATTTGTACTAATACTTTGTAGAACTTTGTTCTAAAGCTGTATCCATACCCATTTGATGCAGTGATCACAATATAGTGGCTATATCCAGGAAAGCCAAATCTCCAAAAGCTGGGCCTAAAATAGTGTATAAGAGATATTGCAAAACACTCTTGTGGATGATGTTAAGAATCATCTTAAACATATTTGTTTTTCTGATGTGATGAATAAGGATCATCCAGACTCTGCACTTGATGAATTTATGAAATTGCTTCATCGAATTATTGATAAACATGCACTTGTTAAAAAACTGAATGTTAGAACTTTTAAGGCTCCAAGGCTTGATGAAGAATTGAAAAACTGTATGGTTGAAAGAGATGGGGCAAAAGTTGTGGCTAATAAGTCTGACTGCACATCTGACTAGCTTGACATACTGCAAACTGAGAAATTATGTGACTAAACTCAACAAAAATAAGAAGAAACTGTATTATGAAGCCAAGATCAATGATGTAAAGAATTATTAAAAAACACTTTGGAGTACTTTAAATGAAATTATGGGCAGAAAGACAACTTCAACTCCATCTTTCATCGAGTCAGATGGCTTATTCTTCACAAAACCATTTGATATTGACAATTAATTGAATGATTACTTAATTGACAAAGTGGACAAACTTAGGCAGAAAATGCCAACAACAAACAATTGTACTAATGCATAAAAAAAACTAATAATGAAAGAAAAGCATTGTAAGTTTGAATTTTGTAAAGTTAGTGTGGAAGAGGTGGAAAAATTATCATTCCAAATGATAATATGGAGTTGTTTCCCCTTTTGCTGCTATGACAGCTTCCACTCTTCTGGGAAGGCTTTCCAATAGATGTTGGACCATTGCTGGGGGGACTTGCCTCCGTCAGCCACAAGAGCATTAGTGAGGTCGGACACTGATGTTGAACGATTAGGCCTGGCTCGATCCCAAAGTTGTTCGATGGGGTTGAGGTCAGGGCTCTGCGCAGGCCAGTCAAGTTCTTCCACACCAATCTCGACAATCCATTTCTGTATGGACCTCACTTTCTGCACGGGGTCATTGTCATGCTGATACATGAAAGGGCCTTCCCCAAACTGTTGCCACAAAGTTGGAAGTACAGAATTGTCTAGAATGTCATTGTATGCTGTAGCTTTAAGATTTCCCTCCACTGGAACAAAGGGGCCTAGCCCAAACCATGAAAGACAGCCCCCTCCTCCACCAAACTTTACAGTTGGCACTAAGCTTTGGGGCAGCGTTCTCCTGGCATCCGCCAAACCCAGATTCATTCATCGGACTGCCAGATGGTGAGGCGTGATTAATCACTCCAGAGAATGGGATTCCATTGCTCCAGAGTCCAGTGGCGGGGAGTATTACACTTCTCCAGCCGACGCTTGGCATTGCGCATTCTGATCTTAGGCTAGTGTGAGACTGATCGGCCATGGAAACCCACGACTCTCTCTCTCTATAAACTGACGTAATTTTAGACCCTAACCGCTCAGTAAATATATATGTCATAATGCATGATGATAAGAATACACATTTGTCCAAAACATCTGCCTTTGTGTAGGTAATCCTTACAGGGATTGAACCCACAACTGAGCCACACAGCACCACACCGCCTAGTTAAAATTGTTTCAGCATGAATCTGAAGAGACATCTTGTGGTGATGGTGAGACACTGACCACTGTAGGGAAATACTGGTGGTCTTAAAAAAATACAGAATATGTGTAAACTGCATAATGAAACACTGGGTGGCACTAGATCCTAATCTTAAAATGGTTTTGGTTTAGTACTTCAATGCGATCGAATAGTGTTAATGCCTGAAATAGAAAATACCGCTAACGGTATAGCAGTACTATTAGGGACAGGATCGGGGGCGTCACCACCTTTTCATAACATTCAGGGCTCAGCTCCGAAGACCAGAGGCTTCACCTTTCAAATATACCACTGCATGCATATCATCTTATTTATGGGTCTGATAAATAGATCATTCAACCACACAAATAACAGGCTACTCTGACATATTGAGATCAATAAAAAGAAAGACCCAGTCTTAAATGCAACTAATAGCATGGGCCAATATCAGGAGGAAATTATAAAGTCCACCATCTTTCCAGTGGCACTCACTCATCCAAACAGTTTTTTCCTGCTATTATATTTTGAAATATTGTGGAAGGCCTTTAGCTGCAGCCTGCTGTTCATTGACAGCCACGTTGACTGCCACAACTCAACAATCAGCTGTTTGATATTTGCGTGCAGGCTGCCCAATTGCAGGCTTCCCAACTGTAGGCCTATATGATGTGACAAAACATGTATTTTTTTAAAGAAGCTATTGATCCTCTGTTGCTAAATTATTGTCTCTGGTGTAGAATGTTCAATGATTTCATTTGTTTCTGTACGGACATTTTATAATTTGGCAACCGTATTGCAATTTATTCTGCAGCACTTCCAGCACCCATTTCTGCAGCTATGATTTCTTCCATGCACTGTGCTCTTCCCAAGGCCAAATAATCAACCGTTCATATTATTCATTTAATGGATTGTGGACAGTAACATCATATGAGGTCATTGCGGAGGTAGGCCTACTGTTACGATAACATTTCAAATAAAATTTCAAGAGTATTGGAAAGTTCATGAAGACATCCGGGAAGCTCATTAGGTATAGGCAATATAGGCCTAGTGTGTGTGTGTAGAGGATTTCTGCATTGCTTTCAGTTACTAAACTAATGATCATGAGCACTCAACTTAACTGAACCAACATTTCCCAACATTTCCCAGCCTAATTGTAACCAAAGGTCAATACCGAGATTCAGTGAATACAAAAATCTGACATTGATTGATTGATCAAGACAAGTTCCCATGCTTGTCTCAAAGCAGCTCAATGGCGCTGTCCCTATCAAAACGGTGCTGAAATGACCATCTAGGAGACCACATATGGCAATTGCTGTATATTTATTATAACGGTGGGATGACTTTGGGAGTTTCACGTAACCACGGCTCTATGAAGTAAGTGGCGCATTCACCTGACAATTCGTTTTTTTTACCCCATCGTAGTAGTGCAAAAGATTTGCGGCTGAACCAAAAGCCTGGTGCTGGTGGTGATCCTGGACAGCATAATGTATATAATTTTACAGGCCTATTATATTGTAAAATGTGAGAGAGATATATCTAAGATGTATGCATGAATGCATTTATCCAAGTCGCTTTGGATAAAAGCATCATGGCATATAATGTATATTATAAATGATGATGTACAGTACCTTGATGGTTGCAATTTGGTTAATTGAACACCTCATATTTACAACCTTGGCTAAATTGTGTGGCCTGGCCTTCATTGCCCAGTGGATCACCGGATTCCTAATTTCTTGTCTAGAGTGCATTCGGAAAGCATTCAGACCACTTGAATTTTCCTTTTGTTTGTTGATGTTACAGTCTTAATCTCAAATGGATAAAAAAAAAAAAAAAAAATCATCAATCTACACACAATACCCCATAATGACAAAGCAAACAGGTTTTGAGAAAGATTTTTTTACAAATATATAAACTCAGCAAAAAAAAGAAACGTCCTCTCACAATCAATGGCATTTATTTTCAGCAAACTTAACATGTGTAAATATTTGTATGAACATAACAAGATTCAACAACTGAGACATAAACTGAACAAGTTCCACAGACATGTGACTAACAGAAATTGAATAATGTGTCCCTGAAAAAGGGGAGTGGGTAACAGTCAGTATCTGGTGTGTCCACCAGCTGCATTAAGTACTGCACTGCATCTCCTCCTCATGGACTGCACCAGATTTCCCAGTTCTTGCTGTGAGATGTTACCCCCTTCTTCCACCAAGGCACCTGCAAGTTTATTTCTGGGGGAATGGCCCTAGCCCTCACCCTCCGATCCAACAGGTCCCAGACGTGCTCAATGGGATTGAGATCCGGGCTCTTCGCTGGCCATGACAGAACAATGACATTCCCGTATTGCAGGAAATCACACACAGAACGAGCAGTATGGCTGGTGCCATTGTCATTCTGGAGGGTCATGTCAGGACGAGCCTGCAGGAAGGGTACCACATGAGGGAGGAGGATGTCTTCCATGTAACGCACAGCGTTGAGATTGCCTGCAATGACAACAAGCTCAGTCCGATGATGCTGTGACACACCGCCCCAGACCATGACGGACCCTCCACCTCCACCTCAATCCCGCTCCAGAGTACAGGCCTTGGTGTAACGCTCATTCCTTCGATGATGAACGCAAATCCGACCATCACCCCTGATGAGACAAAACCGCGACTCGTCAGGGAAGCACACTTTTTGCCAGTCCTGTCTGGTCCAGCAACGGTGGGTTTGTGACCATAGGCGACATTGTTGCCGGTGATGTCTGTTGAGGATCTGCTTACAAGGCCTCAGTCCAGCCTCTCTCAGCCTATTGCGGACAGTCTAAGTATTGTTGGAGGGATTGTGCATTCCTGGGGTAACTCGCGCAGTTGTTGTTGCCATCCTGTACCTGTCCCACAGGTGTGATGTTCGGATGTACCGATCCTGTGCAGGTGTTGTTACACGTGGTCTGCCACTGCGAGGACGATCAGCTGTCCGTCCTGTCTCCCTGTAGTGCTGTCTTAGGCGTCTCACAGCACGGACATTGCAATTTATTGCCCTGGCCACATATGCAGGCCACATATGCAGTCCTCATGCCTCCTTGCAGCATGCCTAAGGCATGTTTACACAGATGAGCAGGGACCCTGGGCATCTTTATTTTTTATTTTTTCAGAGTCAGTATAAAGGCCTTTTAGTGTCCTACGTTTTCACAAGTGTGACCTTAATTGCCTACCGTCTGTAAGCTGTTAGTGTCTTAACGACCGTTCCACAGGTGCATGTTCATTAATTGTTCATTGTTCAATGAACAAGCATGGGAAACAGTGTTTAAACCCTTTACAATGAAGATCTATGAAGTTATTTGGATTTTTACAAATTAACTTTGAAAGACAGGGTCCTGAAAAAGGGACGTTCATTTTTTTGCTGAGTATAAAGAAATACCTTATTTACATAAGTATTCAGACCCTTTGCTATGAGACTCAAATTTGAGCTCAGGTGCAACCTGTTTCCATTGATAATCGTTGAGATGTTTCTACAACTTGATTGAAGTCCACCTGTGGTAAATTCAATTGATTGGACATGATTTGGAAAGACACACACCTTGTCTGTATAAGGTCCCACAGGTGACAGTACATGTCAGAGCAAAAATCAAGCCATGAAATCAAAGGAATTGTCCGTAGAGCTCCGAGACAGGATTGTGTCGATGGGGAAGTGTACCAACAAATGTCTGCAACATTGAAGGTCCTCAAGAACACAGTGGCCTCCATTATTCTTAAATGCAAGAAATTTGGAACCACCAAGACTCTTCCTAGAGCTGGCTGCCAAACTGAGCAATCGGGGGAGAAGGGCCTTGGTCAGGGAGGTGACCAAGAACCCGATGGTCCCTCTGATAGAGCGCCAGAGTTCCTCTGTGGACATGGGAAAACCTTCCAGAAGGACAACCATCTCTGCAGCACTCCACCAATCAGGCCTTTATGGTAGAGTGGCCAGACGGAAGCTACTCCTCAGTAAAAGACAAATGACAGCCTCTTGGAGTTTCCCAAAAAGCACCTAAAGGACTCAGAACATGAGAAACAAGATTCTCTGGCCTAATGAAACCAAGATTGAACTATTTTAGCCTGCATGCTAAGTGTCACGTCCAGAAGAAACCTGGCACCCTCCCTATGCTGAAGCATGATGGTGGCATCATCATGCTGTGGGGATGTTTTTCAGCAGCAGGGACTGGGAGACTAGTCAAGATTGAGGAAAAGATGAACGGAGAAAAATACAGAGAGATCCTTGATGAAAACCTGCTCCAGAGCACTCAGGACCTCAGATTGGGGCGAAGGTTCACCATCCAACAGGACAACGACCCTAAGCACACAGCCAAGACAGCGAGGGGATGTTCGGGGATGTGCCAGGAGTGGCTTCGGGACAAGTCTCTGAATGTCTTTGAGTGGCCCTGCCAGAGCCCGGACTTGAACCCGATTGAACATCTCTGGAGAGACCTGAAAATAACTGTGCAGCGACGCTCCCAATCCAACCTGACAGAGCTTGAGAGGATCTGCAGAGAAGAATGGGAGAAACTCCCCAAATACAGGTGTGCCAAGCTTGTAGCGTCATACCCAAGAAGACTCAAGGCTGTAATCACTGCCAATGGTGCTTCAACAAGGTACTGAGTAAAGGGTCTGAATACTTATGTAAACGTTTTTGCCACACAATTTTCCATCTAAGATGTTTGGTGCAGTATATCTCAAGTGAAAAAAATTGCATGAAAACTCTCCCTGAATGACAACAAACACTTGAAGAGATTCTCCAGTACTTTTGCATACTTTTTAGCCAGTAGTTCTGAGAGTAGCACTCATTAGCCAAAAGTGGTCCCCGAAAATGGTGTACTACGTCACATATCTGCAGATATGTTCACCACGTTATTGCTCTCTCTCTCTCGCTCTGCTGTGTCCACTGAGCCGTTGGTCAACTTCACTGGATAACGCTGGGCAGGCCTCTTGCTATCTGTCACTCAAATGCGAGGGGCTGAAGCTCATTGGGTAGAACTTGATTTGCTAGTGGGCTGGCCCACGTGGGGGGGAAATGTAAGGGAAATGGTGCTGCACAACTTAAAGAAAACAGTTGCTTGAAAATAGGAATTTTGCAAGACAGTAATTCTACTCACAGATTATGCATGTAAGCACTACACAGACACATCCAGACAAAATGCAGAAGGTTTAAAAAATACTTTCTTAGCTGCCAAAGTACCATCTTTAATTGAAGAATCCCGTCCGTTGTTCCCACTCTTCCTAGGAGTAGTACTGTTGACCATTTGCAGACGAATGGGCGTAGACTTCGACTACCGAACTTCGACTTGCCTCCAGAATTTTTTTTTGTGTGGGCAAACAGAAAAAAACTCATAATATATGCGTGAATTGACAGTCCACGTTTCGACTGGGAAGCATGCGACAGGATTTAGGATGGACCACTCACCAGTCCACATCATATACCCCTCCCATACCATTGTGACTCGTCCTTTCCAGCTTTGTTCCAGAAAATGTGATAGCTATGTAACCAGGCCAGCCAAGGACAGTACAGCTCGGCACAGTAGTTTGAAAAGGGTAATAGATCTCCAAGGTGAACATGACTCCATCAGTGTGCACACACAGACGTAGCCATGCACGCACACACACACACACACTTCCTGTCCCCTTTCCTCACCTGTCCCTCTGGTCACCTCTCTGCTTCTTTATTGTTCATCTCTGATGTGTAGCAGCATGCGTTGGAGAATGTTCCAACGCTGACGCGGGATTTGCTGAGGCCCCCTGCTGCGTCTCCTCGCTCCAGGAAGTGAATATATCTCCACCCAGGCTCCCATCTTCCTCTGTGACCTCTCAGTCAATCATGTGCATATTTACGACTGGGCAGAGCGAGAGAGAGTCACTTTAAATTCAGACAGAGGTTTAGGCCCTAATGACTGCATCGGAGGGACAGGGATGTCTGCTGAATCGTATTAGTTAAACATGGAGGCTTTGAGGGAGAATGGAAGGAGAGAGAAGGGCGGTTCTGAGAAGAAGCAAAAACGCAGGACTCTGAATGATGTCAAATATGACAACCATGGGCTTTTTTCTACTTTAAATGCGACAGTTGGCCTTCGTAGCCCAGTGGGTCACCGGATTAGTTGCGTCATGTTCAGTAGGCACGAAACAGAAAAAAAAGGGGAGGTACAATCTGAACTCGTTGAAATAAGATACAATGGTTTCCGTCTTCTGTTGCCAAGTGTGGCACTAATGAATTCCATTAATTGATTGGTCAACGTGAGGAATGGCAAGGACAGACACACCAGCTGATTATCGTAGTGTAAATCAATGGCTAATCCTCATTGACGTAGTGTGGTGAAACCCAACAGGCCTCTTGTGCCCTCTAGAGAGACCTCATGATCCCACCACGGAAACAGCTGTCCTACAGTGGGGGATATACTGTCATAGGAAGTTAAGAAAAAGGAAGTCATAGACTTCTCTCTCTACTACCGCACAGCAAGCGATACTGATGCACCAAGTCTGGAGCCAACAGGACCCTGAACAGCTTCTACCCCCAAGCCATAAGACAGCTAAATAGTTAGTGCAGGTAGCTTTTTGGTTAACTATTTAACTATCTGCATTGACCCTTTTTGCACGAACTTTTTTTACTCATCACATACACTGCTGCTACTGTTAATTATCTATCCTGTTTCCTAGTCACTTTATTCCTAGTTATATGTACATATCTACCTCAATTACTTCATACCCCTGCACATCCACTCTGTACTGCTACCCCGTTTATACAGCCAAGTTATATTTACTCATTATGTATTTATTATTAAGTGTTGTACATTTTCTATTATTTCTCTATCTTCTTTCTCTCTGCGTTGTTGGGAAGGGCCCGTAAAGTAAGCATTTCACTGTTAGTCTACCCCTGTTGGTGACGAAGTGTGACGAATATAATTGTATTAAATATTTGTATTTGGTTTGAAGAGAAAGGTGCGATTCCAGGTTATCATTTTTGTAATCATGTTGCACAAATGATCTGGAGTTCTATGTATAAAACGTTTCACATTCGACTGCTGATCTACACTCAATAGTTTCAATTGGATGACATGTTATACTAACACCTTGAATACTTGAGCAATGATTGATTCAATTTGCCCCATACAATGGAATGAATGGAATAGAAACTTCCAGCTCAATCAAGCTCACCTCAAATATGTTTGTAAAATACATTCAGGTAGGCTATTTGAGGTGCAGCTTGAGGTTCCATTGTACCACGTAAACTAAGTGTAGGATCACACATTGTCCACATCGCGCCATTTAAAAGTCATTTCCAAATGCAGTCGCCGCGAATGCAGGAACATTGCCTTTTTAAAAGCTGCATTGTCGACAAAGCGCAAACGGATTGATTCCCAGCCTAAATCAATCACTGCTCAAGTATTTGAAAGTGTTTGAAAATGTATTTAACCCAGACCTGTTATGAGCCCAACCATCTCACTGGGCCATGGCTCTGGCAGACCTGCTCTGACTTGGAGCCAAGGCAAGGCACTGGGAACTTATGAGCTTTCATTTACATAACAATGGCTAACTGTTAACTTTGACACCTTCTCACAAGTCTTGAATGATGCCGAGGTTGTTGATTCTGCTCATCACAAGTATATCAAATCAAATTGTACTCGTCACATGCGCTGAATACAATAGGTGTAGACTTTACAGTGAAATGCTTACTTACGAGCCCATTCCCAACAATGCACAGTTAAAAAGAAATACAATTATTTGCTAAATATAAAAATGAAATAGTAACACAAAAACAATAACGAGGCTATATACAAGGAGTAATTGTAGCGAGTCAATGTGTAGATGTACGAGGTGGTGGAGGTAATTGAGGTAATACAGTATTTACATGTGGGTAGGAGTAAAAGTGACTAGGCAATCAGGATATATAATAAACAGAGTAGCAGCAGTGTGTGTGTCTGTGGCGTCAATATGCATTTGTGTCCGTTTTGTGTGTGTGTGTGTGTGTGTGTGTGTGTGTTGGGGTGTCAGTGTAGGATGTGTGAGTGTGTGGGTAGAGTCTAGTGAGTGTGCATAGAGCCAGTGCAAGATAGTCAGTGCAAAAACAATTAAGATAAGGAAATAAATAATAAATGGGTCAATGTAAATAGTCCAGGTAGCCATTTGATTAACTGTTCAGCAGTCTTATGGCTTGGCGGTAGAAGCTGTACAGGTGCCTTTTGGTCCCAGTATCAAGGCACAAGGCGAGACCCAGATGCAGACACAGGAGGAAGATGGTTGGAGTCTTACAATATTTATTAATCCAAAGGAGTAGGCAAGAGAGTGGTCGTGTACAGGCAAAAAGGTCAAAACCATATCAGAATCCAGGAGGTACAGTGGCAGACAGGCTCGTGGTCAAGGCAGGCAGAATGGTCAGGCAGGTGGGTTCAAAGTCCAGAAACTGGCAAGGGTCAAAACTGGGAGGACTAGTAAAAGGAGAATGCAAAAAGCTGGAGAACGGGAAAACCGCTGATTGACTTGGAAATATACAAGACGAAGTGGCACAGAGAGACAGGAGACACAGGGATAAATACACTGGGGAAAACAAGCGACACCTGGAGGGGGTGGAGACAATAAGTCTCTCTGTGGGACAGGTGAAACAGTTCAGGGTGTGACACCCAGACTTGGAGCTACGGTACCGGTTACCGTGCTGTAGCAGAGAGAACAGTCTATGACTTGGGTGGCTGGAGTCTTTCAACATTTGTAAGGACTTCCTCTGACACCGCCTGGTATAGAGGTCCTGGGTGGCAGAGAGTTTGGCACCAGTGATGTACTGGGCCGTACACACTAACCCCTGTAGCGACTTGTGGTCGTAAACCGAGTAGTTGCCATGCAGCCAGTTAAGATGCTCTCAATGGTGCAACTGTATAACTTTTTGAAGATCTGAGGGCCCATGCCTCCTGAGGGGGAGGAGGAGTTGTCGTGCCCTCTTCACGACTGCTTTGGTGTGCTGGGGACATAATAGGTCCTTAGTGATGTGGACACCGGTTAACTTTAAGCTCTTGACACGCTCCACTACTGCCTCGATGATTTGAATGGGAGTGTGTTCAGCCCTCCGTTTCCTGTAGTGCAAGATAAGCTCCTTTGTCTTGCTCACGTTGAGGAAGAGGTTATTGTTCTGTCACTGCACTGCCAGGTCTCCTCCCGCCTCCTCCCTATAGGCTGTCTCATCATCGTCGGTGATCAGGCCTACCACCATTGTGTCGTCGGCAAATTGAATGATGGTGTTGGAGTCATGCGCGGCCACGCAGTCATTGGTGAACAGGGAGTACAGGAGGGGACTGAGCATGCACCCCTGAGGGACCCCTGTGTTGAGGGTCAGCATGGCGGATGTGTTGTTGCCTACCCTCACCACCTGGGGGTGGCCTGTCAGGAGTCCAGGATCCAGCTGCAAATGGAGGTGTTCAGTCCCAGGATCCTTAGCTTAGTGGTGAGCTTGGAGGGCACTATGGTGTTGAATTCTGAGCTGTAGTCAATGAACAGCATTCTCACGTAGGGGTTCCTTTTGTACAGGTGGGAAACAGCAGTGTGGAGTGCAATAGAGATTGCGTCATCTGTGGAGTGGTATGCAAATTGGAGTGGGTCCAGTGTTTCTGGGATGATGGTGTTGATGAGAACCATGACCAATGCCTTTCAAAGCATTTCAGGCTACAGATGTGAGTGCTGCGGGGCAGTAGTCATTTAGACAGGTTACCTTGGCGTTCTTAGGCACAGGGACAATGCAGATTTGCTTAATAACATGTAGGTATTACAGACTGGGTCAGTGAGATTGTTGAAAACGACACTTGCCAGCTGGTCAGTGCATGCTCTGAGTATGCGTTATGATAATCCATCTGGCCCTGCCGCCTTGGGAATTTTAACCTGTTTAAAGGTCTCACTCACATTGGCTACGGAAAGCGTCATCATACTGTTGTCCGGAGAAGCTGGTGCTTTCACGCATGGTTCAGTGTTACTTGCCATCGCTTCTGGTTGGGATATGTACATTTGGTCACTGTGGGGACGTCGCGATGCACTTATTAATGAAGCCACTGACCGATGTGATAAACTCCTCAATGCCATCGACGAATCCTGGAACATATTCCAGTCTGTGCTCGCAAAATATTACTGTTACATAAAATCTGCGTCATCTGACCCCTTCCGTATTGCGTGTGTCACAGGTACTTCCCGTTTGAGTTTTTGCCTATAAGCAGGAATCAGGAGGATAGAGTTATGGTCGAATTTGCCTAATGGAGGGCGGGGGAGAGCTTTGTATGCGTCTCTGTGTGTGGAGTAAATGTGATCTAGAGTTTTATCCCTCTAGTTCAGTGGTTCCCAACCAGGGCTACTAGAACCCCTGGGGGTACTTGGCCTATCCACAGGGGGTACTTTGGAAGACTCCTGAGACCATAGGCCTACTGTTAAAATTTACATGAGGGGTTCTCCGGGCAAAGCAAAATTCAGTTGGTGGTACAGTAGCCAAAAGGTTGGGAACCACTGCTCTAGTAGGACAAGTGGCATGCTCGTGGAAGTTAGGTAAAACGTGTCGTGGAAATTCACCACTAATAACTAAAACTCAATTTAAAAGAATCAATCTTTATTATCACAGCCAGAGAGTTTCACAAACTCAATTCAAGCTTGATGAAAACTCTGACAAGTGCGTTCCCTTTCGGTCCTTATATATTGCCACACAAACACAAGTCATATAAACATGATTTACATTATTCATTATTAACGTTGGTTCCTGCATGTGACTGACTGATACCTCACGAGGCTTCTTCTCTCAAAGCTGAGACCTTGAAACTGAGATACTCTTTTTGGTTGCCAGAGCAATGTTCTGGGCATGCTGCCAAATTGCTTATCAGCGATATTACGGTTCACCCCCATGTACAATCAATCATTCACTCGCATGTTACCAAACCAAGAGATATAATTACAGAGCAGCATTATTCTAAACATACGATCTGATACAGAAAGAGAACATTTTAATCACAAATGGATTTCATTTTTCATGCTTTAAAATCACTGGCCACTATGAGCGCCGCTTCTGGATCAGCATTTTTTTGTTTGCTTATGGCCATATACATCCCATTGAGAGTGGTCTTAGTGCCAGCCTCCGTTAGCTGTGGTAAATAAATAACTACGAGAAATACAGATGAAAACACTTTGCACATAGTATGATCTACAGCTTATCATGAGGTATTCTAACTCAGGTGAGCAGAAAATCTGAAAAAGTTAAGATCAGCACAAAAAAATATACAAACTAGCATAATTGGTCAGGAGCCCATAAAACGTCCGCCATTCCCTTCGGCACCATTCTTCTTTAGTGTCCTGATGGAAACAATAACACTAGAGCTTACATTAACATAAAACACTGGCAACACCCTGGAATGGGGCTAAGTCTAGATGGAACACCACAATTAGTACCTACTAGGAGCTGTACCTCATATCCCATTCCCATGAGAACCTGGCACTCAGGGAAAACCCTACAGACAGACCTCTTCCCAGCCTTAAGGATCCATCCCCATCTCTCGCTTCTTGGGGAAGAAGAGGGAAGGAAAAAGGGCCTGAGTCACTAGGAGGAAGGAGGATAAATATTGGTTTTGTGGGCTCTCCGTGGAGCCCTAGACCTCTCTAAGAAAAGTTTCTCGAGAGTAACCAAAGCAAATAGTCCCGCATCGGCGAGGTCTGGCTCACCTCCGCTAGTGTGTTTGTTTACACAGACACAGAGGATGGCCGCCATGACAGACGGAGAACAGAGAGAGAGAGAGGTTTATACACACACACACACTTGTCGATCTTAGGGTTCCATACATGTATAAATTCTGCTTTTGTTTGTGTAGCTCAGGGTGCTACACAGAACGATAATAAGGACATATGGCACTTCCGATGCAACCTGCTTCTATCCTTCTTGTGTCTCTCCATTTCTCCACCTCCCCCTGCCCCAATCAGTCCATCTGTATGTCTGTGATTGCACCGCTCCCCTCAGCTCTGTGCGTTTTGTTGTGTAGGTGGGATCAGTGGCTTAAAGGAGCAGACCAAAGGATGCTGCTATGGATCACAAAGGGCTGCGTCCCAAATGGCACCCTGTTCCTTATATACTGCACTACTTTTGACCAGATCACTATGGGCCCAGGTCAAATGTAGTGCACTGCATAGGGAATGAGGTGCCATTTGGGATACAGACAGGGTGTTGGAGTGAGATTAGTTCACTCACAGTAGAAGAATAAACCAACCAAACAACCAACCAGGCAACCTGGGAGAGTGGGAGTAATGCCATCAGAGGGACAGATGGGTGAGAGCCATTGACCTGCTGACCTGTATGAGAATCTGGCTAGCTAATGCTAACACACACACACACACACACACGCGAGCAACAAGGCATGCACGCATGCACGCGTACGAACGCGCAAGCGCACACACGCATGCATTCACAAACACACCGACACACAGAAATACACCCACACTCAAATATTCAATCTCTCTTACACACACACACACACACACACACACACAGAGAAACACACACACCCTCCTTTGTGGCCTGCCCTCATGGTGGTCGGTCGCACTTCTAAAGGCTTAATCTGTCGGACCTTCCCCTCTGGTTAAGAGCACAAAAGGCCCCTCTCGCCTGACACAATGACACAAAGCCTGTTCACATACCTCTATACACATGTCCCGTTCCAGCCGAGACAGACAGACCACCCGTTCCCTGGAAACCAGCCCTCAGTCCGTCACAGGGGAGGGAAGGGCTAAGGGAGAGTCCTAAAATAGAACACTATCCCCTAGTGCACTACTTTTGACCAGGGCCCATTGGAGTGACAGGTAGGAGTGACAGGATGCATCCCAAAAAGTACCATATTCCCTATGTAGTGCACTACTTTTGACCAGGGTCCATACGGGAGGGAAGGGCTAAAGCAGTGACAAGCTGTCCCAGATAGCAACCTATTCCATGTAGTGAACTACTTTTGAACTATTCGCCTTATTTAGCCCCGCCCACTTGACACAGTTCCAAACGAACACGTTTGTGTTTTTGTTTCTGTTTCACAACTTCCGGCAACGCTAGCAAATGACCTCCGAGCGGTGGCTAGCTAATAATATAAAAAACGTGCATCATTAACACATCTTAACACAAAACATAGCTCACATTTGGGAACACACATCTTCGGAGGTCGGACGTACCCCATCCGTCCATGATTAATACTTGGATGGATGACATGATAAAATGGCCTGAAATGACGTATGGAGACATTTTTAATTACTTCGTGCTCTCTTTGGAAGTGGATGGTTCCACTATGGAAAATGACAGGAGTACAGAGGCGTATCAGTACCTCCACAGTGGTAAAATGGGCCAAGTTCTTCTTCACCAGGAGGAGGGGAAATGATTTTCGAAGCCAATCAAGCAGCTCTTACAACTCGGCTTGGGTACTTGCATCCAACAACGGATCAGTAGAGACGGCTGGATGCACTTGCATTTCTGGCCTTGGAAAGTCATGCAGCCATGTAGCCTCAATTTTGTGGAAGGTGGGTTAATAAGCAAAGTCACTTGCATTTCTGTGTCTAACATGACTGAACATAAGCGATTACAGCATACAAGCAGCATACATGTGTTGTGGTGAGAGTTACTATAATCCATAGGCTAATGTTATGATAGAGTTCTCAGGTTATATCTACGATCAATCTCCACATTACTTGCTCTTGTAATTTATGTTTACAGCCTACTTTCTTCGTTCCTTTTTATAGATGAAAGTGCACAATGCTGCCTTATCTAGACACAGAATGATATAATAGTCATGTTTAACATAGCAGTTAGACCAAACGCTTTGTAGGATGGAAGCTGAATTGAGAATGACATGATTTATTGGTTATGTATTTGTGGGTCAACAGAACTGCGGTATTAATGTGTGGAATCTGTAAGTATCCTGTCAAATCTCATGTTACATTTACATTTACATTTAAGTCATTTAGCAGACGCTCTTATCCAGAGCGACTTACAAATTGGAAAGTTCATACATATTCATCCTGGTCCCCCCGTGGGGAATGAACCCACAACCCTGGCGTTGCAAGCGCCATGCTCTACCAACTGAGCCACACGGGACCGATGTTGGTGAAGCAAGGTAGGTTTATGGAGTCCAGGTGAGTAGGGTATAACATGTATTTAAACATGTCAGCATCACATGTATTTCTTTAGTGTTATAGTTTTTCTGGGTGAATAAGGTTTGTAAAATACCACCGTGGTTGGGGGTAATGCCTAATGTATGGTAAGTATAAGTTGTATAATCTCATTGGGAACAATATCAAGGTAAGTTTATGATGAAACTCGCATGTGTTTTGATTAAATTGATCACATAGTCCTGTCACACAATTGTTAATAATGGGATTTTCTCTGAATGTCTTTTTGTTACAAACATTCTATCACAGGTGCAGAATGCAGTGTCCAGTGGGCTAACCGGCATAGCCTGCACAGATGAGCAGCGATAATGGAACGCAGGGACTCGGAGGGACCTTGAGCCAAAGCGGTTAAACAGCATTGACTTCACACACCATAAGGCCAGTGACCAATATGCAGAAAAGCATCCAGAATGTCCACCCCTGCCTCCCACTCCTGCATTCCACTCACAGGAGGAATTGAGTAGGAGCCTGAGACACCTGAATCTGCCTGAGGGGAGTCTGCTCTATCAGTCTGTTAATGCTGAACTCACAGTAATATCACAGCCAGTAGCATCCCAGGTAAAATTGGACTGAGAGTAATATTTATTTGTGGCTGTACCATTTTAACATATTTGATCTGATGTGTGTCTCTTCTGTTCAATGCTTTCAAACTCCATATAATAACTTTATATAGATTCTCTACTCTTTCCCGACCACATGAAGAGCGTGTCAATTACAACTTTCAGAAGTGCCTGTCCTTTTACAATTCATTTGTGAAACATGACCCGACCCGGTCGACTGCTTCGGAACAGATCACAAAGGAGCAGAGTGCCTTACACGTGTGGCATGACTCAAGGACGCTTAAAGTTACTGCGAGCTCAGCCAAGAAGATCCCTGTCAGGAAATCCACCAACCCTGGTAAGTTTCTCCAGGAGCATCTGTATCCCAGGTTCCCGAGGGAATGCAGGCACACGCTACGGGAAAGATAATGAGCTGATGGCCTCCAAGTGGCTGGAAGACTGTGGATACTCTGTGAACCACAGAGGCACTGTTGTCAGTGTTGAAGAGCCATGGCTATCAGCAAGCCCTGACGGGAGTGCTGAACTCCAGGGTGCTGTTGGAGATCAAGTGTCCTGTCATGTGGAAGGGCTGTGATTCTCTGGATGATGTCTTCAATGGGAAAGTCTGTGATGTGTAGGTGGTGGAGGGCACACCCCGACTGCAACCACATGGACCACGTGGCTACTACATGCAGGTGCAAATTGGTATGTTTTGCACAGGACTGAGAGAAAGTAAGATGCTCATCTGGACTCCGTCCTAGCAAGTTGTCATCCCTGCTCCCTATGATGCACAGTTCTGTGCAGAGGCTGTCCTGAGGTTGAAGGCATTCTACTTTACCCACAAGCTGTCATTTATTGTTGAAGAGCATCAGGCAGGCAGAGTGTCACTGAGTGACAAATATATGCAGCTCTGTAGAAGTATGTAGTCAGATGTCTCTCCTGTTTGTAGTTACTGTTAACACATTGTTTTTCAATTTAAAAGCCTGACAATGCATCAACAGTCACAGTATTGTGTAAATTATTGTTTTTTTATAAAAATGTATGAGTATGGAAAACAAACAATTTAGTCTAGTTGTTATATAATGAATTGACATTTATTTAACAATTTTTGACACAACTTTAATTCATATTGTGAAATCGACCCTGTGCATTGCGTTTGACGGGTCAGTTCATTCAGCATCTTCATGAATGATATCACCACGCAGGTTACTCAGGGCAGCACAGATTCAAAGTATTTTGCCCATTTTAGATGAGAGGTTGATTGGCACTGTCTGTGAAATGATTCTAAACCGTTGGGCCTTTGAATTAAGCGTTCCACATGAACCCTCACGTTAGCTATCCGTCTTGTACATGTGGTGTCGCCCTCTGACAGCTGTGTGCTTTTTTTTGTGAAGGCTGGAATTGTTCATGTGACCTTCCTCTCGTGTAGCAGATCACGGATTGTGAAGCCCTGGTCAGCCATGAGCTCATCACCTGGACAGAGGTACTCCAGGAACCCAGAATCCAAAGTTATATATTTGTCGCTACACTACATGTACCTCCATATGCTGAGGAGATGAACATCACTAGACCACAAGGTGCAATGGCCAACAGGTACTTGATTGTGTTCTGGGCGTAGTAATGGCTGAATGACTCCCCCCTTCAATCCAGATTCTTGCACTTCTGTAAAGCAGTTTCTGAGCAGTCGATAATGTAGATTTTTCCTGGGTAGTGGTCCTTAAAACATTGTGGCATTGTAGCACGGATGGTCGCCCTTGGCAGCCATGGAATGTACTCCCTCAGATTCTCTTCCATCGTGTCAATCCAATAACTAATCACTCGACTGACAATACTCTGGGAAACACCAAACCTTCCTGCTAGATACTGCTGCAGCAAGTTGAGCTTCAGCGTCATCAGTGTCATCAGGAGTTGCTCTGTCAGGTCTAACTGAAAGCTGCCTTTGTAGAGGGGTAGAAGATATTCTGCCAGGGTAGAAAAGGCAGCAAGAGACAAGCCTGTATGCAGTCAACAGAGTTCAATAAATCACCGTACTACATAGACAATAAAACACCGTACTACACGGACGCTCCTAATAATATTTAACAATCATAATAATGAAGCATTTATAAAATGGGACTTTTATTATTGAGTTGTAAAGGAAATAAATGGCGCTATTATGAGACTGCTTAGCTACAAGAGCAAGAAGGAGACACAAAATGAGAGCAGGCAAACTGCTCTAGCATTTGGCTTACCTGTCACTGATGACTGCCTGAGCAACACCCGACGCTTCTTCACGAGTGGAGCGTCGTAGCCAAGCCATTTTTCTGGGTGAGGATGCTCCACTGTAGGCTTCTTGTCAAAGAAGTGGTAGGAGCACACAAAGGGACGTTTTGGTGTATTTTTAGCATTCAACGCTTTAAGCCAAAGCCGCAAAAATTCTGTGTCTTTAGGAGGTGCAGGTACTTGGATGCAGGTTGTATGGGGCTCCTCAGGTACATTCAGATCGACGTAGATGTTGGTGTTCAAAACATTGCTGTTGTAAAAAACTGCCTCTTCCTCCAATTACTGTGACAGCCTCGTAATGAATATATAACGTCTATTATGGTGATAGATTTGAAAATTTTGCGCGGTTCTGTCAGTGTAAAACTATCGAGCCCTCAACGGAAAGTATCACTTTTGCATGTGCTAGCGTCAAGCGAATGTTGCCGGAAATAGAAACACAATTGCAATGAACTCGCTGTGACCACTGTGACGTTCCAGAATAAGGAGAATAGGGCTCTGATCAAAAGGATTGCACTATATAGGGAATATAGCTTGGCTTCTTCCTTGTACCTGTCGCGCTGCCGTGCTGCCTCCTCATATCGCCACCGCTCAGCTTTCGCTTCCTCCAGCTCAGCTTTGGGGCGGCGATACTCCCCAGCCTGTGCCCAGGGTCCTTCTCCGTTCAAAATCTCCTCCCATGTCCAGGAGTCCTGGGATTTCTGCTGCTGCTGTCGCTGTCCTTTTCCCCGCTGCTTGATCCTTTGTTGGTGGGTGATTCTGTAACGGCTGTCATATTCGTTCTCCTCCTCGGACGAGGAGGAGCATGGATCGGACCAACACGCAGCGAGGTATGTAGACATAATGATTTATTAAATGAAGACAAAACACGAAGAACACTTGAATAAACTACAAAACAACAAACGACGTTAAACAGACCTGAACTTGTGAACATAAAAAACAATGAACGCACGAACAGGAAAGAACGAACGAACGAGACGAGACAGTACCGTGTGGTGCAACAAACACAGACACAGCAACAATCACCCACAAACAAACAGTGAGAACAGCCTACCTTAATATGGTTCTCAATCAGAGGAAACGTCAAACACCTGCCTCTAATTGAGAACCATATCAGGCAACACATTTAACCCAACATAGAAACACATAACATAGAATGCCCACCCCAACTCACGCCCTGACCAACTAAACACATACAAAAACAAGGAAAACAGGTCAGGAACGTGACAATTTGGCTAGGGTGTTGTCACGACTTCCGCCGAAGTCGGTCCCTCTCTTTGTTCGGGCGGCGGTCAACGTCACCGGCCTTCTAGCCATCGCAGATCCACTTTTAATTTTCCATTTGTTTTTGCTTTGTTTTACACACCTGGTTTCAATTCCCCAATTACATGTTAATTTTTTAACCCTCTGGTTTCCACATGGTTTTTGTGCGTGTTTGTTTTTATGTATTTCGGTTCTTTTGTGCGGGCTTGGTATTACTCATGTATTTGGTAATTTTGAGTAGAGTTACTTTTGTTACTCATCTCTGCTGTCCTGCGCCTGACTCCTTTGCACCAGCTACACCCAGACCATTTACAGGTGTATGTAAACCTTCGACTTCAACTGTACTTTATTTTGTTGGTTCACACACAGAAGATTGGGAATCAAACATCTATTATATAAATGTTGCTTGTGTGGCTGGGTTGTTGGGAAAAATTTTTTCCCACGTTACCTACAAGACTTTGGGGAACTCACCCCAGGATCATATCTGTGGGTTGTGTTTGTCGTAGCATACATGACTTTTTTGGGGCATAAATTGACAATAATGATACAGCAAATGGCAATAATTATGTATCTTTACCAGGGTTGAATTACTGTTTTCCAGCATTACACTACCGGAAATGTACATGTTAAAAACATCTTGGAAATTCAATGAAAAAAATTATTACAATAAATGTTATTGTAACACAAATGTATTTGTAACATGTTTAAAATACATTCTACCTTGTCTTTCCTTTCACAAACACCTGAAAAGCTTGTTTGGAGTTCATTTTTAGTTCCTGAATACATTTTAAATGTATTCGAAGCTGGTTATCAAGTCATTTCACATGCCATGGAATTTTAAAATAGCAAACAGAATATGTTAGCCTATTCTTGTGTGAAATACGGGTATCCCTACACACCTTTCTTTGTGTAGGCCTATGTTTGCCACACAAATGAAGCTTCACCCAGTGAGTGGCGACTCTGTAGTCCGCACCGAGGTGATCCTCAGGGGCCTAGACTCAGTTCTTCCAATGCTAAGCTCTGGGTGTTAGCATTAGCACTGTTAGCATAGTATTAGCATTTCCCCTTTGCACTTTTAGCATTAGCATCCCAGCTAATCCCAGTTGTCTGAAGACAGTGGCTGTGTTTGAGCTAAGCTCTTCCCCCTCATGTACGCACAGTCCCCGCCAAGCTGCCTCCCACATCCCCGTAATCCACAAACAATTATCATATTTGCCTCTCCAGACAACTCACGGTTTGTTTACCCATGACAAATTAACAATTTACACAGCTGTGTATTTAGTCACGCTTCGCATTGGCTGGCACAGGTCCACACAGAATCAAAGCTGCAATATTTTGTTTGGATAATGACTTGGAATTGGAGAGGACTATCACTGTAGCCATGTACAAATAGATTAATATTGTTGTGGAAAACTTGATCCACAGATTAGGCAGAGACCAATTTATCATTATAATAGTGAATCTTTAATACATATGAGCAGCTGCAAGGTAGATCCCCCTCTGATCGCAGTCAGGGAAGAAGGTCAGATAATAATTGGTTCCATGTCCCTTACATAGTGGGAGGTGATAATACAACCATATTGTTTACGCAACAGTTAGTTTATACAAGCAACCGTTCCAGAACACAATGGCCTTGTTTTAGGATGCAGACATACCAGGAGTCTATGAAATGCATAACATAACAATACTGAACAATAACATGACCCTTGAGAAGTTATAACAGAGCAACCCAATTCTGCAATAACAATGTGTTTGATCGATGGAGAGAATAGCTCTGGTTGGTTTTGTTTGAAAAATATGTTTATGGATGTAGATCTTCTGGAAATGAAAAAGGAGAAGAAACTCATTCTATTTCCTCATTTCCATGTCAAAACAATTACCCATGCATACTCTACTATGGCACCAGCATGGGTGGGGGAAAATAGCAATAATTCCCAAAACATCGAAACTAGGAATACTAACAATTAAAAACTTGAGTGACTATTTGATATTCATGGCTAGTTGACCTTTTCCTGTTTAAGCGATTGAGGAATAATGACTTAAGAGGCATAGCTGTTAAGTGAGACATGGAGGCACAAGTGATAAAACTGTCAGACCACAGAGAGATGCAGGCTGAAACAGACTGGCCATAGGGCAGTTCGGGCAAATGCTAAATGGGCTGGTCCATCTTTAGCCCAGTGGGCCTGTCTAAATTGTGTTTTGCATAAATCTTCTTCGGGATCAGTGTCCCTTCCACGGGACAGTTGAGCTAACGTAGGCTAAAGCAATTAGCATTAGTTTGTAAGTAACAAGAACATTTCCCATGACATAGACATATCTGATATTGGCAGAAAGCTTAAATTCTTGTTAATCTAACTGCACTTGCTATTGTTTGAGGAGAGTGCACAATTTTGAACATGAAATGTTATTAATAAACAAATCAGGCACATTTGGGCAGTCTTTATGGAAGATTTTGAACATAAATGCAATGGTTCATTGGATCAGTCTGAAACCTTGCACATACAACGCTGCCATCGAGTGGCCAAAATCTAAATTGTACCTGGGCTAGAATAATACATTATGGCCTTTCTCTTGCATTTCAAAGATGAAGGTACAAAAAATACAAAAGAACGGTTGGTTTTTTCTTTGTATTATCTTTTACCAGATCTATTGTGTTATATTCTCCTACATTCCGTTCACAGTTCCACAAACTTCAAATTGTTTCCTTTCAAATGGTACCAATAATATGCATATCCTTGCTTCAGGGGCATGTCATTCATTGGGCATGTCCTTTTTTAAGGGTTTTTCTTTATTTTTCCTGTTTTTTATATTGCAGAATAATAGTGAAGACATCACTATGTCTTTGTGAGACACGGTGTGGGTGAACAGATGATGTGTATTTCCCACCGTAAAGCATGGAGGAGGAGGTGTTATGGTGTGGGCGTGCTATGCTGGTGACACTGATTTATTTAGAATTCAAGTCACACCTAATCAGCATGGCTACAGCAGAATTCTGCAGCGATACGCCATCCCATCTAGTTTGGGATTAGTGTTACTATCATTCTTTTTTCAACAGGACAATGACCCAACACACCTCAAGACTGTGTAAGAGCTATTTGGCCAAGAAGGAGAGTGATTGAGTGCTGCATCAGATGACCTGGCATCCACAATCAGCCAACCTCAACCAAATTGAGATGGTTTGGGATGAGTCGGACCGTAGAGTGAAGGAAAAGCAGCCAACAAGTGCTTAGCATGCGGGAACTCCTTCAAGACTGTTGGAAAAACATTCCAGGTGAAGCTGGTTGAGAGAATGCTAAGAGTGTGCAAAGCTTTCATCAAGGCAAAGGGTGGCTATTTGAAGATTCACAAATATAAAAGATATTTGAATTTGTTTAACAATTTTCTGGTCACTACATGATTATCAAGGCACAAGGCGAGACCCAAATGCAGATACAGGAGGCAGATGGTTGGAGTCTTACAATGTTTATTAATCCAAAGAGGTAGGCAAGAGAATGCCCATGGACAGGCAAAAAGGTCAAAACCAGATCAGAGTCCAGGAGGTACAGAGTGGCATACAGGCTCGAGGTCAAGGCAGGCGTTTACAAAGTCCAGGGTCAAATCCGGGAGGACTAGTAAAAGGAGAATGCAAAAAGCTGGAGAACGGGAAAACTGCTGATTGACTTGGAAACATACAAGACGAAGTGGCACAGAGAGACAGGAAACACAGGGATAAATACACTGGGGAAAACAAGCGACACCTGGAGGGGGTGGAGACAATAACGAGGACAGGTGAAACAGTCGAGGGTGTGACAATGATTCCACATATGTTATGTATTGACAAACATTTTCCCCATTTATTTTCTTCTTGGCTGATTACAGTGATTATGTTAATATGTCTTATATGTCTTATATTATGGATGTATGTCATCATTTGAAAGAGCTGTTTTTCAGCTTTGAAAATATGTCTAATGTTTTCATTTAAGGTTTAACACCAGAAAATGATTCTCATTTATGCACACGGAGGTCATGGTCCAGTAAAAATGATAACATTCCGCCAGGCAGAAAAGGGTTAACTAACTATGGGGGTTAGGGTTGTTCAGGGTCCTGCTGGTCCAGACTTTGTGCATCACTACCGCTTGCTATGCGGTAGAAGAGAGAACAGTCTGACTTGGGTGGCTGGAGTCTTTGAAAACTTTTACGGCCTTTCTTTGATACAGAGGTGCTGGATGACAGGGAGCTCGGCCCTAGTGATGTACTGGGGCGTACATTACTCCACCCAATGTATAGCGCCTTGCAGTGAGATCCCAAGCAGTTGCCGTACCAAGTGATGATGCAGCCAGTCAAGATGTTCTCAATAGCGCAGCTGTAGAACTTTTTGAGGAACTGAGGGCCCATGCCATATCTTCTCAGCCTCATTCTTCACAACTGTGTTGGTGTGTGTGGACCATGATCCTTAGTCATGTGGACACCAAGGAACTTTAAGCTCTCAACCTGCTCCACTATAGCCCCGTCAATGTGAATTGGGGTGTGCTTGACCCTCCATTTCCTGTACTCCACGATCAGCTCCTTTGTCTTGCTGACGTTGAGGGAGAGGTTGTCCTCCTGACACAACACTTCCAGGTCTCTGACCTCCTCCCATCGTTGGTAATCAGGCCAACCACTGTCATCTCGTCAGCAAACCTAATGATGGTGTTGGAGTGGTTCACGCACATGCTGTCATGGTGAACAGCGACTAAAGGATGGGACTGAGCACGCACCCCTGAGGGGCCCCCGTGTTGAGGGTCAGCGTGGCTGATGTGTTGTTACCTACTCTCACCACCTGGGGGCGGCCCATCAGGAAGTCCAGGGTCCAGTTTCAGAGGGAGGTGTTCAGTCCCAGGGTACTTAGCTTAGTGATTAGCTTGGAGGGCACTATAGTGTTGAACGCTGAACTATAGTAAATGAACAGAATTCTCACATACAGTTGAAGTCGGAAGTTTACATACACTAAGTTGAATGTGCATTTAAACAGCTTGGAAAATTCCAGAAATTATGTCATGGCTTTTTTTTTAAACAGCTTGGAAAATTACAGAAAATTTTGTCATGGCTTTAGAAGCTTCTGATAGGCTAACTGACATAATTTGAGTCAATTGGAGGTGTACCTGTGGATGTATTTTAAGGCCTACCTTCAAAGTTGTGGCATAATGGCTTAAGGACAACAAAGTCAAGGTATTGGAGTGGCCATCACAAAGCCCTGACCTCAATCCTATAGAAAATGGCAGAACTGAAAAAACTTGTGCGAGCAAGAAGGCCTACAAACCTGACTCAGTTACACCAGCTCTGTCAGGAGGCATGGGCCAAAATTCACCCAACTTATTGTGGGAAGCTTGTGGAAGGCTACCTGAAACATTTGACCCAAGTTAAACAATTTAAAGGCAATGCTACCAAATACTAATTGAGTGTACAGTATGTAAACTTCTGACCCACTGGGAATGTGATTAAAGAAATAAAACATTCTCTACTATTATTCTGACATTTCACATTGTTAAAATAAAGTGGAGATCCTAACTGACCTAAAACATGGAATTTTTACTAGGATTAAATATCAGGAATTGTGAAAAACTGAGTTTAAATGTATTTGGCTAAGGTGTATGTAAACTTCCGACTTCAACCGTAGGTGTTCCGCTTGTCCAGATTGGAGAGGGCAGTGTGGAGTGCAATAGAGATTCCATTATCTATGGAACTGTTGGGGTGTTATGTGAATTGGACTGGGTCCAGTGTGTCTGTGATGGTGTTGATGTGAGCCATAACCAGCCTTACAAAAAATGAGTGTGCAAAAAATGTGAGTGCTACAGGCGATTGTCATTGAGACAGGTTACCTTGGCATTCTTGGGCACTGGGACTATGGTGGTCTGCTTGAAACATGTAGATATTACAGACTGGGTCAGGGAGGGGTTGAACATGTCAGTGAAGACACTTGTCAATTGGTCAACGCATGCTCTGAGTACATGTCCTGGTAATCCATCTGGCCCCGCGGTCTTGTGAGTGTTAACCCATTTAAAGGTCTTACTTACATTGGCTACGTAGAGCACGATCACACAGTCGTCCAGAACAGCTTGTGCCCTCACATATTGTTCAGTGTTGCTTGCCTCGAAGTGAGCATCATGTTTGCTAATGACACAACGGTAGTAGGCCTGATCACCAACATTTTGTTATAGGTTTGTGAAAATCCATCTCTTTCACGCCACCGCCAGCACCGATAATTCTGGTTGTGAAAATAGCTAAAATATTTCTGACACCCCTACCTCCAGCTGTAAGATTTACCATTGGGTTTGTTAAAATAGAGCTCAAGTATGACAGATTTTGAGTAGCATTTGAACCCAGGTTTGACTGTCAAATGTAATTTCACAGAAAACAGTTGCCTTAAGAGAAAAACCATCCTTAGCATTAGTGAAAGTGTATGATCACATAGAAACGGATACGTTGCGGACGTACAGTCAGGTCCCAAATTATTGCCACCCTTGATAAAGATGAGAAAAACTGCTGTTCTATATTACATGCAAAAAAGGAAAATTATATACTAATCCAGTTGCTCAGAGAGATTTTATTTAACATTTTGTTTTATTTCACCTTTATTTAACCAGGTAGGCTAGTTGAGAACAAGTTCTCATTTGCAACTGCGACCTGGCGAAGATGAAGCATAGCAATTCGACACATACAACACAGAGTTACACATGGAATGAACAAAACAGTCAATACAGTAGAAAAGAAAACAACGTCTATATACAGTGTGTGCAAATGAGGTAAGATAAGGGAGTTAAGGCAATAAATAGGCCATGGTGGTGAAGTAATTACAATATGGCAATTAAACACTGGCATGGTAGATGTGCAGAAGATGAATGTGCAAGTAGAGATACTGGGGTACAAAGCAGCAAGATAAATAGAGTATGGGGATGAGGTAGATAGATGGGCTGTTTACATATGGGCTATGTACAGGTGCAGTGATCTGTGAGCTGCTCTGACAGCTGGTGCTTAAAGCTAGTGAGGGAGATATGAGTCTCCAGCTTCAGTGATTTTTGCAGTTCGTTCCAGTCATTGGCAGCAGAGAACTGGAAGGAAAGGCGACCAAAGAGGAATTGGCTTTGGGGGTGACCAGTGAGAAATACCTGCTGGAGCACGTGCTACGGGTGAGTGCTGCTATGGTAACCAGTGTGCTGAGATAAGGCGGGGCTTTACCTAGCAGAGACTTGTAGATGACCTGTAGCCTGTGGGTTTGGCGACGAGTATGAAGCGAACATGCAATTCTTTCTCAAAAAGATAGGTGTCAAAATGTTTGCCAATCCTGTTTTAAATACCTTTCAATACCTCACATTGCAAGAACACTGAGCCTTTTTCTATAATGTTTAATGAGATTGGAGAACACAAATGGCGAGGGATCTTAGACCATTCCTCCATTTAGAATCTTTCCATACGTTGATGGATGTTGTTTCCTTCATCTTTGCTCTCAGTATTCATATTAGTGTTGTATAAGGGTTTTTGATGTGTAAAATAGTCACACTAGAATGTGACGGGGCATTCTAGTGGCAATGCTGGTAACTGCCATTGACAGAGTATTAAATGTCTTTTTAAACACATGTAAAACTCTTGTCACTGGCAGAGTTTGGATATATAAGAGTTTTGATGACTCCATAGGAGAAATATGTTAATTCAGTATACATCACATTATCCCACCGGTCACAATTTCAAAACATAAAAAAAAAAAAAAAGAATCATTGATTATTTCAAAGGGTTACTAATGATGCATGATTTGTATATTTTCATGTCTAGGAAAAATGTGGGTTTAAATGGGTTAACAAGGGCCCCCGGACCAGTGGATGTAAAATAGCCCTATAACATCCACTACCATATTTTACAGTAGGTCTGGGGTTCTTTTTTCGCGTATGCATCTTTCTTTTGACACCAAACCCACCGCTGGTGTGTGTGGCCAAAGAGCACTATTTTCATATCGTCTGACCATAGCACCGGTTCCAATGCAAGTGCCAATGCCATTCACCAAATTACAGGCATTCACATTTTTTGGACGACATGAGCTTTTTGGCAACGCACACCAGTGGTGGGTTTGGCATCATCAAGGGTGACTGTTACGAATCCTTTTGGCCCGACAGTCTAGGGGGGGGGGGGGGGGGGGGAGGAATGGTAACGAGACCTGTAACATAACTCATGAAGAGTATAGTGAAAACGTAACAGCGAGAACGAAAGACCACAGACAACTAAATTACGTCAAACACTCATGGTTTATTTGCTAAACACACGGTAAGGGGGGGGGGGGGGGGGCAGGAAAAGGGGCTGAGCTGGACCCAAGGAAAGAAACAAATATCCAAAAACACCCCTAAGCTAGACTAGTCTACTTCAATTACAGCTAACTAACCAAAAATACAGTGGGTGGTCCGCCCAGTTCTAACTAGTGTTCTTAGACAAAGTATTCCTACGAGTAGTGTATGCCCATGGGCGACTTGTCTTGGTACCCCCTTTTCCCACCATCAAACAGTCAAACACCATAACAAAAACAATACTCACAGGGTAACAGACAAAGTGACATGTAGTTGCAAAAACAAGAGCTCTACAGAGAGATTGAGCTCTAGAGAAAACAACTGAATGGGTTTTTAAACCAAGGGAAAGGGGTTGTGATTGGGTAATAGAAACAGGAGGAGGTGTGTCTTCTGATTGATTGGTAACTGATTGGGGAATGATAATTGCCACCTGTGAGGGGAGAAGGAGAATAAAGAAATACACACACACACAGGATACACTCACAGGATACCTGTATCCGTAACAGTGACAATAATTTTGGACTTGACTGTATATGGCTAGAGTGGATATAGAGAGGACACAGAGCTCAGTCCATACATAAAACAGCCAACTAATCAGGAAGGGGTGATCAGTGAAGAGGAGGAATTAAAGTATGAAGGAAGGTGTGGAGGAGAGGAGAAGAAGAGTATGACCGTTAAGAACAACATGACGAGAACAGTGGAGCTTTGGAGCAGATTACTAAGCAGAAGTGGCTAAAGCCATCCTAACTCACTTAAGCCAGCAGGTCTGTAGACAAATATAAAAATGGCTGTGAAGTAGTAACCCATGAATTGTCATGCTTATGGGTGGGAGCATGTGTTTGTTGGGGATGGTCATCATCTTAAGAATGGATGGAGGGTTGAGAGGGAAGAAGGATGAGGCTCATCTGGGGCTAATTATTACTCCCTGTTGCTATGTCCCCTTCTCTTTCTACCCCCTCGTCCCTCTCTCCCCCTCTCTGGCTGGGCGCAGGCAGGGGCTGTGCGTGTTTGTACATATCTAAAAGGAAGGGTAATGGATTGGCTGGTTAGCACTGTGGCCCAGGCCAAACAGCTCTACTCTAGATTTATGAGCTAGGCCAATCAGTGCGTCTACAAAGACAGCCCTCTAATCTACTTCCCTACTCTTCCCCACCTCCCCCACTATCAATTCTAGCACCCATTTTCTCTCAGCAAACTTGCCTCTTAATAGGGTAGAGTATAAACAGAGCTAATGTCTAGATTTTTTTTTTTTTTTTTATCACAGTGGGTTATAAAAGGGTTTTATTTGTATGACCACCTTTTTGCCATCATTTGTCAAGTTAAAGGTTATGTTGGGTGTGGTGAGATTGCTTTCCTAGATTGGCGTATTTTGAGATACCATATTGACAAAATAACATTTAATGAGTGGTAGCTCTTTTTATTTTATGCTACATAAATGACCAGTTATTTCTTTAAACATTACATGGTAAAATGGTAGTAACACAGTAAATGCCTAATGAATTACTTGCTTGGTTCTTTTGGATTCATTCAGACAAACACCACTAGGTACAATTTGGTACCAGGTAGTTAGTTATCCATTGTGTTCATTTCTTTGGAAAAACAAAGCTGAAAATACCAGTTTCCACCAGACAAATTCCTTTACCAGGTTAATACCAGTGGAAACGGTACTGTAAAATAAAGTGCTACTTAAAGTGATTACGCGACATGAAAGCTACAGCCCAAGAACCCTGAAGAGACTTTGTACCCCAGTATTGATGAAGGTCAGACAGTTTGGTAAATCGCATGTAAATGAACAGTCCAAGAAACCAGCAGAATTCGGCAAGTGTAACCTCAGGCCACTCTCCGAGAGAATCACCACACGACTGGCACTCCAAAACAAGACCACAACCCTGACTATTAGTGAACCCACACACCTCTGCCAACAATAAGTCTGTCTTTCCTGAGCGGTCGACCGAACTGCCTGACGTACACTGCCAAAATGTAAATCAACTGGGCGTTCAGGCCTGAAAGGGATGGATTCGGGTGCCTGTGTTTCAACATCATCATAGGACATAAACGTGCTATCGAGAAAGACAGAGTGTTTAAGCTTCCAGGGATGTGGAGCACGAACAGAAAGACTTATAGACAGAACAAGAGAAAATAGGTAATTGTTAGAATAGTCAGTAATATACTGTATGAATTTTAAAAAACTGTCCATATATACACTGAACAAAAATATAAACGCAACAAGCAACAATTTCAAAGATTTTACTGGGTTACAGTTCATATGAGGTAATCTGTCAATTGAAATTAGGCCCGAATTTATGGATTTCATGACTGGGAATACAGATATGCATCTGTTGGTCACATATACCTTTAAAATAAAGAAGGGGTGGGATCAGAAAACCAGTCACTATATGGCGTGACCACCATTTGCCTCATGCAGCGCGACGTCTCCTTCACATAGAGTTATCGTAAAACATTATCCTGCTTAGATTACTAAATATATTCACATCACCAAATAATTGATTAAAACACACTGTTTTACAATGAAGGTCTACAGTAACCTCAGCAGCACCCTGTAGGGTAGCACCATGGTGTAGCCGGAGGACAGCTAACTTCCGTCCTCCTCTAGGTACATTGACTTCAATATAAAGCCTAGGAGGCTCATGGTTCTTCATTATGACAACTTCCAGAGCTCTTGCAGCATTAACTGACATGGTCTCCACCCCATCAAAGGATCAGAGAATGAATCTAGTAAATGTATTTTTAAAAGTATTTATTTAACCTTTATTTAACTAGGCAAGTCAGTTAAGAACAAATTCTTATTTACAATGACAGCCTACACTAGTACTGGTGAGTAGTTGACTCAGAGAGAAAGACAATAGTTGAACAGTTTTGAATAAATACATTTCTTCCAAAATGAAGGAAAAGCAAGAGAGAGAGAGTCATTTTTTTCCACTTTCTGTTTCACTTACTGAGCAAATGCAGCTAGCTAGTTTAGCCTATTCAAACACCCTGCTCAAACAGATGGATGCTATGTTGCTAGCTGGCTATGACTATCCAACACAACACTGGAACTCTTCCAAGTCAAGGTAAGCTTTTGGTTTTACTAATTTATTACTACGAGGCAAGTGCTAAACTGCTTAATGACTGTACACTGTAACGTTACTGCATGATTGTAGCAGGTTTACTAATAAGTTAGTTATATTATCTATGCTGACTGACATTGCTTTAGCTAATATGGTGACAACAATGTAGGCTGTGTGTAGCAGTTACGATATGGTTTTGCCTGGAAAGGTTTTTCGCCTAGTCACATACAGCTTATGTGTTGTTCATTGAAGTCCACAAGTGAAGGGAAAAGGTGAGGAGGAGAGAGTATAGATGCGAGTAGGAATGTGAGTAGGATGCGAGTTGGAATACAACATGGCTGCTATGAAACTGAACTGTGTTTACGCGTGATCAGGGGTGTATTCATTCCGCCGATTATAATGAAAAATGTTTCTTAAAAGGAAGGACGCTAACGAAACGGGGATAAACACTGAACGTGTCATTTTCTGTCCATGTGTCACTATCTGTCGCCTCAAATTTCTCTCCACCAGTGTGCACCTCCATTGTAAACTCTCATTCATGGGCTAGCTTGTAGCAACCTCATTATAGGTATAGAGAAAATGTGAGTATCATGTAGTAGCCTAAACGTATAGATGTTACATTGAACAGGTCGAATGGAATATGAATGACAGTCACCCTCATCTTGAAAGAATCCTCCTCCCTAATCTTAAACGGTGTCCTATGTCTCTTTCATTCTGGTTGTGCGTGACAGGAGCAGGTGTGCGCCTCAGTGCCCATAAAAATAGGCTATTTGGCCTGTGCACCACGCTTTGGAGTCAGTACCTTGAATAAGATAATTACTTTTTCATGTTTCATGAATGGTGATGAAATATCATTAATAATCATTAAGTCTGAAAAGACAAATGTAAAAATGATTTTAGAAATGCTCCTTTACATTGTAGTACCAGTTTACTGGTTGCAATTGCCAATTAGGGAACTGTATGGTCCTGGGAGGGGCCAGGTGCTTACATGTTCCTTACATCGATGGCGCCGGAGGAGATGGCTACCATTTTACAGGCTCCTACCAATTGTGCTACTGTGTGTGGTTTTTTGCGTTATTTGTAACTTATTTTGTACATAATGTTTCTGCCACCGTCTCTTATGATCAAAAAGAGCTTCTGGATATCCTGGACAGTGATTACTCACCTTGTACTGGACGAAGATTTTTCTTTAACGAGTCGGATGTGAAGGATTTACTTCAGACACCCGTCAAGGCCCAAATCCTCGTCTTTTGCATGAAGAGATAGAGATATCGGGGAAGTAGGTTGGAGTGCCTTGTAAGGATCCTACTGCTAATGAGTAATCCCCCTCTACCATCAGTCCTATTTGCCAACGTTCAATCCTTGGATAACAAAATGGATGAGCTCCAATCAAGACTATTCTACCAACGGGACATTAAAAACTGTAATATCTTATGTTTCACTGAGTCGTGGCTGAACGACAACATGGATAACATAGAGCTGGCTAGGTTTTTGGTCCATCAGAAAGACAGAACAGCTGCCTCCGGAAAGAAAAGGCATGGCGGTCTGTGTCTATTTGTAAATAACAGTTGGTGCACAATATCTAATGTTAAGGAAGTCTCAAGGTTTTGATCACCTGAGGTAGAGTATCTCATGATAAGCTGTAGACCACACTATTTATCAAGAGAATTTTCATCTATATTTTTCGTAGTTCTCTATTTACCACCACAAACCGATGCTGGCACTAAGATGGCACCCAACGAGCTGTATAAGGCCATAATCAAACAAGAACATGCTCATCGAGTCGGTGCTCCTAGTGGCCGGGGAATTTAATGCAGGGAAACTTAAATCTGTTTTACCTAATTTCTACCAGGAAGTTAAATGTGCAACCAGATGGGAAAAAAACTCTGGAACACCTTTACTTCACACACAGAGACACGTACAAAGCTCTCCCTCGCCCTCCATTTGGCAAATCTGACCATAACTCTATCCTCCTGATTCCTGCTTACAAGCAAAAACTAAAGCAGGAAGTACCAGTGACTTGCTCAATAAGGAAGTGGTCAGATGACGCAGATGCAAAGCTACAGGACTGTTTTGCTAGCACAGACTGGAATATGCTCTGGGATTCTTCCGATGGCATTGAGAAGCACACCACATCAGTCACTGGCTTCATCAATAAGTGCATCGATGATGTCATCCCCACAGTGACAGTACGTACGTACCCCATCCAGAAGCCATGGATTACAGGCAACATCCACACTGAGCTAAAGGGTAGAGCTACTGCTTTAAGGAGCAGGACTCTAACCCGTACGCTTATAAGAAATCCCACTATGCCCTCCAATGAACCATCAAACATGCAAAGCATCAATACAGGACTAAGATTGAATCCTACTCCACCGGCTCCAACGCTCGTCTTGGCTTGCAAACTATTACGAACTACAAAGGGAAGCACCGCCAGCGAACTGCTAGGTGACGCAAACCTACCAGACGAGCTAAATAACTTCTATGCTCACTTCGAGGCAAGCAACACTGAAGCATGCATCAGAGCATCAGCTGTTCCGGACGACTGTGTGATCACGCTCTCCATAGCCGATGTGAGTAAGACTTTTAAACAGGTCAACATCCACAGGGCTGGAGGGCCAGATGGATTACAGGGACGTGTACTCTGAGCATGCGCTGACCAACTGGCAAGTTTCTTCACTGACATGTTCAACCCGTCTGACCGAGTCTGTAATACCAATATGTTCAAGCAGACCACCATAGCCCCTGTGCCCAATAACACCAAGGTAACCTTCTTAAATGATTACTGACCCATAGCCCTCAAGTCTGTAGCCATGAAGTGCTTTGAAAGTCTGGTCACGATTCACTTCAACACCATTATCACCCACTATTACCCACTGCAATTTGCATACCGCCCCAACAGATCCACAGATAATGAAATCTCTATTGCACTCCACACTGCCCTTTCCCACCTGGACAAAAGGAACACCTACGGGAGAATGCTGTTCATTGACTCCAGCTCAGCGTTCAACACCATAGTGTCCTCAAAGCTCATCACTAAGCTAAGGGCCCTGGGACTAAACACCTCCCTCTGTAACTGGATCCTGGACTTCCTGACGGGCCGCGCCCAGGTGGTAAGGGTAGGTAACAACACATCTGCCACGCTGATCCTCAACACGGGGGCCCCTCAGGGGCGCGTGCTCGATCCCCTCCTGTACTCCCTGTTCACCCATGACAGCATGGCCAAGCACGACTCCAACACCATCATTATGCCCCCATTCTCATCGACGGGGCTGTAGTGGAATAGGTTGAGAGCTTCAAGTTCCTTGGTGTCCACAACACCAACAAACTATCATGTTCCAAACACACCAAGACAGTTGTGAAGAAAGCACGACAACTCCTATTCCCCCTCAGGAAAAGATTTGGCATGGGTCCTCAGATCCTCAAAGAGTTCTACAGCTGCACCATCGAGAGCATCCTGCCTCATTGCATCATCGTATGGTATGGCAACTGCTCGGGCCTCCGACCGCATCTCAATACAGAGGGGGCCAAGCTTCCTGCCATCCAGGACCTCTATTCCAGGCGGTGTCAGAGGAAGGCCCAAAAATTTGGCAAAGAATCCATCCACCCTAGTCATAGACTGTTCTCTCTGCTACCGCACGGCAAGCGGTACCGGAGCGCCAAGTCTAGGTCGAAAAGGCTTCTTAACAGCTTCTACCCCCAAGCCATAAGACTTCTGAACAGCTAATCAAATGCCTACCCGGACTATTTGCATTGCCCCCCCCCCCGTTTTTATACTGCTGCTACTCTCTTTTTATTATCCATGCATAGTCCCTTTACCTTTACCTACATGTACATATTATCTCAATTACCTCGACTAACCGGTGCCCCCGCACATTGACTCTTTACCGGTACCCCCTGTATATAGCCTACTGCTATTTTATTGTTGCTCCTTAATTATTCATTATTTTTCTGTTTTTCTTATTATTATTACTCTTATTTATTATAAAAAATGTTTTACTTCAGTTTATTTCAGTTAATACTTTCTTAACAATTATTTTCCCCTTAAAACTACATTGTTGGTTAAGGGCTTGTAAGTAAGCATTTCACTGTAAGGTCTACACCTGTTGTATTCGACGCATGTGACAAATTCGATTTGATTTGATTTTGATTCGATTTGGTTTCTCAAAGGAGGGCTGTGCAGTCTTGCCCTTTACCGGTGTCCATTCAGATAGGACAGGTTAAGCCTGAAACAGAGGCAATTTCTTTTGGGCTATTGCCAGTGTATATGTGGTAAATCTACTTGATATGATATGGCGCTTTCACCATTGGATCACCAAGACCTGTGAATAAATCTACACTGAGCACATCAACCTGCCTTGCCATCGGCTGATTTCATGCCCTTACGACTGCCGCAAGGTCCCTATTTTACAATTTTATTGGCTAATCAAAATGTGCTGTTGACAAAATAATGAAAAGGGCTGTCTGGTAGCCCCAATAAATACACAAAGATTTGTAGTTGCATGTAAAGATTGTTGACATGGTCCATCCAATCAAAGCTACTGTACATATAATGTGATTTAATGTAATTTTATCTGTGGCCAATGGCCTTGATTCTTCTTGGATGGGCACTTCTAATGTAACTCTATGGCAGCACCCAAAGGGCTACAATTTCTAAGACAGAACAATCACGGCCCAACAATCCGCATTTTCTGCTGGCTGCCCCACCACCACAAAAAGCACTGAGCTAGGCTGAAACACCTGCATTTTGGAGCTGCCTTACTCAAGAAAACAAAAAAGAGACCATGTTTGTATGCGGCTTTAACTCAATGATATATATTATTTTTACATTGCTTGCAAACTGATATGTGACACTTATTAATGCCACAGGCAAGCCTTTGTGCAAAAAATGTGGGCCTCAAAACAGGTGGGGCTCCGCAGGAAGGTTTTTATGCGTAAAGCCATTAATCTCACACACCTTGCACAGGCAGACCAAGAGTGCGTTCAAAATAGGTTGACAGTTCTACCCCATTACACACACCTCACATATTTCCACCCCTCCCACCTCAGCGCATGCGAGCTGATGTTAAACAGGTCAATTACTGAACCAGGTGTAAGGAGTAGAAAACGCCAGTACGCCTGCTTTTACTTGACGAACGTGCAAACTAACGTGAGTTTCACACTTGCGACTCTTTAGCGCCAGCTGGAAAATAGAGCGCTACAAGGTCCAGAGCCTGCTCGTTTTCTGTTCTACCTGATAATTAATTGCATCCAGATTAGAGGGGAACAATGGAAAAAATGAAGTGGAGCTGGCTTCGAGGTCCAGAGTTTAGTTTGAGGGCCTTAGGGTGTTTGCTCTAGTCTGCCTGGAGTGCCAGGTGGGCACGGTTTGTACTTTTGGTACTTACCCATTGCAACAGGCAAGCTCAAGTATTTGAATTGACAATATGGTTGTGTGTCATTTTGTCAGATGCCTACTATAATTACAGAGGACACTTGAACACTTGAGATGAGAGATGGTGTCTTTTGTTCTGTTTTATCTTCCAGCATACCTTTGGATCATTTCAAGATGTCAGCAAAGCTGTAGACCGAGCCCCGCTAGTGTGCAAATATTTTTACAATGCGAAATTATAGGGGCTTTGGTTGAAAGTGACTGAATATGTCACTACCTTTGTTCAACAAGCTGGCTGCCATAAAGGAAGCAAATTGTCTGGTTTCGGCATAGAGGGGCTTCACTCCTCTGTACAAAAAACAACGACCACCGTCGGTGGCAGTGGCATGTGGCTTGGCAGATGGGACCATCTCCAGTATACTGGCCCAAAGTGGTTGTTTTTTCCCCAAAGTATGACTCTGTGGTGACGACGCCCAGATGGAGCATGGTCAGTAACCAAACAGCATTACAACCCTTACCCTCCCTTCTGGACCTTTGACCCTATCGGCAAGCCACCAGGCCCTGTGTGTGGTGCTGCATGTCATCATGACTTGACAGCAAGAGACACTCACTGTATTGTCCTATTCCATGGGTTCCATTCAACTCCGACATAGCCTTTTGTGCTTTTGGCAGAGGTTGCGCCTTCAAGATTGGAAGACTGATTACGGAAGGCTGCGGGGTTATTTTGTGTAAATATATTGTCTTTTTCACAGCCAGTTCCACGAGGACAGTCTGTCATTTGCATCCCAATTGAAGGGCTATATGCTTTTCACCCATTGCATTGGTGGGACGAAACGAGGTGACACTGACATACAGATGTCCTTTACTCTCTGTCACGTTCTCTCGATCTGAAGCTGAGCATTGAAACTTTGGACCAGACTGTTTATTTTTGTTCCCAGTCAACCCAGGAACTTTGTATTGATATGCACGTTCTGCATGTAATTGTCCAAATGTATATCCCGTTATTCACAGGACAGAATTGACTGTTTCATCTCTGTGCGTTCTTCAGTAGGCCCTGACAACAAGCCCTTGTCATCACGACACTCACTGCTAGATTTAGAAACGTTGCATATAATAGAACATTGCCGGTGATGAACCCTGTTAGTCACGTTCAGGAGCCATAAGTTGTCTTCCTGTCCGAGTGTCAGCAGCCTGTTTATCCCTTACGCCACAGAGCGAGTGAAAGCGCCTTGGAGGAGGTGAGATATATATGGGATGGGTCATTTTTTACAAGCCTGGGACATACAGCTTCATTTACACACAAGGCAGACACAATTATCAAGGGTTCTGCATCCTTGTTGTTCAATCGCCCCTTTCAGTGCAATAGAGATGGCGTTAGAGCTTTGTCTTATAAAATCAGCTGACAATCTGCACATTCGGGTTGCGTTCATTAGGGCATGCAACGTAAATGTTTTAAATACGTTTTGCAACAGAAAATGTGTGTTTCTTATTGTAGAAGTCCACAGGAAGCCCCTTTCAGTCACATTTTTCCATTTGGTGCCTAATTAACACAACCCAGTTATTCAGTTCACTAGACAGAATCCCTGACTGCATGTCGAAGATGAATTTGAAGATGAGACGGACAACATCCCGGCAGATTGATGCTCTGTCTTTGTAATGTGTGCGGTTTAACATAACTGACTACAACGCATGTAATCATAAAAGACATCCCAGTGTTATTATTAGAGACGTCCAGCAGTGCTTGTGTCTCCACGCATCTTACAACCAAAGCTAAGTGTTGGGTGGGAACTTTTCTACGGCTCACTTTCTTGCCAATCCCTTTCAGCCACTGTGTGTGTCAAAAACACTCACACGTACTTGATCTACACAAATCTATCAATCTACAAAATGCTAATATGCAGGAATAGCCTACTACATTACTAGTACAGGATAATATGTTCAGTATGTCAGACTGTATAAGTGAGTTAATTAACAGCTGTAGGAAGCTGGCTCAGATTTTTGTCACAGTGTAGGCTACAAAGTGGAGACAGGGTTGGATGGGTGTACTAGCCTTCTAAGTAAGCTAGCTAGGTAAGAAAGGCTTGGTTATGTGTATTAGCTGTAGTGAGCAAGCTACACTTTGTGTGTTAGCTGTAATGTTGGCACACAGGCTTGGATGTCTGTGTTCGCTGTGACAGGAAAGATATAGGCTTAAAAGGTCTTTCAAGCCACGCTTGGCTTGGCAACTAAAATCTAGCATCAACCATTTTTTTGCTGGTCGAAATTGACACACAATATACAAATAAAACAACTGAAAAAGGTGACATGGCCGGCGGCCCATTTAGCTGTTACGTTTTTCTGTTGTTGTCTTGAGCCCTGTAATAGTAATTTACACTTAGGGTAGGTGTTGATTCAGGGGAACATATGACAGGCACTAATTTGCAATATAGTCTTGTTAGCTTGGCTTTTATAACGTATAAGGCTTAAGCAGACAGACAGACGACAGACAGACAGACAGACAGAGAACACGAAGAAGCACAGAGTGACAGCATAGAAGATGCTGAGACAGATAGAGAGCACAACAGGGAGGCAAATGTAATGGAGCTAAGAACATACCGTAAGCTCACTCCACAACTAGCTTTAATTGTTATCGATGGAGCCATCCAATTGGTACCTTTTGGGTGGCTCAACCCATTTGGACGTTGTCAAGGAGGGCTGTCATGTGTGTTGCAAAGCAGAGGATCACTGGTTTGAGCCCAGTATGGGGCAGTCAGTCAGTGGAGGAAGCTAAGCTGTTAGCAGTACACTGACCCCCGTTACACAAACCTTAGCGTTGAAGAGAGTGCAAAGCTGGCCTACATGTGTTAGCCATAGCCTGTATGTGTTAGCTATAGCGGGTGTGCTAAGCTGGCCTGTGTGTGTTAGCCTAGCAGACATGCTCATGCCAAGATGGGCTGTATGTGTTAGCTGTAGCAGGCGTGAGAAGGTGAGCTGTGTTACCTGTAGCAGGTATGCTAAGCTGAGCTATGTTGTACATGTTCGCTGTAGCGGATGTGCTAAGCTAGACTGTCTGTGTTAGCCGTAGCATAGCAGTCATGCTAAGCTGGGCAGTGTGTGTGCCAGTGATTTATGCAGCTCCTCTGCCATGTTTCTGCTGAATGCAATGTAGTGGCTAGAGTCCCTGCTGCTGGAATGACAGGTCTCCAGTTTGAGCTGCCAGAAACCTCAGCGCGAGAGCACCACCTCCCTGCTGGATCCCTCTCTCATTCTGTCTGTCTATATTTGTATCTCTCTGTCTCTCTCTTTTTCTCGAACAGTCTTATTCACAATCAGCTTCTTGTTAGCTTCCTCTGTCTGTCTTGGATTCACATACATGCAAACATATGTACGTACACACACACACACACACACGTACACACACACGCACTTACACACAATCCCACACACACACACACACACACGTTGGCCTGATAAAACTTTCAAGATGAGTGTCAAATTGGCTATCAAACATTTACACTTTTCAATGTATAAATCCTACCCACTTGTTTTTACCGTGAAAAGGTTCACACTAGTGCTTGCATGTCCATTTCTTTAGCTTGAACATTCTATTCTCCTTTGACGGACGGCACAGTGCCCCTCCTCTTTCTTCCCTCCCAACCAAACATCACTCTAAAAAGACATATCAATCACACGTGGCCATATGTGTTGATGGTAAACCCTCACGGAGAAAGGGAGGGGCCTGATAGGCCCATCTGCTTTGGCTCTTGGAACATTCCTAAACTCTTCCATTTGCATGGCTGTCAGGCGGACATTTAAGAGTTAGTCTCTGTCTGTCCTGGAGAAGAGAACACAAACAACGCCATTATTCCAGAGCCATACATTTAGAAATACATGGCTCTGCTCTATTCAGTTCAATTAGAAGACAGAGAGCATATTTTATAGGCCCACTATCTGATCTCCGGTGACTCATAGGCTGCAGAGGGCCTGAGATTGGATAAAACTTTCAATTGGACTTCTACCGAAATAAAGAATGTGTACGAACACAAAAATACATGACCACGTGAAACCTAAATGCTATGCATATAAAGTTAGAGAATTAAAATGAAAAATGTAATGTTTTAATACACTTACAACATTAATTTGATGAATGGTTATTTATTCATGGCCTCAGTCCTGACTAGTGATTTACTCTCTCTCGCAGACTCTGTGTGAAGACTTTAAAGGAGTGTTGATGACCCTTAACTCGGGGCTGCAGAGGGCACAAACTGACCTTTTACCCTAACTCCTGTAACACACACACCAGCCTCCTAGGATGCTTCATGGGACTCTCAAAGGTGCGAGCAACAACAGTCAAACACCTCCCCTCCTGCTACATGTGCCATGAAGCAATTACCACCAACTATTAACTGCCATGTAAATATTAATTCCAAGCAGGCTCAGGGTTTTTAACTACCTCCCTGCATGGAAAGCACTGGCCCAGTAAATCAAGCTGTGACAAGTCAATGGTGAGCGACACAAAAGGTTAGTGAGCTCGTGAAATGTAAATGTCTATGATACAGCAGGAAAACATACAAAGGTTGAGGGTAGGCGGATATTGTTTGGCAAGTGGGACTATTCCAGCAGAGACATTTGCATAAAATGTACTTACTCTTCATGGATACATCTATTGCATATTGTTTGGAGTTGATCTCACTTTGGATAGCAGTTCAGTAAGGATAAAGGATTAGAAACAGCTTTGTCGTTTGTTTTTGCCTCTGTACCAACCAAGGTTATAATCGTAAACAAAAACTAAATGTAAGACTAAAACAAGCCTTGAAAAACGATTTAATAAACTTAAATAAAAATTAACGGATCCATTTGAGAAAATAAAACTATACTGAAACTATTATCTTTGACAAAAAAAGTACTAAAATTAAAATGAAAACCAAAGTAAATTATATAGTTTCCGTTTTTTGGGTTATGATAGAGAAAGACACTTACGCAAAAGCTGATGAGGCATTTCTAAGTCAGGCTATTCTTCAAGAATCAACGGGTATCCTGATCAAAATTGTACTAGATTGTAGGCTAGCTCTAAAGCTACAATCTGTTAGGGACAAAAAGTAGCCTATATGTAGGAACACTAACACTAAAACTACATAATATAATTATAAACTATTAAACTAAACAAAACAGGTTTGAAACTAAACTGAATTACACATAAAAAATGTACAACTAATAGAAAGAAAAACGAATGGAAAAATACAAAACAGTAATAACCTTGGTACCAACCAACAACTGAAAACCAACCGGGTTTATGACTCTGGCAGGGAGCATAGCTGTTCTGTGGTTGAGTGCCATTCATGTGGAAGTGGTTAGAAAGTGATTATGGAAGCCGTATTTGCTGCAGCAGTGTCTTGCCTCTGTAAGTACATCAGAGGGGTATACTACGTACTGGGTTTGAGGAGTTAGCGAGGAAACTTTAGTCAACTCTGAGTTCAATTCGGCATAACCGGTCATACGGAGTGGCTCAACTTTTATCAATGGTACATTTCTATGGCAATGAATCCTTCAGACCTAACCTCCGGGGCAGGCTAACTCAGGCTATCTCCGGGCTCACTCAGACCTAACTCCTGAAAGACAGTGTCTGAGCCACGAGTTGAGAACCAATGAAATCAGATACCCACCTTCTCTCGCATCCCCTTCATTTGAGGTAAACAACTGATTCAATATTTTATTATTAAAATGTGTTTTTTTTGCATGTAAAAAAAAGTCACGTTAAAATAACTATCACATAAGACATTTAGTAATGATAGCAGTATTTTGAATTTTGCGAAAGATAAATGACAGCCGCAAACAACAATAGATATATAATCCATAGATTGCCATTCCCATTCAAGTCAAGACTGGCAGCCATTGCTAGTTTACCCATGAGTCAAATTGACAGGTTTAGAGGTTCCAAAACTCTTCTATGGATTATACTTTTATGGCCACAATGCAACAAGCTGTTCCACAGATAAAAGGAGCTATAGGAGTGGGAGCACACCAAAGATGGCATTAACGATTAGTAATAAAATAAAGATAGCACTTCTAAAAGCCTATATTACACCATAGCCTACTGAAATGGCAAGATAACGTTTCTTTCATCTTGATTTCGGCACAAATTAAAATGTGGCACTGACTTGCCCATGGATTAATGTTTCAGCTTTGTATCAATGAAGAGTTTGGCGTTTGACTAGCCATGTCTGATATGCACATGCAGTTACAAGCCTGCTAGAGTTAGCGACAAGCGCATGAGCAATATCCACCATCGTAGTACGGATGAAGCCTGAGCTGGAATGTGAAGCTAACTGAAGCTGGTTAGCTTTAGAAAACCCTGAGTAGATCTAGCTTGCTTCAAATGATACCCCTCTGGCTGTGGTCTGGGAGCCATTTTGTGATAACATTTAGCGAGCCTGGCAATAAGAGGTTTTAAAAGCATTACCATAGCTTTTACAGGACCCCCTGTAACTTAGCAGTTTGCCAACAGTTTTGGACAATAGCATGAAGAAGCTACTTTCAATGAAATATTGTACTTTTTGGTATAGAGTAATTTCATTTGTTGAAATTTGGAGTCTTCATTGATAAAGTCTGCACAGGTACAGTACTTCATAGCATTTTCATTATGAATGATTGTTTAACCGTCCAAGTGTTAAGGGATTATGAAGGCTTCAGTTAGCCTTAACAGTTATGTTTTGTTCAAAGTATGATTGATCATTTGTAATAAGTGATTTGTATTTAGGCTTTTTGGACAACCCGGGAACCACCTTTATAAACATGTTTTCTGGTTCTCTAAATGTTTTCGACACATAAAATGGTTCCCTCACAATCACTATAGCAAAATGAAAAAATATATTTTCATCACCTCTTATCAAGACATTGATACTGTATTGTGTTGCGGTAATCTATCCCTTTGTTATAAAACCGGTCCTCTACACTCTCGGTGCTACCATGTAGCTGGCTGTCTAGACATCATGACACCCTACACTTGTTGCATGTGTCTCTGTCTACCCCTACCGTCACCCCCAGTTCATTGATCCCAGTTCAAATTGCACCCTATTCCCTTTACTTTGCACTACTTTTGACCAGGGCACTGTAAAGGAAATAGGATGGGTCGTGGTCTAAAGTAGTGCACAATAAAGGGAATAGGGTGCCATTTGGGATGCACTCCCAGTTCAGCTGAGATGCAGTTTGTTAAGGGACGGAATTAACGATCTGCAACCAAACAGTGTTTTGTAAACCAATATTACATTAAACGGTGCCGGTTTTATGTCCCACAACTTCCTGGCTTGTGTTTTACGACCAATGTGGGGTTAGTACTAGACTGGAATCCAAAATTATATGCTCCGTTTCACCATTGATCAATGCAGCGGTGGCACCACAGGTACGAAAGTGGTGTGGCAAAATGTGTAAATGTCTTTTCTGGGGCCTGGAGTTTTTCCTGATCAAATGACCTGGGCAAGTAAAACTCTGGGTCCTATTTGTAGGCTATGACAAAATAGTATTATTGTACAGTACACTGATAATGCAACAATTTCAAAAATGTTACTGAATTACAGTTCATATATGCAAATCAGTCAATTGCAATAAATTGATTAGGCAATTAATCTATGGATTTTACATGACTGGAAATAAAGATATACGTCTTTTGGTCACAGACACCTTAAAAAGAAGTAGTGGCGTGGATCAGAAAACCAGTCAGTATCTGGTGTTACCACCATTTGCCTCATTCAGCACGACACATCTCCTTTGCATAGAGTTGATCAGGCTGTTGATTGTGGCCTGTGTGGAATGTTGTCTCACTCCTCTTCAATGGGTGTGCGAAGTTGCTGGATATTGGAAGGGAACTGGAACACGCTGTCAAACACGTCGATCCAGAGCATCCCAAACGTGCTCAATGGGTGGGTGACATGTCTGGTGAGCAGTGGAGATTTTAGCATGTAAATCTTGGTGAGCAAAAAAAGAAAGAAAGTGGGATCCATGCCAGCAAAGCCACAACACTAAACAATACATTAATTGCACTATAACGGTGACAAACGGCGTCCACAAACTGTCCCAACAGCAGATTCCTAACAGCAGCCCCAACACCTTACCACTGCTACACCTGGCTATCAACAGAGCCTTGTCTGGCAAAGAAACAGTTCATTCAGCCTCATTTAATGCCTTTTAAAAAACATAGCTGATATTTTTTTTATTTTTTTTTCACCTTTATTTAACCAGGTAGGCTAGTTGAGAACAAGTTCTCATTTGCAACTGCGACCTGGCCAAGATAAAGCATAGCAGTGTGAACAGACAACACAGAGTTACACATGGAGTAAACAATAAACAAGTCAATAACATGGTAGAAAAAAAAAAAGAGAATCTATATACAATGTGTGCAAAAGGCATGAGGTAGGCAATAAATCAAATAATTACAATTTAGCAGATTAACACTGGAGTGATAAATCATCAGATGATCATGTGCAAGAAGAGATACTGGTGTGCAAAAGAGCAGAAAAGTAAATAAATAAAAGCAGTATGGGGGGTGAGGTAGGTAAATTGGGTGGGTAGTTTACAGATGGACTATGTACAGCTGCAGCGATCGGTTAGCTGCTCGGATAGCAGATTTTTAAAGTTGTTGAGGGAGATAAAAGTCTCCAACTTCAGAGATTTTTGCAATTCGTTCCAGTCGCAGGCAGCAGAGAACTGGAAGGAAAGGCGTCCAAATGAGGTTTTGGCTTTAGGGATGATCAGTGAGATACACCTGCTGGAGCGCGTGCTGCGGGTGGGTGTAGCCATCGTGACCAGTGAACTGAGATAAGGCGGCACTTTACCTAGCATAGCCTTGTAGATGACCTGGAGCCAGTGGGTCTGACGACGAACATGTAGCGAGGGCCAGCCGACTAGGGCATACAGGTCGCAGTGGTGGGTCGTATAAGGTGCTTTAGTAACAAAACAAATGGCACTGTGATAAACTGCATCCAGTTTGCTGAGTAGAGTATTGGAAGCTATTTTGTAGATGACATCGCCGAAGTCGAGGATCGGTAGGATAGTCAGTTTTACTAGGGTAAGTTTGGCGGCGTGAGTGAAGGAGGCTTTGTTGCGGAATAGAAAGCCGATTCTTGATTTGATTTTGGATTGGAGATGTTTGATATGAGTCTGGAAGGAGAGTTTGCAGTCTAGCCAGACACCTAGGTACTTATAGATGTCCACATATTCTAGGTCGGAACCGTCCAGGGTGGTGATGCTAGTCGGGCGTGCGGGTGCAGGCAGCGAACGGTTGAAAAGCATGCATTTGGTTTTACTAGCGTTTAAGAGCAGTTGGAGGCCACGGAAGGAGTGTTGTATGGCATTGAAGCTCGTTTGGAGGTTAGATAGCACAGTGTCCAAGGAGGGGCCGGAAGTATATAGAATGGTGTCGTCTGCGTAGAGGTGGATCAGGGAATCGCCCGCAGCAAGAGCAACATCATTGATGTATACAGAGAAAAGAGTCGGCCCGAGAATTGAACCCTGTGGTACCCCCATAGAGACTGCCAGAGGACCGGACAACATGCCCTCCGATTTGACACACTGAACTCTGTCTGCAAAGTAGTTGGTGAACCAGGCAAGGCAGTCATTAGAAAAACCGAGGCTACTGAGTCTGCCGATAAGAATATGGTGATTGACAGAGTCGAAAGCCTTGGCCAGGTCGATGAAGACGGCTTCACAGTAATGTCTTTTATCGATGGCGGTTATGATATCGTTTAGTACCTTGAGCGTGGCTGAGGTGCACCCGTGACCGGCTCGGAAACCGGATTGCACAGCGGAGAAGGTACGGTGGGATTCGAGATGGTCAGTGATCTGTTTGTTGACTTGGCTTTCGAAGACCTTAGATAGGCAGGGCAGGATGGATATAGGTCTGTAACAGTTTGGGTCCAGGGTGTCTCCCCCTTTGAAGAGGGGGATGACCGCGGCAGCTTTCCAATCCTTGGGGATCTCAGATGATACGAAGGAGAGGTTGAACAGGCTGGTAATAGGGGGTGCGACAATGGCGGCGGACAGTTTCAGAAATAGGGGGTCCAGATTGTCAAGCCCAGCTGATTTGTATGGGTCCAGGTTTTCCAGCTCTTTCAGAACATCTGCTATCTGGATTTGGGTAAAGGAGAAGCTGGGGAGGCTTGGGCGAGTAGCAGCGGGGGGGGCGGGGCTGTTGGCCAAGGTTGGAGTCGCCAGGAGGAAGGCATGGCCAGCCATTGAGAAATGCTTGTTGAAGTCTTCGATTATCACGGATTTATCGGTGGTGACCGTGTTACCTAGCCTCAGTGCAGTGGGCAGCTGGGAGGAGGTGCTCTTGTTCTCCATGGACTTTACAGTATCCCAGAACTTTTTGGAGTTAGAGCTACAGGATGCAAATTTCTGCTTGAAAAAGCTGGCCTTTGCTTTCCTGACTGACTGCGTGTATTGGTTCCTGACTTCCCTGAACAGTTGCATATCGCGGGGGCTCTTCGATGCTATTGCAGTTCGCCACAGGATGTTTTTGTGCTGGTCGAGGGCAGTCAGGTCTGGAGTGAACCAAGGGCTATATCTGTTCTTGGTTCTGCATTTTTTGAACGGAGCATGCTTGTCTAATATGGTGAGGAAGTAACTTGTAATATGGCTGACTTGCTTAAACAAATGTGGTTTCTACGGACAATTGAGATGTACAAACTATGGCATAAGGGGACAACAAGCGGATGAGAGGCAATCCATAATTTCAATTAAGACATTAATGAGCGAACAAGGACAGACGTAGTCAATATAACTATTTGTTCAGCACTTTTGAAATGTACAGCAACAGAATTCAGAATATGGGCCGTTCTTTCAGTGTTTTCTCTGTACACCAAGTCAGAAATGTAGGATAAATAAAGGGGGCATATAAACAGACAATGAAAACTCTTAAAATATTAGATGATTGCATTTCTTAAAAACAGGTTATAGGCTACATGTGCACCACCGATTCAAAACAGTAACGTTAGGTGAAATTAAGAGGTGAAAATAGACCAAATTATTAGGGTGAGGCACATGGGCTACTAACAGCTTACGACACAACATACACTTAGTATTACTTTCTTAGCTACAGTATACATATCTCCCTGGAATATTACATAATTTATGCAGCAGCATATAATACATTTTTGGACTCACCTTGTTGTGATGTGCTCACTTGAACAGGAAGGTGGCGCGGTTGTCCTTCGTGGGCAAATTTTGTCATCAAAGAAAGAGAAAGAGAACTCGGATTTACAATTCCGAGTTGAATGAGCGTTCAAAACTTATTTTCCCAGTCTGAGCTTGTTTGTTCCAAACTTCCCAGTTGCAACGCTTGTAGTTAGCCACTGTCACCGATTCCTTCCAAACCACTCATTGTTGAATTTGCAATTTCCAACTTGTTGTATAATGTTTCTTTCCAATGGCTGATGAGCACCGATACATTTTATCTATCATTTCTCTTCATTCTTTCTCTATAATGAACAAGGATTAAAAAGGATTTGCCAGTAGATTGTCAACTTGATTCATGATGATGACTGCTAGCTAAGATTTTGAAAGTATGATGTTGACATGATCAGTCCAATCAAAGCTACTGTATATATAACGTGATTTGACATCATTTTATCTGTGGCCAATGACCTTGAGCCTTCTTGGATGGGCACTACTAATGTAACTCTAATGGCAGGACCCAAAGGGGTTGAATTTTCGATGTCTGCCCTTACTAAAGACTTAGAATTGGCCGTGACGTAGTTGGAGTGACAGAACACTGAGCCAATCACGACGCAACGCTCCTATTTTCTGCTGGCTTGTCCCACCACAGAAAGCATTGAGCTAGGCTGAAACACCTGCATTTTGGAGCTGCCTTACTCAAAAAAACAAAAAAGAGACCATGTTTGTATGCGGCTTTATTATCTCAATGATAAAAAAAATTACATTATTTGCAGACTGATATGTGACTCGTATTAATGCCAAAATAACATGCAAAAGAGGCAACCCCTGCAAAAAAAATAGATACATATATTTCTTTTAAATGCAAAGAATGTGGGGCTCAAAACAGATGGGGGCTCTGCCAAGGAAGAACTGGGACATTTTCAGCTTCCAGGAATTGTGTAGAGATCCGTGCGACATGGGGCCGTGCATTATTATGCTGAAACATGAGGTGATGGCGGCGGATCAATGGCAAGACGAGGGACCTCAGGTCATTATTTACACATGCGCATGCCCCATAAACTATATGACTATAACGATACACAAACACGCATGGACACACGTACACACACACATGTTGTCCTTACAAATGGACACTCATGTACGCTGTGCGTGGACAAACAGAGACACACAAGCAAACCTGTGTGTGCCTGTTAGACACACACACTCAAACCTATGTGTGACTGTGTACACATACAAACTCACATGGATATGGCACATTCATCTTCCCCTCCCCCTACACACACATACACACACTCTCCTATCTCACGCTTCATTCAGACCTGCCTCCTTATGAGTCCCCTGACAGATCCCTGCCGAGTTGTCTCAACACATGCACACACACACACTCTCCTATCTCACGCTTCATTCAGACCTGCCTCTTTATGAGTCCCCTGACAGATCCCTGCCGAGTCGACTCAACAGATACACACACACACACACTCTCCTATCTCACGCTTCATTCAGACCTGCCTCCTTATGAGTCCCCTGACAGATCCCTGCCGAGTCGGCTCAACACATGCACACAGACATTCAACCAGCGGTTAGAGGACTCTGGACCCTGGTATAAATCCATCCAGTAAGGTATCTCCCAGACTGTTTCCAATGTGAAGCCTGGCATGCATTCCAAATGGCACCCAATTCCCTTCATAATGCACTTATTTTAACCAGGGCACATAGGGCTCTGGTAAAAAGTAGCGCACTATATAGGGAGTAGGGTGCCATTCAAGATGCAGCCCCTGGTTCCGGCTAAGGAGTGTCTGGAGAACAACGTCTGTGATCTATGCCCCTGTAATTGTTAGGAGAACATTTTGAGGCTTGTGATGTCTTTAAAACAGAGACAGGCTAAAATGTAGTGTAAATCCGGCTGGTAATTTGCTGTAAATCCTGACGTGTAAAATATATATTTTTCCATTCTGTGGATCGGTCTTTGCTGTTATTAAATGTTTTCTCTTGCCTGTGAATTCTGAAACGTAGTTGCTTTTTTCCCCCTCCTCAGCCTGAATGTGGAGAGTAGCGTTGTCTGTCTTCGCCCTTTCTGGTCTTCGTGCCTGTTCTCCAGAATGGCTGGTTAGCTCGTGCCCAGACACTCACTGCTGCCAATCCACCAGCCCATGTGACCAAGGGTCCGTGTCTACCCCGCTTGGGCATCAATGTAGGGTGGCGACGGGCCTCTCTGCTTTACCTCTTTATCAGTATTGGGAATAGCGAACTACATGTAGTTCAACTAGTAATTTAACCACATTTTGAAGTAGCTTGCCGGTAGCTGAACTAAATTCAAATCTAAGTAGTGTTTTCAGCAGATAATAACTGTTTTGCCGTGTAGCAGTGTATCGAGCGATTGGAACTACACACGAATCAAATCAAACCAAGCTTTATTTATACAACACATTTCAGACATGGAATGCAAAGCAATGTGATTTACAAGAAAAATCGAATGAGAAACAATGAAAATAAAAACAGAAATATGTATTACACTAAAAAAATTACGTAAAAGCAAAAGAATGACACAACCTGAACAACTAAAAGGCACCCTGAGGAAAAGCAAAGAAAAAAATATGTGTTTTAAGATCTTTTTTATATATGTCCACAGTTTTGGCCCCCCTCAGGTTCTCTGGCAGGCTATTCCAGAGGCTGGGGGCATAGTAACTAGAGGCTGCCTCTCCATGCCTCTTGGTCCTAGGCTTTGGGAGAGTTAAAAGGTCAGGACCTGACGTACCAACGGAGTACATAACTTAAAAGCATATCTGACAATCGTGGATTGATTTAAAAAACAATAGAAGAATCTTAAAATGAATTCTAAAACTCACAGGCAGCCAGTGCAAAGACCTTAAAACCGGTGTAATGTGTTCTCTTCGTCTGGTCCTAGTCAGAACCCGTGCTGCAGCATTCTGTATGTTTTACAGTTGACCAATGGCTTCCTTGGGTAGACCAGACAGGAGTACGTTACAGTAGTCAAGCCTGCTTGTAATAAAAACATGGATGAGTCTCTCTGTATCAGCCTGAGAGAGAAACGGCCACACCGTGGCAATGTTCCTCAGGTGGTAAAAAGCTATTTTGGTCACATTACAAATGTGTGATCCTAAATTTAGTTCAGGATCTAAATTTACACCTCGGTTTTTGCCTGGGGTTTTATCTTTATTGCCCATGAATTAAAATGCAAGGCTTGATTCTCTCTCCAACAATAAGTACCTCGTCTTGATTTAGCTGGAGGAAGTTGTGAGACATCCAAGTGTTTAAATCACTAATACAGTCTAATAATTAATCCATGGATCTAAAATCCTCTGGTGACACAGAAATGTAAAATGATGTATTGTCTGCATAGCAGTGAAAATCAATTCTGTGCTTTCTGATAATGCTGCGAAGGGGTAACATATATAAACTGAACAGTACCGGACCCAAAATCTAACCTTGCGGAATGTGATTTCTCTGAGTTATGTTCACCAACATTTTTCTAAGTTGGGTGAAAGGCAAACTATATTTTCAGAGTAGCTTCCCCAACACTGCTCTTTATGGAAGTGTATAGTATGTGGGTGCAGGACTAGAGCGCAGGAACAGCATATGTCTCTAGGTACAGATCTAGGATCAGGTTCCCGTCCCCCAATCCTAATTAACCATTGAGTGTAGACAGATGAGCACAATATTTTGCTGCCATGATTTACTGTATATGACACTGGGGCAATGGTTCAATATGTAAAGGAGAAGAAGACTCAGAAGACCCATTAGAAAACCGTTCATATGTATAGATCAGAAGAGAGCTAGCCGTGCATCGGTCTGTGTCTTTGTCTTTGTGAGCGGAGTCGTCTGCATTTAGCCCGATATAGTAGAATTGAACACACACACTCTCTCTCACATACAGACACTGTTTTCTCTCTGTCATCCTTGTTGTACTGCAGGTTGCCCTGTGGGTGACCTCTGGGCTGAAGGCTGGGTGTTAATGGTCGCCCCCCCCTGGCAGGGTCAGAAAGAGTTTACTTTAACGACATGGGAGAGGGGATCCCAGAGGGGAACATGACCCCCCCATCACTCATAAGGAGGTGGAGGCGGGGGGGTATCCACTGCTTAATATTGTAAAGCGGGAGGTGACGGAAGAAAAAGTGAGCGAGAGGGTGGGGTGACCTGGGGATCTCTGAGGTACCGGAACGCATAAGAAAGAAATCACCTTTATAATAAAGCATTGCGTGCAAATCATCACATTTCCATAGTTGCATAGAGCAGTAGAGTAGAGGCACATACAGAAGTTTGTACACATGGGGGGAAAAAATTGAGATCCAGGAGAATTAATGAAGATGCAACTAGAACGAACTTTTTATATTGCAAAATGTGACAATTATTTTTCAGGCCACGAGAGGTACCGGATCTGGCCAAATAGGTTCTGGAACGAAACAGTCCAAAGCGAAGAGGTACCGGATCCGGCCAAATAGGTTCTGGAACGAAACAGTCCAAAGCGGAGAGGTGTCGGATCCGGCCAAATAGGTTCTGGAACGAAACAGTCCAAAGCGAAGAGGTACCGAATCCGGCCAAATAGGTTCTGGAACGAAACAGTCCAAAGCGGAGAGGTGTCGGATCCGGCCAAATAGGTTCTGGAACGAAACAGGCCAAAGCGGAGAGGTACTGGATCCGGCCAAATAGGTTCTGGAACAAAACAGTCCAAAGCGGAGAGGTACCGGATCCTTTTTGCGGGAGGATCCGGCTCAAATTAAGCACTGGTATCGAGGTGGCAAGGGCAAATGACACGGATACCCCCGCTGCTGTACTGTTCTCCTAGTTAGTATGAAAAATGCACGAGTATCGAACATTGTCTGAACATGATGGGCTAATATGTAGGCGTCTAAATAAACTAAAACATTTCAGCAGATTAAACAATAAATGCTCAAACAAGGTTGACAAGATTAAGCAAACGTGCAGCAATACATTTCAACACATTTACATTTCTATGTTTATGTGTGCTTGCATCCCTGCCTGTCGTGTGTGTTTGTCACCATTCTTATGAACACGTGCCTCACACACACACACACACACACTCCCTCTGACACACAGGAGAGAATCCGAATCGCAGACCCCAATTTCGCTCAATTTCTCCAGGAATCTTGGTAATCCCACTGAAGGGCTGCCTCCCTCCCACGGTGACATCCCATAATGGCCCTAACGCCCGAGTGTCTGGGGCCCCCCAGTTATGGCTTCACATCCTCGGATCAGCCGGCGTTCTCCATCTCTCAACCTGTCTGTATGCAAACATAGACCCCCTCCTCAGCCACTGATCTGACAGCCTTTTACTGAGCCCTGTGTGGACATATTTAATGCCTCAATAATGCCTCAATAACCACTGAGTGATGAACGAAGCCTCGCCGGGAACTTTTGTTATTTAAGTATGTGTGTGTATCAGTAGTGTATGTGCGTGTCCATGTGTGTTAGAGTCAGTGGTCCCACATATAATATGTCTTTGTTTAATTACCTGTTCTGATAGGGAGCATTTTGGGGGGGGAGAAAAAGATTCCAACTGAAGAGACCACAACATTAAGGGGATACCATTTCTCTTAGGATCACAGATGTCCTCCAGGCACTTCCTCCTGTTACCTAAGATTCACTGCTTTCCATTGGATACTCAGCAGCTGGAAGAAAAAGGCAGAGAAGCAGCTGAGACCATAATAACAGCAGGATAACTGTGCAATGGCAACAGCATCAGGGCTTAATACACACGTGGACACGAAACAAAAAACCATAGAAACGTATACACAGATGTACACACACACACACACACACACACAAACAGAAACACAGGATGCAAGTTTGTGGAGGTGATAGAAAGAGCCAAGAGTTTGGTCCTCTGGTCTGTCTTCTCTCTTTGTGTGTGTGTGTGTGTTTGTGTGTTTTGTGTGCGCGTGCATGTGCATGTGCATGTGTGTGTGTGTGTGTGCGTGTGCGACCAACTGGATTCAAACATGGGTCTCCAGCATCACAAGACTGTGTTGGCCTTCTGAGCTAAAGTTTACATGATTTTCAGGGTGTTCATAGCATATATTTCAGAGCACCTATACCCAGCCGGTTCAAAAAAGTATATTGAAGTGTATAACCACATTTTGAAAGGCATTTATACACTAACAGGCCCATATCCTTAGGCATTGTGTGTGGCCCCTTTTCTCTCCAGCTTCTGTAATGATGAAGATAAAACCCAGGAGGAGTGCATTTCTTCTCCCCAGACACCCCCTCCTCAACCAAGAGAGAGCGCGTGTGTGTGTGTGTGTGTGTGGGTGCGAGTGTGTGTGTATTGTGTGTATGAGAGAGAGAGAGAGAAAGAGAAGTGCCGTCGAGCCTGGCAGAGGGATCAATTTGCCCACCGTGCGCAGAAACTGCTAAATGTTAATCACAACTTTAATTTGGACTGCATTAGCATTTTGATGAACTTGCAGTGGTTGGCTGGCGCACTCCAAGCACCTTCAAACGCGACGAGCGCAGAGGAAATTACTGTGATTAATTAGGACGCACACACACCAGATGGGCACCGTGAAGGGCCTGAGAGAGAAGTAAGTGTGTGTGTGTGTGTGTGTGTGTGTGTGTGTGTGTGTGTGTGTGTGTGTGTGTGTGTGTGTGTGAGAGAGAGAGAGAGCCGAGAGAGAGGGGGTGAGTTGATATGTGGTAAAGAAAGAGAAAGAGGGAGAGAGGATTGTTGCTCACAAGAATTGTGTGTGATCTCCAACTGTCACTCTCTACGTCAGATGGTTGGTCTAGAAACACACACACGCACGTGCGTGGTCACCGTAAGGGTCTATAGTGATAGCTACACACAGATTGAACTCAATGAGAACGCGAGCGAGCCAATACAGTCTTTAGCCCAGAAACAAACAGCCAATCCAATCATGTGTGAGCGTTGGCTTACTGAAAACACAACAGGCAAATCCTGATCAAACATATGCCATGTTTACACACCGTTTGAATTATATAGGACAGAATGTCTCTGAAATCATACACTCTCCCACCTTACAGCCTCTTTTCCCTCTCTCTGTTTTCTATCCATCTGTTCTTATTCCCTTTATTATGAATAACAGGAGCACACACACATTCCATTCTCCAGCCCTTGTCTACTTCCCTCTTCTTCTTTCTCCATCTCAGATGAGGTGCAGCCAATCAAGTTATCAGGATCCCGCCTGACAGTCCATTGCACTCAAAGTGTTATTGATGAGACGGGGTTATCAGCGTGAAGTGTAAAGGGAAGGGAAGGCCGAGAGGACTGAACGGGAATGAGGAAATGAAGGAGAAAAAAAGAAATGACAGAGGTGAATTTCCCTCAATGAACCTTGGGCAGTCACATTTCGACTTAACTCAAATGTAATTTTGCTGCTAAACCCTACATTTCAGAGAATGGAGGAAGATGGTTTGGGGGTGGAATACCCGTTGCCTGGGACCTGAAGATGTGTGCTAGTTCCCCCAAACGAATGCCTAGGCTTTAGCTCAAATGGCTAACACAGACCTGTGACATGCAGGAGAGGTTTGAATCCTGGGAAGACACATTGGCTCTGGGCACATCATGTTTACAGACACATATCCTGGTGATATTCCATTATGATAATGTAATTGTTATTATTAACGTTAAATGTTCATTGGATGATCATGCTCGGTGTTTACATTTCTAGCCAACAGCTGATTGGACCAGCCACTCCTGCTGCGTGAAAACTGTTGTGTTATTTTAGCGCGCGAGAGGAGAGATTTTATGGGCTTTAGTGAAAACTCCTGCAAGCAAACACTATTAGCGTTCATTCTTTAAATAACCTTTACCGGGTTCCGTTCGCTTGCTTTTTTCTTTTCGTACTGGGGAGAATTTCAGGCGTTCCACCGCGAAGCCTGATTTGTAAAAAAAAAAAAAATACAAAAAAATACAAATGGAATGACGGGCGGGCGGTGCAACGGGCCAGGACCTGGGAGGCATGGATTCCCTGCGGTGACAGCCTGCAGCAGAGCAGGATGTTCAGGCAGGACAAAACCCATCGACCACGCATTGGCTGAGCTCATGGGCTCATAGCTCATACCCACAGACCACTTCCTGTTTCTATTGGCCTGACAGGCTGTCAATCAATCGCTGTATAAGAGGAAGATGACCTTTCAAAGGGAAGTTGTCTTAAGATACTGTATAGTGTCTTTTTTTTATTTTATTTTATTTATTTAACCTTTATTTAACCAGGTAGGCAAATTGAGAACACGTTCTCATTTACAATTGCGACCTGGCCAAGATAAAGCAAAGCAGTTCGACACATACAACAACACATAGTTACACATGGAGTAAAACAAACATATAGTCAATAATACAGTGAAAAAAAAAATAAGTCTATATACAATGTGAGCAAGTGAGGTGAGATAAGGGAGGTGAAGGCAAACAAATATATGTATAAATAAATAAAATAAATAAATAAAAATATAAAAGGCCATGGAGGTGAAGTGAATACAACACAGCAAGTAAAATAAAACTAAAAAAAAAAAAAAAAAGAAAAACCCTGGAATGGTTGGTTTGCAGCGGAAGAAAGTGCAAAGTAGAGACAGAAAATAATGGGGTGCAAAGGAGCAAAATAAATTAATAAAATAAATACAGTAGGTAAAGAGGTAGTTGTTTGGGCTAAATTGTAGATGGGTTATGTACAGGTGCAGCTTTACAGTAGCTATCAGTCAATCAACTCTGCTTAACGGTATTTGAGTGTTCTACTGTACAGTACATTTAAATTTGACTTTGTGTCCTTGGGATATTAATCCAGACTTTGATATATGTGATTCAGATTCTTTTTTTTTAATGAAGAAGCATTATGCTACTATCTTTTCAAGCACTGTAAACCGATGACCAAAACTCCCATTTGTTTGGCGATTGTAATATTCTCGACGTGTGCATAGGCCTATACATTTTAAATCTCAAAAGGTACCGAAGAGCAAAAAAACTGTCTACAGTCGTGTTGTGTGTTCTTGCTCGGTGGAGATGATTATAACAAGCAAACCACACCACCAAGACGAACTCTGACTGCGGGTGTCTCCGTCAGCTCTGTCGAACAGGTGAAAAATTGTCACAGGAAATGAGTGGATTGGTCACAGAGAGGGATGGGCTCCTCTGGAATTGATTTACCGCTTTGAACAAGGCTGCAGTCTGGCTTCAAAAGGCATCGTATAGATAGATGGTGTGGTCAACCACGTCACTAGTTGATATATGTGCTGCTACATATTACAGACTCAGGGAGATCACATTAACGGAGGTGACTGGATCGGCACCCACAGATGTTCTGTGGGGTTTGTTTGTTTATTTGTTTGTTTGAATAGTCCTTGCGAGTAGATCATTAAGTTGCAATACAGGAAGTAAGGAACGCTTTCTATTTGCCTAATGATCTCTCCTGCCATTCAAATAATCTCATCTATTTTTATGTGTGGTGCTAAATCCCTATGCAAGGTCTCTCGCTCTCGCTCTCTTTCTCTCACACACACACGCACACGCACACACTCTATGATTGCTACAGCGGGTTGGCGAGCTGCTCTCGGGCATCTCCAGAATCCCCAATTATCGCAGGATGCAGCATCAATTTAAGTGCTAATTGTCTGCGTAATGAGAGCGGCTGGCTCGCACCCGGGCGGTGCGTCCATGCCCCCCTCACAGCGCCGGCTGTTCCATCCCGCCCAACGGAGCGCCGGTCCGCTAATTAAATAAGTGCATGCGCCGCGGCATTCTCATCTGATTCACACGATGGAGATTAATCGTCCGATGAATATGTTTGACTGATACCACTATTTTGTCATTTCAATGGCTGACCCCCAGCTACGCGGGTATTCTCTGTTTCCTGCTCCCGCCTCTGTCAGTTGCCCTTTCTTGTGTTGTTCACCGTCTGTCTTGTTGAAACATGGTGTTCTTTGAAACACTTTAGGCCTACTATTGAAAGAGGGAGTGATAGGGAGTCGATGTCCTTATTACATGAATTCACATGTTCATAAAAAAGAAAGCGGCAAGAAATGTGCAACGTGAGAGGCTATGAGCATAATTGTAGAACACTGAAGAAGCTTCGATAGGAAAATAGCTCTTACTTGAGCCAGGCATTTCTCCAAATAAAATTCACTAATTTGTGTTTAATGATATTCCCTATTTATTGTAAAACGGTTATTCCATATTCACTGTTGGTAAAATAACGCAGACATACTATGTCTACAGCATAGCCCTAACCCTACATATTTATATTTGTTCAATGTTGGCCTATTGTGCGCAATGGCTTCTGGTCTAGGCTAGAGTTGATTTTGTGATGTAGGCCTATAGGAACAGGAATAAATTATACAAATCGACTTAATGTAATTGAGTGCCAATGAGAATATGTGTTCAATTCCTCTTATGCACATAAATACTTATCTTAGGGTACATGCAACCTATTCCTTATAAAAAAAAGATCTTGTCACATGTGCCCAGAGAATTTGGGTTATAGGCAGCCTACAATTATCTTTGACGATTTCAACGTGTCAACAGATTTGACTAAAATCTAGTCTCAAAATGCGTAGATGTATCATACATGGGTTGTTGCATATACTGCATCGTACCACGTGGGCCTGACATAAAGTGTTACAAAAGTATTTTTATAATTCAAAACACAGCTGCTTTTTCAATTTGTTTTGAGCAGCACAACGTGACAGTCAGAACGTGGACGAACGACTCATTCTGCAGCGAGACTGTGAGAGCGTGTTGTGTCAGTGCGGTGTCTAAGGTTCACGGCTGATGGTAACACTGCAGCGTCTAACAACAATAATTAGATTGCCTTTTAGAGAGCAATGCAACCTGAAAGTTGAGTTAATCAGCATGCGATCCGTGGTCGCGTAAGAGCATTTAATGTGGAAATACATATTTCATTTGGTGAAATTAATGAATAATTGGCAAAACAATAGGCCAAGACTAGCTCCATAACATATATAGTGTTTCTTTTATCGATATATCCATTCTTTCAAATGGACTTGAAGACGTGGAGGAGGCCTATGTTATTAAATTGTTTTCTTGTCTGAAACCGTTTAATCGGCAGCACATTTCCTCATTTATCGGAGGTTAACTGCGTAATTTTGCTATTTCGTGCGCAACGTGCAGCTGGGATTATTTTCTCTCCCTCGCGCGCCGCAGGTGGATTTCGCATTTAAACCTGGACACCCATAACCAAAGCCAAGCGCGATGTCTATCCGGGATGAGGATAATAAGATAGTGAGAAATAGGCGGTCAGGGTTAATTTAATTTGGGCCTCGTGTGTGTGTGTGTGTGTGTGTGTGTGTGTGTGTGTGTGTGTGTGTGTGTGTGTGTGTGTGTGTGTGTGTGTGTGTGTGTGTGTGTGTGTGTGAGACAGAGAGAGAGAAGGTGAGAGAGAAACAGAGAGCATGATTATAGGACGTTTTGAGCAAGTTGTTTCAATTTCTTCAAGTAATTTAGCTTCTAAGGTTTGTGAGATTTGTTGTTTCAATGATGCTACTAAGAAAAAATGACTAATTCGACTTTACATGTTAGTAACTTAGCAGGGCGACTTTTACAGTTACATTTGAGTCATTTAGCAGACGCTGTTAACCAGAGCGACCAGGGTTAAGGCTTGGGGCTTCTGGCCCAAACTCTCTCAACCACTAAACAACAATAATTAGATTGCCTTTTACCACTAGGCTACCTGCCGCTCAGTTAGTGCGTTCCTCTTAAGGTAGCGACAACCACGTATCACAGTCATATTATTGCTTGTAATACTGCATATGTGGACGTATACTGACAGTGTTGTAGCAGCAGCCCGTGGGCTGTATTTCAAGACAGAGACACCGATTGCATAATACAATTATACAGCACGCTTTGCAATAAGTAAAAAGTTTCAAGCTTTGAGATCCAAAGTAAAAGAATCTATGCGTAAACAAATCAGTATTTTTTTGTTATTAGATTAAAAGACTATACATCGCTGATATCCAGTCGTGGATTAACGAATGAATATGTTTTTTTAAAGGAATGTATAAGTCAATAATAGACATACTGTAGACTACAGGCCTAGTAAAACTACAACACCATAAAAATGTAGCCTATAACATTTACATGTACATTTTAGTCATTTAGCAGACGCTCTTATCTAGAGCGACGTGCAGTATGAGTGCATATATGTTCGTTATTTTTCTTATAAAATGTAGTCCTACACAACGTTTAAAATGCCAGTAGCATAAAACAAACAGATTTTGAAATAAACATTTTAAACGATTTGGCTAATAAAAAAACATGAATTAATGGCCATATGATTCAATTCCGGTAAATTAATACTCTTGGATTTGTGTAAAAAGATAAGTAATAACCTAAGGTAAAACAGCCAATAACGATTGGCGCTATATCACGCCATGCACAGGCCACTAACCCTATACCCTATAATAAAAGGTACAACCAACAATGTGACGGGCAGACAAATCAATTGAGAAAATATATCTTCTGTAATGTCTTGGCTATGGGCTTATTATTGATCAATTGTATTAAAGTCATTTGGTATGGCACAGCTGCCTAAAAAAAGGAAACTCAATATGTGACAAAGGGAGGGAGATTAACTGTTTTATTGCAGTAAATACAACCAGATTTCGAACTAAGCACTCAACAACATAGAAATAAAATATATATATATTTTTTTTAAGTCTACCATGCATATGTGCATTGGTGAGGTTCAGAATGATTCTGGTTGGTTTAGCTATGTAAAACACACCACATTTAGCGTAGACTCATTCACCCATGGATAGCCAATTGTGTTTAGATGTATGATGAGTGAATACAGCTCGCCAGACAAAACAGTGAGGTCCGGGCACGGTTTCCTCCAGGTTCGGCTAAATCTGTGTCACAAATCCCACTTTCACTACGGGTTCCTGTGTATTTCTATCAAGCGTGTCCAATGAGAAAGTCGGTCTCGATACTTGCTGACCAATAAGAGCGCAAGTGGTAGTGGGCTGGTCCTGAGCAGCTCGAGAGAGAGAGATTGAGATAGTTTGGAGACGAAGTCTGGACACGAATTCCACTGGTCTTGCGTCCCTAATTTAGAGAAGTGTATGCGTGGAATTCCGCGAGGAACTGAGACTAAACTAACTGTCTCGAGTGGTGAACTCGCTCCAGGACAGGTGAACTCGCTTCAGGACAGGTGGAATCCACTGCGGGCAGCGCGAGAGTAGTGAAAGTTAGAGGATCTTTTTATTCGATGAGGTAAGTAGAAAAAAACATCGACAAAATAGGCTAAAATATTTCCACACTCTATAGGCCTGGTCATAGTAGTAGAATTATCATTCGTTTGTTTATGATTTAATATTACATATTATTTGTTGCAATATATAATGTATAATTTGTTATCGATTATTGTTATTATTAGGGTATTAGTATTATTATTATCATTTGTTGTTATTATTATTAAACTATATGCTCAAACAGCCACATTGTAATAAAGCAATAATAAAGCAATATTGTCACATGGATAATCCATTTGATTTATTTGAGCAAATAGCCTACATGTTTCCATAGTTTGAAACGCCAAGTAGGCGTTTTGGGATGACAATGCATTTTGTTGATCAAAAATATATTGGTAAGCCTTTAATGATATGATGGCTTGTGCTGTGCCCTGTGTTTTTCAGTACATGGAGAAATGCCAGTATCAGTTTGCTTTACACGAGAAGAACACGGGATATCAACTTATCCATTCGGCGCATGTTTCGGTGTAGGAATTCGGGAACCGTCTGAAGTGCATTGGATTCAGTTTATAACTGAGAAGTGCTGCTCTCATTTCACTTGACCGTGGCCACAGCGCGCGTTTTAAGGGTGTTAGTTGAAAAGCCAAAATCATGACAAATAGACGAAACCGAAATCCTTCTATATTCTGGGTTTGATGGACCGACATGACAGTAATGGAATGATAGCCTAACATTTAACAAAAAGGAGGGGCAGAGAGAGAGAACACACAATGAAGGAGAAATCCAAAACTGCCGCAAGGACTAGACGGGAAAAGGAGAACAGCGAATTCTATGAACTGGCCAAAATGTTGCCTTTACCCTCGGCTATCACGTCTCAGCTGGACAAAGCGTCTATAATACGACTGACAACAAGTTATCTGAAGATGAGAATTGTCTTCCCTCAGGGTAAGTATATTTTAAGCTTTAACAATACAGTCTTCTCTTATATAGGCTATGCCATTTGCCATTTATCTGTAGGCCTATCTCTCATCTGGATTTTCTGTTCGTTTTTTATTCATTCACCTGCATCTGCCTACTGATTACGGTAGTCTATTGTAATTGTATATTATGTTTACTGTGCATAGGTTTATTAGGCTACTATATTATGTAATGATACTATTATATTTATATTGCGATGACACCTAGCAGCTTCTGTCTTTCTGTTGCAGTCATTGCTGATGTTGTTGTTGTATCTTATTAGCCTTTTGATACGTTTTTTTCCCCAGCTATTGCTACAATAGGCCAACATGTTGCTACAGTAGGCTAGTGTAATTTCATGCGTGCGGATGATCGTCGCAGATCCACGTCTCGGCGTGCCTACATTTAGGCCATTTTCGGGGTCAGGGGATCGAAATGCGTCGGAGGCGATTAGGCACCATCTTCCCTCGATCTCAACGGGCTGCTATGCTGTGTGACTGACACTGACGGCCGCATCAATTATAAAACGCCCTGCGTGCCACTGGCATCTGATCACCTGAAGCGCGAAACAGCGGGACTAGACCTAATTGATCCACTCAGGTCGCTTTCAATTTTTCCGGATAAAAAATGTCAAGGCCTCTGGGGTGTGATCTCTTCATACTTATATTCAGTCGTACTCATATTTGATTTATCACACATGATAGCCTACTCATAGTCAGATTTACTCCATTGACAAAACCCGGAAGTGCACTTTAAATGCTGGTAAAGCCCAAAGTGCACATTACTGCTGCTATCACTCAGAGATGCATCTTGGAGGGCATTGTTATGCTCCTTCGCTCATTCACAAAGATTGTTCAAAGGTTGTTCTACCACCTCAACATATGAAAATGCACATGTTTGACTTACTTCGTCCTATTCAATTATCAACGACATGGGCTAATTAATAGCCTAGTGCATGGCTGGCTACAACTGCCAGCATTTTTTCCCCCAGACACAGATTTAGATTAAGGTAGGCTAATTCGCTTGCCCGATATAGCCTATTGTTTCACTTTTGAGAGTTGCAAAACTTTTCTCTCCTGATAGGCATACTTATGCCACAACATTTGTACAATCAAAATACATGATCTACATTAGTCATTTTATTTTCTAATGGTCTGTTGCTTGGTAAACATGCCTGGGCGAAAATATATAACAATAGGATGAATATGTATGAACTTTCCAAATTGTAAGTCGCTCTGGATAAGAGCGTCAGCTAAATGACTTAAATGTAATGTAAATGTAATAGCAAGAACGACATAACGACAGACATAAAGTCAGCAATGGAATAATTATACAGACAGAAAAAGTAGGACGACTAAACAACGCCAAGTAGAAAGTCATAATAAACCCCATGGCCTCAGTAAAATCGACAAAAATAACTAGATTGAACAAAACAACAATGACTAGCAATGGATTCTGACTCATACACAGTGTTTGGAGGAGGGGAGACGTGTGTCCCGAGAGGAGTGACTGACTGTGAGTGAGTACAACAGAGCGGCGTATGTCTGTCTGGGGATATGAGGGCTGAGAGAGAGCGGCTTGTTTTAATCCAATCATTGCAGCAGGCTCAGCCTATACCCCGCCCGTTCCGGTGTTTGGAGGATATTTTGGCATTGCTGTTTGGCCGGAGAAGACCTCGAGAGTAGCCAACATATTCAAATAATGATTTACATATTTTCATTAACCCTTGTGTGGTGTTCATGTTTTTGTTATTCACCCAATGTTCGCAGGTCTGATGGACCCACATGATTAGGTTTTTTAAAACAATACAGCCATAACAATTAACGTAAAAAATACTTACTACTTAGATGTTGACTTATATCAGTTACAAGCAATATAGACGGCATACATGGTTAATATTTGCCATTTACCTCTGCTAGATCACATTTATCAATAAAAGCGCTATTCGTTTTTTTCGATAAAAGTAGATTTTTGTAAACAAAAATCTATTATAATCAAGACATGGGTGGAATAAATCATGCTTATCTTGAACAAATATAAATGACACAAGGTTTTCATCAATATTGATGTTTATTGCTTTGAACTGAATTTTTATTTTATTTTATGGAAATTATAAATGAACCCCGTTGAACACAAATTAAAGCCGGTCTACACACCACATGAGGGACAGTTTTACTGTGTGTGTGTGTTGCAAATGTATTTCTTGCACTTGATGCATGTGTACTGTGTCTTCCTGTCCTTCTTGGGTCCACACACATCGCAGTGCTTCTTCTTGTTGCTACCGGCTGCAATTATATAGTGATGAAAACCCTTAGTTCAGGAATTTTACTAATATCTCACTCACATATATAGTTACACCAGGCCAAGGAAGGAGAGTCACACACACACACACACACACGGTAAATGGCAAATATTAACCACACACACACACACACACACACACACACACACGCAACAACATCACTCACACTTACTTCTGGTATTGGAGTTGTTGGTTCTGTGGGTCGGGTGGATGGGGCACCAGCATCCTTAATCCTCCTCACGATGGCTGCAGAAGCTGGGGTCCTTGGGATATGTTGCCTCCTCTGGATTTGAGGTCTTAACAATGCCTTGCCCAGCTCCTCGAGAAAGAGCCGTCTCCTCTGGAACTTCCCTCTGTTCCAGTCTGGGTTCAACAGCATCCAGATGGCAAACGCGTCTTACACTGAGATGTCCAAGATGTTGAAGAATATCACAAGTGGCCAGCGTACGGTTCTTCTTTTTCAGCTGTAGCAAGTCACCAGCTTGTCTAAATTGTCCACCCCTCCTTTTGTGGCATTGTAATCCATTATGATTTCTGTTTTTATATGTTCCTGGCCACAAATTCTCCCATCCCTATGCAGCGTACTCATGAGTACCATATTTTTGCCTTTCTTGGCACGTAGGACACCAGGGACGTGTCGGCTGTGAACACAAACTTAGAGGAAATGATAGGCCTGTTCCGTGTATTCAACAGCTGAGGTGGGAGCTCTGGCTTGTTTTTTCATACTGTTCCTACCATCGTCAGCTTCCTCATGAGGAGCTCCTGTCCCAGCTTGTGCGCAGTAAAAAACGGTATTGCATGTGATGTTGTGGCCACGGACTCCCTGTATCACTTCCAGGAAAACCCCTTGGTTCATCCCTTGGTTCTTCTCAGGAGCTCCTCCATCTGGCTTCACCGTATACACTTGCAATTTCCACGAATATGATGAAGCAGCATCACAGGCAGCCCAGATCTTGATTCCATATTTTGCAGGTTTATACAGCATGTACTGCCTGAAGGGGCAGCTGCCCCTAAATGGCATAGGCTGCTCATCAACAGTAATGTTGGGCCCAGGGTTGTAAAACAGGGAAAGGCAGTCCACCCACTTGTCCCATACTGACCTGATTGCAGTTAGCTTGTCTCTCTGCCGCTGAGCTGATCTTGTGTCTCGGTTATTGAAGCGGAAAATCTTGGAAATAATGTGGAAGTTTTCCAGAGAACTTGTTGCACGGAAAAGTTCCCTGCCAGTTTCTGCATCCCACAGGGATTATGTGGATTCCCCACTGGATCTGAGAAGACAAGCAAGGATAAGAACCCCGAAGTATCCAAGTAAATTAGTTTGGTACATCTCTCTGCAAAAACACACCTTCGCTCCAAATGAGTGCAGTCCAGAATGATTTTCTGTATGGTGTCTGGGATGAACAGTTCAAAAGAAGACTTTATGTCCTCCGTATGAGTAACAGCCATCTGCGTCGGCCTTGGTTGCATCCTTATCACGTTGGCGTTCATGTGGGGTGGCTCATCCCTTGGGCAAGAAGACCATTAAATGTCTCTTTTTCTTTTTTTTTTACATCCATATGTCTCCTCCTGCAGGCTGTTGATGAGCTGGTTGCTGACTGGCTGGTCCTGGGGCTGGCTGCTGACGGGCTGGTCCTGGGGCTGGCTGAGTGTCAATCTCATCCTCTTCTTCCAACTCACTGTCAGACTCTGAATTGACAGACACAGGATCCTCATATTCTGAAAATTCTTCATCTTCCAAAGTGGAAGACGCTCCTTCCACACTAGCTTCTTTCTCTGCAAAAATATTTCTCAGGCCCTCTGAGCAGAGATTATTTTTGCCATACTGATTGTGGTAAGGAGCCACACATGCAAAGATATTTATTTGTTGTGTCCCTACCCCAATTTACACCTGCCTGCGGTAGAGTGTGGGAAAATACAGCCTTTTTTTACAATAAATCGAAATAATGTATTGTAATAACATTGTGCAGGTTCCCGCAAGACATTGTGTAGTTTCACACACTGCAAAAGGTAAAGAGTGCATGAAAAGCGGGAGACAGGCTATGTGCTATGTTCAAACAGCAGGCCCAGGGAGGAGGAAGACAGAGTGCTGGCACACAGGAAACCTTTTTGTTTCATTTCTACTTGTTTTCACATAAAAACACACACTTCCCCTCACTTTTATTACCCTCGGGTCCAGTGGACCCGAACACCACATACTGTATGTAATATAAATGTGTAGGAGAGTGCACACGGTGCACTCAGTGAAAATGCGTTATTTTACATGTTCTTCACAGAAAATGAGCCAAGGCCAATGAGTCTCAGGTTGAAAAAAAGAATTCATTGTGTCATTTTTCTTCTAGGAACCTTTGAAAATGGGTCCCACAGACCCGGACACCACACAGGGGTCAAGAATGTTATTTTCAGGAATTTCTTGACACTATTTCATCCTTCCACAAGATATAGTCCTGACACGAATATAGGGTTGTTACCCAAGCAGGCTGGTTGTTCGTTCAATTAGTTCTGTTGGCAGAGACATTTGTTCTGTATCTTTAGACACCGCCCAGTAGTTGGTTTTAAATGTTCTACTGACTTACTGGCTGGCAACCCCTTACTTGCTAGCTAGCCAACTACGGTTAACATATAGTCGGGTCAAACAGTGCAGCCATAATAACTACAAAGTAGCTGTATTTGCATTTGTTTACGCTGTTTTCTAGTGACATTTATTTGGATACATCCAAAACGATGAGCTAATGATGCTCGATTTCGCCTGGCATAGAACATGTGCTCTCTAGCCAGGACACTGATGTTCAGAGGAGCTAGCCAACAACACCGCTAACAAAATCACTTCAAACTGAAGCAGGAAATAACTAGCTGCACTTCGTTTAGTTGTACCTGTTTTCTATTGATACTTCTTTGTTTATATCCGTACAAGATATGCTGATTCGTGATTTTGACTGGCTGAGAAAAGCTGCCTGCCTGTCTCATAGCCTACTATGCAACAGCTAGAGATCGAATTTGAATATTGAAACAATGTTGCAAATGTCAGAGAGGCAGACAGCAAGGTTTATACAAATCTCTGCGGTTGAAAACGAAATGTTAGTCTAAAAGAAATGTGAGATAATGTCTCGATGCTTTTTATAGTGGAGATCAAGTCTATTAATTGCCTGGCTGGGCTGATTAAACAGTGGATTGCACAGTCAGATAGAACAGAGTAGGCTTTTTAATGTCATATATTCAGCCAGTGGTAACTTGTGGAATAGACACCAGCCGGAATGCGGTTCTAATCAATCAGCATTCAGGATTAGACACACCCATTGTATAAACAGACAGAAGAACTAGCCAAAAGTTGTTTAGAGAACATGGCTCTTCACTTTGTTTGAGTGAAAGAGAGATGAGTACTGCCTGCTGAAAATTACTTTTTTCAGATCACAAATAATTACAAAAAATGATTGTGTCATGTCATAATCCTATTTGGAAAATTATCCATATAGTTACATACTAGTTTTATCCAAGTACTGGGCACACCCCTACTATCAATCAAGTTATAGTAACTAGCTTGTATAACTATCTTAGCTGGCATGCCTGCTGGCAAGGTTTGTAGACTTTAGAAAATAAGCAATTACTAAATGTAGGCTACTGAATAAGACTCACCATTTTAGCAGGGATGCAGAGGGCATATTTAGTTTCTTAAAGAAAAATCACCACCATTCAGGAGGAGACAGACACCTCAAGTAGTATGCTTAGATATGCAGAAAAATAAACACATTTTTTGACATAGAATTAAGCATAATAACTATGGCTCTAGGTTGCAGGAAAAAGCTGTTTCAGATGTTTGAAAAATGCTTAAAAATGCTTAAAAATCCCCCCCCCCCCCCGCAATCCTCACATAATTTGCTCCCCCTAAGATGTCCGGGGTTCATGACATCCCTGTGACTGACTGCATGGTGAATAATACATGTAAGTGTATTTGCTACACATCTGCATCTATTGGTTATCTAGGCCTTCACTTCATCTAAACCATAAAGTTTCCCAGTGTTGTGTTTAGGGTAAGCTCATGACAAATGCCTTCACTTTATCTAAGCCATAAAGTTTCCCAGTGATGTGTTTAGGTAAGCTCTTGACAAATGCCTTCACTTTATCTAAACCATAAAGTTTCCCAGTGTTGTGTTTAGGTAAGCTCATGACAAATGCCTTCACTTTATCTAAGCCATAAAGTTTCCCAGTGTTGTGTTTAGGTAAGCTCATGACAAATGCCTTCACTTTATCTAAACCATAAAGTTTCACAGTTTTGTGTTTAGGTAAGCTCATGACAAATGCAAGGAAGGACATTGCAAGAAACTGAAAAAAAAAGTTTACAAAAAAAATTGCTTATAGGCCTATAGCATCTGCCATATCATGTGACAGCCTGTCATTCTCACTACAGTGTTATGCCAGCATTATCGCAGGTCACCTAAACTGAACAGACACATGGAATTGTTTTCACTTGATGTACACAATTGCCGGTGCAAGTTGCAAGAAATCATGAGGTAGGCTACTTAGATCTGATGATACACAGTGACTAATGAGGACTGATGATTAAAAAACTATAATAGGCCTATGTTAATTAATTGTATGACCAAGGCCTACTGATAGAAAAACCAACACCATTATTTGGAATGCTTTCTCTGGGCTAATTGTAACTTTGCACTATTGTGTTTGCATTAGCCTATAAGCTATCAGCCATTATGTATTATAAATCCCTGATTATTGCTAATCAGAATCATCTACAATAAATTTTTATTGTGACCAAGTATTTGTGCACATGATAATCAATCAAATTACTGTACATCATATCAGACTCTACCTACTGTACCTGTATTTGAAATAGCAAACATTATATTTCATTACCATTTGTGACATTATAAAGGAGCCTACATTGTAAAACATTTCCTGTTGATTTTACAGTAACTGGCGACCAGTTACATGTAAGTTACTGTAAAAAAAGGAACAGTATATTGTTTTTTATGGTTTACTGTTGCATTAATTGATTTGCAGTACCAATAACGCTTATCTAGTTGTTTTATGGTAACAAATACTCTTACTGTGAAGCCTTCTTTGCATATTTCCCAGTGTGTCTTGCCTTTTGGGAGAATTGTACAGTTACCTACCATCCATGGCTGTTAGTGACAGAGACATAGTTCCATCATTTTCAGTCTTGTGGCTTTCACCAAGTTAGTTCTTAGGCGAATGTTATCATGACAAGTAAACTCTTTATGACAATACATTATATATCTCATAATAACTTCTTTTGATGTCTAGTTTTATCCTAATACAGCGGCCTGAAACTCATGGTTTACAGGCCACATTAGGCCTGCAAGTAGTGTTGCAAAATTCCACTCTTTCCCAAAATTCCCAGATTTTCCAAAAATCCTGGTCGAACGATTCCAGATTTCCTGTTTATTCCTTCGTGTTTCCAAGACACTTCCAACTGTGATTTCTGGAAAATCTGAGAATTTTGGGAAAGTTACAAGTATTCTGCAACCCTACCTGCAAGTCACATTATGCTGGGTTGCAAAGTAATGTGTAATTCCTGTTGGAATCCAGCCAGAGTTAGGATATCCAACCACTGGAATTTTCATTCAGCCGCAATTTGCATTGAGATTGACTGTCAGGGTTGGGGACATTGGGAGTAGACTATCTAAACCATTGACTATCTAAACCATTTAAACTGGAACAACCATTTAAATTACGGATGCAAAAAAATCTAACTAACTAATTGTGTAGAATACGTTTAATCAATGAATCAAAGTGCATGCAAAAACACAGATAAAAAATAAACTATTTTAAAAAATCTACCTGCAGTAGAGCATGCTGGGAAATATGATACAAATTATTTCTAAGACTGTATGGTACCAATAATAATACTGTAGTCTTTTTATGGTACCAAAATTATCTTACTGTAATCTTTTTTTAAACTGTTGTTTTACAGTAGCTTACAGTTTTACGGTGCCAATGTGTTATAGTATTTAATTGACGGTACCATTACTGGTATTTAATATATTGACAGGGGTGTGGTGGGGGAGGGAGAAAGTTGTTCGAATTCAGGCAAAATTATATTGCAATTTGCCTAATTTCCACAAGTGACCTGCGTTTTACAAGTAGCTCCTATTTTTTGTGTGCTTGTTTTACTTTTTACGATGGAAAATTATTTATTTTTATGATGTGCCTGATTGTATATTTTTTCTATAATATAAAACAGCATGGCCACAAACAAAGCAATGGATATAAATAACAAAACAGGTACCAATTATCTAAGAATATTGGTATTTATTTGTAATAATTATTTGCTCAAATGTTTTCTCACTTGCTTTTGATTTTGTTGCCCTGTGCTTTTAGTGTGGAATTCTATTTTGAATATTATAAATACAGTAAGTGACCTGCTACAGTGTTTTATGTAGTATTTTTTTTACGGTAAAGTCCGAAATGAATTTTTCCCAAAATACAATGTTGTTTACGGTATTCTACTGTATTAATTTTATACAGTATGTTTCTATTGACTATATATTAATTTACTAGGGCAATTACATTTTTTTACAGTGTATCTATCCTTTAGAAAATCATTATTACGGAAATATGCCTAACTATTTCTTCAGCAGTTGACAGAAGTTATCAATTGCTTATAGAAAACATAGCTGAAAAGTAGCCAATATAGGCACAGGATGAATTATTTTGGACTATTATTGACATCGATTGGCTAAATAAGCATTTTGATTAGGCTTGTATTGAATTTGATGAATGTTTTGGTATATTTTGTATTTCTTTTTTATTTAACCTTTATTTAACTAGGCAAGTCAGTTAAGAACAAATTCTTATTTACAATGACGGCCTAGGAACAGTGCCTTGTTCAGGGGCCTAAACACTAGGCGTTCTTTATGAAAAAAGAAAACGTGCCTAATTAAAATAGTCATAAATGTGTCTATAACAGAGAAAGCCCTAAACCGTTGTCCGCCCAAACTAATGTTCGGCCTAATAGTCAACAGAATAATATTGGTGTAGGCCTACCTGTAATGGGTTATTGAAACTGGGGAACAGCTCAGCCTGTCTGAAACCTCGTAATCATCGGAAAAATATCCCTAGAGCAGAGATGTGGGAAGTTTCTCTGTTCACATCGACTATTCTATGGTTCAGGGCACTTGACGTCCGTTAAGTAGCACTTCAAACGCCAGGTGCATCTATTCTTTGCCTATTAGGCCTATTTGTAAGACATGTAGGTTTGCCTTAATGCTCATTGAGTCCGCGGTTTCGCCTCTCGAATACACCAGACAAAATTTGTAAGCTGTACATATTGTGACCCCTGTGATATAGTAGCTGAGTTGAATTGCGAGATAAACAGCCTCTCGCCCATGATTGCAGTGGCTAGCGCCATGCAATTTGAATATGTCGCGCGCCTGCAAGAAAGTCCAGACAGGCATGCACAACAACATATCAATATATTATATAATCCTTACATTCATGTCAACGTTTTTCTAATAATGTGTCTATAAAGCAGGCCTACTTTCGACTAGCCATGTTGTGGAGCTAAAATGAACAGGAAATTGCCAGACTAAAAATATACGTTTTTGCTAAAAGTATAGTATGGCTTAATTGCGAAAATATCAAATAGCCTATAGGCCTTGTGTAGAAGAAAAAGGGAAAAAATATATAGAATAGGTTATACTCTCCTTGTCCATTATTATAGGCCTAAATCACTGCGTCACGCTCAATGCAAACCAACGCCGCATGTTGTTTTCGGAGGGAGGTTACTTTGCATGCGTGCAGAATGTGAAATATGTTTTCCACGGCACCTGGGTTAATTTGACTTCTAAACAAATAAGGAGATGAGCTGTGCAAAAGCTATTTCAAATGTTGACCAAATCATTTGCGTATTGTCGTTGAGCTGTGTAAACGCGAAGGGATCGTTTGGACAATATTGAAATGCGAAATGGTGGTGGGTTATTCGAGTCTTTACTCAGACACGGATTGTTTTTGTACAATTAGCATTTTCTAGCTGGCGTTGCGAGAAGAGCCGCTCGTATTTATTTGCATTATCGAGTTTTGTTGGTTCCGTTGAGGATGTCATATGATGCATTTACAGTTTTGATTTTCACTTAATTTGTATCAACTTTCTGCAGCCTTTTCTTCATCGTACTTTAAAAAATGTTTTTGACACACATAGTTGTATGTATTATTACTATTATTAAAATATATAGGGTTAGGCCGGCAGAGAGAACTGGCGTAATAAAAACCAGCATAAAGAAACATTGTCACATGCGTTGTGTGTATTATTGCACGACTATATGGTTTACGAAAAGGAGCTGATATATTGGCGCTTTGTTTCAGGTTTGGGTGAAGCTTGGGGTCACACGAGTCGAACGAGATCTTTGGACAATGTAGGACGTGAGCTGGGATCCCATCTTCTCCAGGTAATTTGGGAAGCTTAGTCTACCAATCGAATAGAACATTCACTGCAAAACATGATGGTTTAAATAGCCTACTATTAATGAAAATAATCATTCTTAAGATGTATGTAGACATGTTACATTTGATTTGATAGGTTGGATCCCACATTCTCCAGGTAATTTAGAAAGCTTACTCATTTATATTTTCTATATTACTGTCAAATATTATATTACAAAAAATTATGATTCTCAAAATGTAGCCTATATGTCTACCTAGTCATGTTCTGTTACATTTGGTTTGATATTCGATCTCACGAATGCATTGAGTGCTCTTGAATAGGCCTCATATTTCTTTGATCTACGCATTCATTTATGCCTTTTTTTTGTCTCCAGACATTGGACGGCTTCATCTTTGTTGTGGCGCCGGACGGAAAGATCATGTACATATCTGAGACAGCATCAGTCCATTTGGGACTCTCTCAGGTCAGCACCTGGTCATAGCCGATTCATCTTAGCCTAAGTTTTATTCGGTCGAGTGAGTCGAGTCTTTTTTATTTGCTATGCATAAGGCTCAAGAGCGCGTGATATCCATGTTTCTCGTGTTAGATATTATGGAATTATGTTTGAATGGTTGAGTGATTTAACTCTTTTAATTACCGAGATAATTCTTAACAGGTAGAGCTAACCGGGAACAGTATTTACGAATACGTTCACCCCGCCGACCACGACGAAATGACTGCCGTTCTCACTCCACATCAGCCGTACCACTCACATTTCGTCCAAGGTAGGCTACACGAATATAGGCCCAACTTGGAGAGAATCAAACCCCGTATAGAATACATTTTTTTGTACGTTGGATAATAGACTGATATTTTCAGTCTCCTCTTCCAGAATGCGAGATGGAGCGCTCTTTCTTCTTGAGGATGAAATGTGTGCTGGCGAAGAGAAACGCCGGCCTCACCAGTGGTGGATATAAGGTAGACGATTTGCAATGGAAGTATGTAGCCTAATGCTACTTGAAAGTACTACATATGTTGTATACGCATTCTATTGATTTAATAAATGCCAAATTAATTATAACTTAATTAAGCGTAAAGGTAGGTGTAAGTATAATTTATGGAAATGTTTAAACATTTACAGTGAGCGTTAAAACATGACATAAAAAGACTGGACAAAATAGCAACAAACCCCCTCCCAGGTGATCCACTGCAGCGGTTACCTAAAGATCCGTCAGTACAGCCTGGACATGTTGTCTTTCGACGGCTGCTACCAGAACGTGGGCCTGGTGGCAGTGGGACACTCTTTGCCTCCCAGCGCCGTGACAGAGATCAAGCTGCACAGCAACATGTTCATGTTCAGAGCCAGCCTCGACATGAATCTAATCTTCCTCGACTCGAGGTAGGTCTACAGCAAAACATACAAATAAAGCATGGGTTGAAAGATATGATATGGAGGAGAATAACTGAATTACATAGTCCTACAGCAGGTGTTTTGATGAGCCAGCCATGACATAAACCAGCTAAAGTCGTTTTTTGATGTTTTTTCCACTAGTGCTCTGTGACAGTTGTTAAATGACTATTAAGTCCCCAACTTAATGGAATAAAAACAGTATTGAATTCACAAACATGAAATGCTACAATATATTCCATTATTTATAGAGTTATAATGGCTTACTGCATGAAATGTCTTATTGTCTTAAAGTGGAATCCTGGACCTCAAGCCACTGGGGTCCACTTTACAGAACGTTCTGTTCCTTCTCAGCATGAAAACAAGTTTGGATCAAATAGAACTCTGAGCATATAATGATACATGGAGGGAGAACAGCGTGAACTTCAATACATGAAAGTCCATGGCTGAAAGAGAGGACAAAAACATTTGCCTTCTCACCCCTTCCTCCCTCCTTCCCTCCCTCCTTCCCTCCCTAGGGTGGCAGAGCTGACTGGTTACGAGCCCCAGGACCTCATTGAGAAGACCCTGTACCACCACGTCCACAGCTGTGACACATTCCACCTGCGTTGTGCCCACCACCTGTGTGAGTTAGTTACAGTAGGTTGGGCCCTGCCTCGTCAGACTCTACCTTTTACTGGACTTCTGCCTCTTTTCCTTTACTTTATCCCACACATTAAAATACATTTCTGAAAATACATTTTTATCAAAGGACACAACTATAAAATACACCAAAATTAGACCTCTAACACACATACAGTATTACCTAGCTTTGCCTTTCAACACTCCAGGGGAAATCATAACTTGAGATCCACACCACATGTGGTACTCTGACTTAAAGGGTATTGATTAAAAGTTAGGATTCAGACCCTTTAGAACACACACCAGAATGATGGTCAGCAGAGTGCAACTGAGTGCCTCAGACCAGAATATCGGCCATCCTTTTCAATACATTTTCCAACGGTTCGACATGTGGAATCGAGGACAACAGGCACCGCTCGTTGGCACACAACAGGTGGTCCCTATAACACACCATGGGGACAGCAAGCGATGGAACGGCCCCCTGCCGCGCTCAGTTGTCAATCATTCATTTAGAATGACCCCATTATAGGTCAAAACAATCCAAACTAAAATATGTCTCCTCTTCTCCTATCCTTCTCCTCCTCCCCAACTCCCACCCCTTCCATCTCCTCTCCTTTGATCCTCACAGTGCTGGTGAAGGGCCAGGTGACCACTAAGTACTACCGCTTCCTAGCCAAACAGGGAGGCTGGGTGTGGGTGCAAAGCTACGCCACCATTGTCCACAACAGCCGCTCCTCCAGACCCCACTGCATCGTCAGCGTCAACTACGTTCTTACGTGAGTCTCGTTCTGTTCAATTCAACTCAGTTCAATTCGGTTCCATTCAAATCAATTCAAGCTACTCCCTTTCTATACTTCATCAACATCTGAAGCTGTGGAGGACTAAATATATAAAGATATTATTATTATCATCGTCATCATTATTATTATTAATTCAATTGAATTTGATTTGACTTCATGACACCCCTAGGGGCAATTAGGATGGCGTTGTCAGAGCAGAAGCAACAAATAATTGAATGAAGAAACATAAATATCTCCACATGCAATACATGACCTTCTCGTGGCCCGTGATATTAGTGAAATACTAACCTCGTCCCCAGGCTATTGCTCACAGTGCATATAAGTCTGGCACGTCAACTATTCAAAGCTGGCCTCAGTGGGAGTCACCATAGAATTCTATGGGATTGACCTTACCAAATCAAGTATTTGTCACACAGGCATCATAATGTCTGGAACGGAAAGTATGGAATGGTATCGAACTCATCACATGGTTTCCATGTGTTTGATACCTTTTACATTGACTCCATTCCAGCCATTATTACGAGCCGTCTTCCCCTCAGCAGCGCCCAGGAAGGGGGAGGGTTAGGGGGAAGGTGTTGTGGGAGATGATTGTTTGGTAGATGAAGCCAAATGAGCCAATGCCTATGCGAGGGGAGTTTCTCCCGACCTTTTTTCATTGGCTAATGAAGGCCAAGTTTGACACATTGGTCCACCCAGACTCTGCGCATTTGGGCAGAAGTGTCTGGGAATGTGATCAGTGAAATACCAACAAACTTAGTTCATGACCCCAGCTAGACTGATAGTGGGTAGGGCTGTGTGTACCTCTCACATTCTCAGTTTGTTCCCTTTATGGCCTATCTCTACTGCTACGTCCTACTTTTCACAGAACATGTTTTTTTCGGGTGCGATAAGACCTTTGAGACCAGTAAGATAAACATTGGGGGAAAATACCTACTTTCAGAATTGACCTGGTGTCTAAGGAAAGAAAATCTATATCACAGTAAACCGGAAATCGATAGCCATCTCATACCTGCTGCCCGTGTTGGATTTTCATTGTTAGGTTTGGATGATCCTGACCTAGCTCTTTAATCTGTCTGTGTGTGTGTGTGTGTGTGTGTGTGTGTGTGTGTGTGTGTGTGTGTGTGTGTGTGTGTGTGTGTGTGTGTGTGTGTGTGTGTGTGTGTGTGTGTGTGTGTGTGTGTGTGTGTGTGTGTGTGTGTGTGTGTGTGTGTGTGTTCATTTAAGCCGTCTGCATTTCAACTCTTGTGTATTTACTATTGTTATGTATTTACCGCAAACCCCAACACACTCAGAGATACAACTCAATAAGGAGTGAGGCTTCCCTAGTGTATTCATACTGTATGTTTAGCTTGTATTCAGGATGAAACATGTTGAGCTTGTATTCAGGATGAAACATGTTTGGCTTGTATTCAGGATGAAACATGTTGAGCTTGTATTCAGGATGAAACATGTTTGGCTTGTATTCAGGATGAAACATGTTGCGCTTGTATTCAGGATGAAACATGTTTGGCTTGTATTCAGGATGAAACATGTTGAGCTTGTATTCAGGATGAAACATGTTGAGCTTGTATTCAGGATGAAACATGTTTGGCTTGTATTCAGGATGAAACATGTTTGGCTTGTATTCAGGATGAAACATGTTGAGCTTCTATTCAGGATGAAACATGTTTGGCTTGTATTCAGGATGAAACATGTTGCGCTTGTATTCAGGATGAAACATGTTGCGCTTGTATTCAGGATGAAACATGTTTTGATTGATGTAACATTGAGTTACAATTGGGTTCTCCCTCTATAAATGGTCTAAAAGTAATACAGATTTGTGTATTTTTGCGGCAGATGGAACACTTCCCCACCCCCAGCACTGGTTTGATTGAATTCCACCCTGTGAGATACACCAACATACAGTAAATAAACATCAAATACCTTTCAAATACTGCTGATTTTTACAATACATACTAGACCAGCAAAGCCATTTCATCACCTTAACCTACAGCATTTCATTCCATCAGTTCACATCGTTCCGTTAATAAATCAAGATTCTGGGATGGAGAGCCAGTGGCTTATTTCAGATGGGATGTGGTCTGACTTTGACCCCCATGTGGAATTCAGCTAACACAGCTGAGTTTGCACAAAAGCCTATATCAGCACTATTGGCTCCAGCATAGGTCACCGAGAGGACACATAGGATGGAGAACCAGTCACTGCTACTGTACCTGCAAGAGCAATAACTGTGTATGTGTTTCAAATAACACCCTATTCTCTGTAGTGCACTACTTTTCACCATGGCCCATAGGGCTCTGGTCAAACGTAGTGTACTATGTAGGGAATAGTGTGCAATTTGGGATGCAGACTATGTCTCACAAAACACTGACTATCCAAATATTGCCTTTCCCATTGCAAGGTGCCACACACATAAAGAGCGGGTCATATTAAGCAACATATTACAGCAACTGGTTGAGTGGGGTCAGAGACAGGGAACAGGGGTTTAAAATGCCACGTGCTGGTATTACATACTGCTGATGTGATAAGTTAAGAATAGGGCCATGTTTGCAGAGCGTTTGGCACAGGAACCGTTTCATGACGTTGAAGTCTGATAGAGTTCATTCCCAGGACAGTGGGTTGTAATGCTAAGGTGGTAGATACATTGTATGATATGTACATACAGGTGACAAATGAATAGTCAATGTTATGTTATTCAGTCTGGGAGGGGGTTGTGTGTGTGTGTGTGTGTGTCGGGGTACATTTTCACTTCAAGAGAATGTAAGATGAGACTGAAGGAGTAGATTCACAACAGGCATGGTGTTGACATTATGGGCATGGTTGTAATTTGTGTGTGAGTGCAAGTGCGTGTGTGTTCTGACAATGTTTGTGCAGTAGCAATGAATCATTAACCTTGCTTCGGGTGTTGGATGTGTTTCTCAAAAATGGGAGGGTTAATCTCTCAACCTAGTTCATCTTATATAACCTTTTCATTTCTAACTGTCATCCCATTTAATAAATGAATCACAACTTCAAAGAAGGTGTTAGTGAATTATGTCTCTCTCACTATCAATAGTAAATATTGGCAGACAATGGTATATATATTTGCGGAAATTACTTATTGTACATCATTTTATATACTGTATTGCCACAATTCTGTGAAATAACATGTTTTAAATGTGCTCACTACGTGTGCAGGTCCCACCTCTCTGTGAAATGCGGATGAAGGTCTATTGAGCAAAATGTTGGTTGAGGGATCCATTGAATTGTTCATGGAGTATTCTGAATTACTATTGCGCCGGAGTTTCATCTTTTTTTGCTAATGTGCTCGCTCTCGTCTGCGTCTGTGTGTGCAGAGATACTGAGTATAAGGGAATGCAGCTGTCCTTGGACCAGATGACCCCTAGCAAGCCGGCGTTCCACTACAACAGCCCTCCAAGTAGTACAGAGGAGAGGAAGGGGACCAAGTCCCGTATGACACACACCAAGGCCAAAATCAGAGTGTCTCCCTACCCACAGCAGGTAAGACACTTGGTACTGGTGTGGTGTACTTGTTCCCTCACACAGTAATACGAATAGAACAGGTCTGATTATCTCTCCCTTAGCCACAAACTCCCATGCTCTCTTAAGCCCGGTTCAGGTACAACAGCCGACATAAAGAGAGACGTTGCCTCCTTACAATGACGTGATACATATTTGATACAAATTTGACACTTGTTGTAGGCAAGGTGTTGTGACAAACTAGTATCATGAAAATACATGCACCAGAAACAAGGCACACTTTGTGACTTGACAGACCAGAAAACATGACTAGTGTACAACATTCTTCATCAATAATCAGTATGATGTGTCTTTAAGGTAAACGTCACAGAAGATGGAGAGGGTGTAACACCACCTTCTACTACTTTAAAAACGTTGTTTAAACCTTGTATATTCCAAGTTCTAGTTTCAACTTTTCTCCAGTTTTCAGCCTTTCAACCCGAGCGTTCTGAGTCCGACCAGGACAGCCAATGGGGAGGCAGCCCTCTGACAGAATCTGCCTCCCCTCAGCTGCTGGACCAAGGTGAGGGAGCGGAGGGCGGGGCCTGTGCCTACAGACTCTACCCTGACTCCGGCTCCCTCTGCTATGGCCTGGCTCTCTCCGAGGAGAACCTCACGCACAGCCACACCCACTCCCACCATCCCGCCACTGCCTGCGACAGCGGTGCCCACTGCCAAGCTGGCCGTTACTTCCTGGGCGCTGCTCCCCAATCTGGACGGGAGGCCTGGTGGGACGCAACACGCTCCGTCCTCTCCCTGCCCAAGTCATCTTTGGAGAATGGCGAGGGCTACGACCTCGCTTCCTACCACAGCGTGGTCCATGGTGAGGTGTTAGGGTCATAGCCATCTGGTTAGAAAATCATCAAATGTCACTTTCCCCTGGTAGCTCCTTTATTGAATAGGCCAAGGGCATTATGGAACAAGGGAAGTTGTTTACACTGTTTCTCGCCAGTATGCCGATTGTTACCATCTGTTTGCAATAATTTCCCACTGTTCAAGAAACGTTTTTATCTTTCATGTCCTCAAACTGAGAGACAACACCCAAAGGGGCTGCTGCCAGGAATGCACTGTCTATTAAGGATTTACATGACTTGTTCAGTTGTATGCACATTATCAAATATACGTTCACACTTACTGTGCAAACAATAGTTGAAACAGGTGCCAGCTAGGTCATGTGGATGAATGAAAAAATCAGTCTGTATATTACAAAATGTGGTCCTCCATTCCAGTCATATTTTAACTTTGTATTAAAATCCCCTAGAGTCGATGTCTGCGCCCCAGTGGAAAATGAATTAGCATAATAAAAACAGCGCCATAAAAAAATCGATCAGTTTAAGATAGAGCTATCTGTATTGGATGTGTCTCAGATGTCGCACTTCCGCATCTGCGGTGAAAGGTGACAGAGCTAGAGTCAGACCATGAGACATCCTGCAAATCGGCCTGCTCACAAAATCGTCTGCAGCGTCCAAACGGTTTGGCCTACCATCCCTCACAAACACAATGGTGTTCTCCATTTTGTTCTACGACCCCCACATGTGTCTTGGGACTCGTCTGAAGTCGGTACAGCCAATCTGTCAACTTCTGTCTGTGGCGTACGAACAGTTTGGGCTACACACTAATATGACACCTTTGTGGAAAGGTGAGACTCGCACGAACATGCACATGTAGGTTGTTTTGTTCTAGGACGACTCGTCACAAGACTCATCTGAAGGTTCCCCGGTACCAGTGAAGTGCGCAAAAATAAGGGGTTAAATACATGTAAAAAATAAATAATAATAAATCCTCCTGATCTTTCTTAAATCTCTCAGAACAAACTTCCTTTCGATTTTTTTGGGGGGGACTATCTGTTGTTCCATGTAGTGAATCTGTTATTCAATGCGTTTGTATGGGCTAATAGCAGTAAGGCTCACATTTAGTTTTCATCAAATAACTTATTTTGATTTTTTTGGGGATACATCAAGGGGTCTTAACATTCTAAATCAAATAGCTAAATGATCCTCCGTCTTAAAACAATTCCATATAGCTTAGGCAGGGATTAGACTGTTATGGGTTAATTGCAGTCATAGGCACTAACTCACGTGAGTATTACATAAATATGCAATAAATCCATGAACTGTGAAAATCATAACAATATGTACATTTGAGTTTGGGATGGCTCTAAGAGTTTTGTTGATTAAATGGTGGTATTATTATTACATACATTTTGAGATTTTAACCTTGGATTTTCTAAACGTTGCCACTTTGTCTAACAGGAAGGGGTCACTGGGACGAAGAGAGCGTGGTCAGCTCACCGGAAGGGGGCGGAGGCTCCACCAGTGACTCGGGCGAGCGTTGCCGCGATGGCACTGGCAGTGACCATTTCCGGGCGAGTCCTCAGGAGCCCAGCAAGTTGGAGACTCTGATCCATGCCACGCAGCACATGATCAAGGAGGAGGAGAGCCGTTTGCAGATGCGCAAGGGGCCACTGGACGCCCTGGGCCCAGTGGGGGGCCCCTCCAACAACAGCCACAGCCCCTGCTCCTTCACTTCCTCCGCCCTGCCCCTCCCTCAGGCCGCCATGCCTGGCGTGGTGTGTCGCGGGCCGGGGGTCGCCAACGGCATCAACCTCACCCTCACCTCCGAGCGCCTCTATCCCCGCGATGATGGCGGCAAGGTTTTGGATTCCCACGGCAACATCGACAACAACACAGCCAGCCCGGCGTCTCTGTCGCGCCTCAGCAGCCCCAGCACCGATGGGATCCCCAGGTCAGGCCTGTCTGTCTCAAAAGACTACCTGCAGGGTCAGACAGACGTCTCGCCCCACCACCCTCTAGGGCAGCAGGGGAGCCCACTGCTTTACCAGGCCCAGGAGATGCAGCCCCTGGACAGGCATGCTGCCTACGCCCTGACCGGCTTTTCCCAGGTGCACCTGTATGACGCAGAGAGCCTGAGGAACTACTCTGGGCTGGGCTGCGGAGGGGCTCAGTACGACATGGTGCCCCACATGAGGATGCAGGCCGACCAGATGCAAGTACACAAGGGCACATCAGTGATCATCACCAATGGGAGCTGACCATACATAATGGACAGACCAATCCTAGTGTCTCAATGATGGAGTGTGTATGTGGGACTTTTGAACTGAATCCTCCTCATACAGTTCGGTCTTTTCTTTTTGTTTATTTTTTTGCGCCTGACATAGGACTTAGGATATTCCCCATAACACCGGTCTGCTCTGTTACACTTCACTGTGCCCTTGAGAGCCCAGACCCAACAAGCAAAGCTGGTTGCAATGATGTCAGGCTGGCAGCTTTTGTTATGCCTTAGTCAAGTTGTATACTGATTATATAAGGTACTTCTTTCAATGCCTTTTTACCGACCAGAAAAATATGTCTTGACCTGGTTGTAATTTGGTTACCTACTGAAATTGTAACCAAAATATGACATCATTAAAAAGACATCTTAACTTGTCATCTTGTTATCTGACGTCTTCAAACCAGTTTACAACCAGAAACTGACGTAATTATGACGTTTCATGCCAAATCTTGCCCTCTGGGCAATTGAATTCCTCCCCTGCATTGAACTGAGACACTGCAGAATGACTATTCAAGTTTTCAGTGAGCTTTCAGCTTGGTTAAAGATAAACCCAACCCAGTAAGTAGGCCTATCGGAGTGAACTCTCACATTTTCTCATGGTAGTAGACAATATGCAATTCAATTGCATATACCCCCTTGACCTCAAAACTGATTTAGTATTGCTTAACTTTCTCACAAATACTTCAAAATTGTATTTATTTTAATTAAATGCCAATGTTTTTTCATATTTATTAATTAATTAAAATTATTTTTATTTAATCTCATTTTTGCGGTCAAAGTACAACGTTTGGTGGCAGGGTTGCTTTAGTTTCAAAGTTTGCATTATCTGTGTACCCCTTTGAAGGGTTATATATTATTTGCCCAATTTCCCCTGTTAGTAGAAGTCCTAAAAGGATACTGTGAGATTCTGGCAATTAAGCAGTTTTTCTGCTTACCCCTAGCGTATGCTAGTGTATGCTACTGTACCTGTAGACTTCCAGTCACTGCGCTAGTTAGCATTGGCTCGAGAAACTACCTCTAACTTCCTTCTTACTGCACGCAGAGGCAAAAAAATGGTACACACAAGTTCATCTGACTCTGGGTAAGTCAAAGAATTCATAGGCAGAATCTCGCAGTATTCCTTTAAGGCATTACATCAATGTGTATCACTTTAAACTTCTGGTGCTTCATGTGTTTGAATTGAGAAAATAATATTGTTTCTGTTTCACTTTTCGTACCCCCGAAAATATGTAAAGTATCTCTTGTCTAATTTTATTTATGAAGTAAATATGTTCAGAAATTGCTTTCTTTTTTTTTGGACAACGGCTCATAAGAGTATTTATTAACTGGGGATAAAAAAAATATTTTGATTCTAAATACAGGTGCAATCAAACCCTCTTTTGATGTTGTGGTTTTAATTTAGTCTTTAATGTGTGGGAGGACTCGGTTTGATCAAACGAGTGGATACGACTTGTTAAATAACACTTTGAGCGGCGTTGCACTGCTGTAAAAGCAACATTTGAAGCTGCAGTTATTTTGGTTGTAATTTCTTCCAATTGACAGTTGGCCTCATATCACTCCGTCACGGCACACAGCCTGTGTTACTCACTTCCGCTTTAAAATGTTCTTGCCTTTTCCTCTCACTTACAGTAAGACAGTGCCAGGAGTATACATGGGAATGCATACGGTATGTTCCTGCCATTGGGTTCATTCTGACTCGCACATTTAAACACTTTGACCTCACTTCAGCTGTAATAGTCCTCCGATGTTTTTCTAATGTACTTAAGTTATTCAGATGTAGTCGTCCACTGGCCTGCCTGTATGGATTTAAAGGCCTCCTGACTCTGTCTGGCCCCTGAGAGCGGAGCTCCCATCACGCACTCTTGACGTTTGCATGTGATGGGCTGCCAGGGACTGCATGTGTCGCCAGCCAGCGCTGACGTTCCAGGAGGTTGAGCCATTACACCGCTCTCTGATGTCATCTCCAGATGAAGGCATAAGAAAGAGAGTGTGTGTGTGTGTGAGTTCATGTGTGTTTTCTAATGTATCTAAAGGGGGGTTAGGGCTGCAGTCCACTGGCCCCTTGCCTGAAGTGCATTTGAGGCATTCACATGCAGAGCAGGCCACAACTCCAGCCAAATACTGGGGCCATCGCCCAGAACCAACACTGCTCCATAATAACCCAGCTACAACCCCAACAGCCGCCCCTATCCTCCACACTTCTTTGACATATTCAAACAGCATATCAAGGATGTTTTTTTAGATGTCATTTTAGCGACTAGATAACAACCAAAATATGACATTGCCAGGCATCTCGGTATCATCCTAAAAATATATACTGTAGAACTTCAATGAACAGTCTCAAATAGCTGCCTGTCCCTTTTAATAGCCAGGGAATGGCGCGCATTTCAAATAAACATCTGTTTCAAATAAACGCTGGGTCGAAATGAGTTGTTTACAAGGTTACCATGAATGGTTTATGAGGTTAAATGTTTGATTTGTTACATTAAATAATTCAGTATTGACTCAAAAAAAGGTATGGCAATCATTCGATTTTATCGCCAGTAAGAAACTGTCGGCCATTGGCTGCTAACAGCTGAGAACTGCTAACTAACTGACAAGCATAAAAAAAGTCAACAAATTCAGAAATATAGGTCCTTTAGTGGCGAAAGTAAGAACTGCTGAAAATGCGTAGCCAAAGCGCAGAAAAAATATTCTGTCAAGGAAAATTCGTTAAATTTCTTTTTTTTCTTCTTTCATACACAGTTTTTATGCTAGTAAAGTCATTCTGTAAAAAAAAAAAACACGACAGCTGTGATGGAAACAGGAAGTTTTGGTTAAATTGTATATATGTCGACAAAAGATTTGTTAAAATTAATTATGTGAGAAATGGCAGTGGAAACGCCTTGATGCGCAAATATTTTTTACAATAACCATCGATGAAAGTGCACAGTGACCTTGATTCTCCTTTTCAATGAATATCGAGGGTCTTATTGCGGTGACATGATGATCAATGTTTTACTGCCATTTGACCCCCCAAAATAATCTCGCTCTTATCCATAATGTCACCATGTAGACTTTCCTATTGGCTGTATCTGCCAGCTGTTGGCTAGAGCGCACGTACCAAGACCAGAGTAGGCACATTTGCTATTTAACACAACAGTCTTTGTGACAAAATTATCATTAGAGTTGAAAATGAGATGGAAACACATTGAACTTTTGATTTGTATTCGGCAAAGTACATTTGTGTACTATGTCATCGGCATTGATTTTTATCCGCACTGATTTTTGTTTGGTTGAAACACCACTGGTGGGAAAATGTGCATATTTTCTTTATGTGGATTTTTCAATATTTACATGAAAATCTGTCTTCAATTGGATGGAAACCTAGTCATAGAGGCATACTAAGGCAAGAGAAACGTGACACAGTGTGCAAATGATAACACATTATTGCAGCAAATTACGAAATTTATTAAAATGCTGGAAGTGAATCCTGGAAATTAAACAATTAACTATGCAAATGAGCAAAAGCTGTGTGCATTAAGGAAATAGACGCCTGGCTCAAATAGAAGCCTGTCTCTAATAAGCGCCTGTTGTGTTCAGTGATTTAAGCAAGTAAATGCCTGGGCTATTAATTAAAGTTTTACGGTATATTTGGTTGGTTGTATTAAAGGTATCTAAAGTCACTTCAACCAGAAAACCAAATTTCAACAAGAAAATGACATCATAATCCCTGATAACAAAAATGTATCACATGAAACCAGAAGATCCATTTGTGTCCATAGAAACATGTCTCTTCTCGCATTCTCACACATCACAATGGAGTACAAATAATAAAAAAACACAACCACAACAATGCTAACTGAAATAATTCACAATTCATCTAAAACAAAAGCATTGTTGTGAATTAAAACCCTGCAGTGTTTACATCAAGAGGGGTACAACTGAGCGTGCCCAACTGAGCGTGCCCAGATTGTGTTAGCGAGGCGGCTAAGTGTGACATAAAGACCCAGAGACATAGCATAGCATAGCATGTGATGTGGTAAACATGCCAGTAAGTATTTTATGGAAAACAAAATTCCAACCACAGCAGAGAGAGTTTCAACTTCTACCTCTGAAATGGAGGTTGGGAAACGATAGAGGAGAAAGGAGTAATCACCACGGGGTGAGGGAGTGCACAGCACACGGCCGAGCCCAGACAAACCCAACCGTCCACTTGATTGATTTCAGGTCGGGGATAAAAGCATGATTGCATATTCGTACCTCAATTAAAGGGTTACTCTAGCGTTTTCTCTGTAATTCAACCTGGCGTCTGGTAAAGCTGCATGCTTTTCGGCACATCTTTATTTACCAGGCACAGACCAGCGCTAATATGAAAATGTTTCAGTATCTTGTCTAACTTAAAGATGACGTATGATTAGAATGAAAAACACTGCAACGTTGCGTCTTTTATCTCTGTGCTGTTTACTATTGGAAAATACCACTAACTCTATCTCATTGAAAAAATATGTATGTGTGTGTGTATGTTTGTGTGTGTGTGTGTGCATGTGTGTATGTGCTTGCAGTGCGCTTACTTTAAGACATAAGCAATGACTATCCTGCTGTGAGTAAATCAGGTTTTCCGAAGTTAAAGAATGATGGCTCGTAATGGTTTAATTCCAGGAAAAAAAACATCTATCACCTCTGGCTAGGAGAGACTACCCATCCAGAACCTTTTGTCCTGGCCGATTTGCCATCCGTTGACAGGGAAAGTGTGCTTCTAGAACATTTGGTAACCCTTTATGAAGACTTTCAAGAATACACATGAGTAAATTATTAATAAATAGTGGTATTTTTTTATATTTAACCTTTATTTAACTAGGCAAGTCAGTTAAGAACAAATTCTTATTTACAATGATTGTGCGCCGCCCAATGGGACTCCCAATCACAGCTGGTTGTGATACAGCCTGGATTTGAACCAGGGTGTCTGTAGTGATGCCTCTTGCACTGAGATGCAGTGCCTTAGACCGCTGCACCACTCGGGAGCCCCCCATTGCTCCTGCAGAGTAGGTTACATACAATTAACAAATGAGTATTTTATGATTTATGGAATCTATAAGCATCATACATCGAATGCAAATTTGTAGCATTCTTTGAACATTTTCTTCATATTTTCTTATGCATGTAACCAAAACATTCTAGAGCTTTAGACTAAATTTGCACTATAATTGCCATCCACACAGGTGTACATAATCTGTGGCGCTTATAGATGTATATATATATATATATATATATATATATATGTTATAAAATCATGAACTTTACAGGTATATATTGAAAGGAGAAACAACTAAGTCACTGCAGTGATTTTCAAAACTCTCCTCGGGGAACCCAGACCTTTCATGATTTGTTGTAGCCCTGAACTAGCTCGTCTGATTCACCTAGTCAAGGGCTTGATAATTAGTTGACAAGTTGAATCAGGTGTGCTATCTCTAGAATAGTTCTAATACATGGAATAGCTGGCGTGTCCCTGAGTGGAGGTTTGAGGACCGTTGAACTAAGGACACAGTGCAGTGGAATGAAGACTTGGGAAAACACCCTAGACCAACTAGTTAGAGACACCTTTTTAATCTCCAAGCCAGACCTCAATGCACCTGAGCCCATTAGATGTTCTGATTGGCTGGGCCAGGAGACTGAGGTCAGGAGGACTGGTTAAAGGTGCGGTGGTCACAGAGGAAATGAGGTTTCTATTTGTGTCTAAGTGCTGGAACACTGGAACAGGAACTGGTGCATGACAGCATGGAGGAGCACTTCCTTTACACACACTCTACGTGTTGATTGGATTATTTTTTATCCTACGTGACCTATCCAACACAATTATACCCTGTTCTCCACTGTACTTTTTTTTCTTCATTTCTTTCATTCATTCATTCTTTCTTTCTTTCACAAACACTAACATATGTGCGCGCATGCACCCACACAATCCCTTCTCCAAAACACACCCACACAAACACCATCACTCAGATGGTGTGTGTGTGTGTGCGTGAGTCATAATGCTCCCCAATCACGTGAATCCCTTTGTTCCTGATTTCACGCTTGGTTTGCACACAGCTTGAGCCGGACTGGTGTCATCACTTCTCTGCCTTTCACTCCTGCCAAATCTCTCTCTCTCTCTCTCACGCACGCACGCACGCACGCACGCACGCACACACACACACACACACAGAGATCCCTGGCAACTCTTCCTGGTTTTGTGCCACATGTTGGTTCCTTGTTTGTGTCTTACTCTAACACATGTTGCGGTGTTTTTCTTGTTTCTTTGTTTGTTTGCTTTTCGGTCTATTCTTGGTCCATTCTTGGTCCATTAACATCTCCATGTGAGGAAATGAATGAATCTGAACATTCATCTGTCACTTGATTCACTTCTAAGCAGATATAGTATAATGAATTATGCAAGACTGGTTTGACTTACATGGTTACCATCATTCAAGTGACTTTGATAGATACGGTAGGTTTATGCAAACATAAATATATGTTGTGGGAAACCTGCCTCCGAAGTAAATAGAGAAAACATGCAAATAAACACAAACAAACGTGACATACAATATCCTTGTGTAGGTTCTGCCCATCCAAGCACTGGCTTAGTGCCACTCACCCGTAGGAAGAGATGTGAGCCGTAGCTCAAGTTTGACATTTCTTGGAAGATCATCTCTCCACTGAGGTTTTCTCACTTAAAAGTGAATTCAAATGCCAATGAATTTGCTTTGTTCCCTCACATCCATTAAACACTCGTTTTAATGAGGATGACTGTGCAATAGCAATGGTCGTTGTACATTATGAGCCCTCTCGTGTTCTTAGTTCTGATCAGATAAACAAATAAAGCACTGCTGGAGCCAGGAGCAAGAGACAGAAGAGAGAGGGAGAGAGAAGGAGGGGACAGGATGAAGGACAGGAGGAAGGAGAGAGCGAGAGAGAGTCCCAAGAGAGACGGTCCCAATGCACAGTAGCTTTTAGACACTGCTTGCATCCCAATGAAGAGATTCCCTTGCAACAGAGAAGCAGGAGGGCCTGGGAACAGACACTGTACAGCGCCAGAATGTTAGTAGAACATTACCAGAATGTTACCATAGTGTCACTAGAATGTTACCAGAACCAAGCCTGACAGACAAAAGTAAGTCGCACCTGAACCCATTATCAGAACTGGCCACAAACCTAAGGCGAACTTAACTACTGTAGATTTCATACTATCATTGTGTATTTATAATACACCCGCCCTTCTGTGTTTGTCTCTCTCTTCAGTCTACTCTTTCACCCTCCTTCTCCCCTCTTCTCTCTCTCTCTCTCTCTCTCTCTGTTCCTCCATCTTCCTCCATATATTTCACACGTTGTGTTTATCTCTCTCCTCTGTCTACTCTTTCATCCTCCGTCTCCCTTCCCTCTCTTATTCCGTCTTCCTACATCTATTTCTCCCTCTCTTTCTCTCTGGTTCTCTGGCTTTGCGAACGGCTCCGGCAGCAGCAGTCTCCTTCATCTTTCTCCTATTTCTCCCACTCTGTCTCTGATTGGGCTCATTGGCTGGCAGCAGTAAAAGTGTTAACGTATGCCGGGCCACCTCCACTCTCCTCTCTCTCCCTGAGGAGGATTAATAACGAATTATGTCAGGTCACTCGTCCAGATGGGCCTATCAGATGGGTCCACTGTCTGCTCCTCACCTCCGACAAGCACCTCCGACCCCAGGGTCACTGTCGCCCCTGGCAACATGAAGTCTCGGGCCAACGGCAGGGGCCCACTCTTGGGGGCGACATGGGGGTTGGGGGGAGATGAGTTGGGAGTGTCTGTCCATCCGCCCATGACTGGTTAAAACCCCATGAATACAGGAGGATTCCCCCTCTGCGCTGGGGTTGGGTGGTTGATCTCCATGGTCTTGATTTTGGTATTACTAGTTGCATCCTCCTCTCTGTGATCAAGCAGATGGCTGAGCGCGTGGAGACATGCATTCACACACATTCAACGCACGCCTCGGCGGCCGGCAGATCGACCGCTGCCACCCTGAATGGACCCGACACAAGCCGATCCACCCCTTTCTATCTCATTATAACGCTATAGAAACATAAGAACATAATAGGGAGGGAATTAAGTGCCTGCATGGATGTCAAAGGGGGGAGGGGGCGGGTGGTTCAGGGAGGCAGGGAGAGAAAACTGGGACACGAGCTAACAAGCAACAAGCTTCGCGGCTCGCCCCCTCCGCTTTGTGTGGTGATTAGCACTCTCCACAGGGGCTGATGGGTAAAAGACGAGCCCTCTGGGATTCGGGGGCTTATAAAACAGGCACTTAAACAGCCAGGCAGAGTGGCAGCAGCGATGAAACAGACACAGGCGTCTGAGCATCTGCCTGATAGGAAAACCTGTGGTGCGCTATGTGAAAGGGGATATGGGTTTAGCATATAGATATGGCCCAAGCGAGTGATTGATGTCTGTTTAAAATGTGATGAACCATTAAAATGTAATTGAAATGTAGCCATATCAAAGAACTGCTGAATCACGCTGTGACCATTGCACACAATGCAATCTCGAAGACAAAAATGGACCAGGGCTCATCTTTTACACGTTAGCCCTGTGCAGTGTCCATAACTATGACAATTAGCCTTAATCTGTCAAAAAATCTGGCATATTACAGAAATAATGATTGATTAATTAATTAATGTGTATTTATTTTCCCTGTCTAATAAACCTAACAAAGGGTTGTGTGACAAAAAAGCATTTAGTAGATTCTTGATACACATGTACGGTTAATACACTGAATGCAATCATGGTTAGCCTCTCCCATCTGTCTAGCCAAAGTGTTTTATTCCGTAAGTCAAGCAAAGCCCACTAAACTCTTGAGGAAACAGAGAATTTGCACAAGCAAGCCCCCATACAACTGTCTCTCTTCCCCCATATGGCATCACCGGTCCTCAGGATCCAACTAGAAGACAAAGCACCTCAGATCAGAGGAGACAAAAGATGCTCCTCTACAAAGGAAGGGTCATCTCCAAGACACGTCTCATTCTTTTCTCCATTTAGTCCGTCCATCCTCTCTTTCTCTCTCTGAACATAGATGAGGTACTTTCAGAGCCTATCTATCTATCTATCTATCTATCTATCTATCTATCTATCTATCTATCTATATATCTGTTTGTCTGTATGTCTCTTTATCTAGTCACACTAACAATCATCTATGTATCATTATAACCAATGCTATTAGAGTAACTATTCACAATAAACCGTTTTTTGACAATGTGACTACCATTCAGTGAGTTTCTTCCCAGCACAGATTGGTTAGTGACTAGGGTGGCTTCTTTTAGAAATACTCTTCGAAAGTACTTCAAATACTCAAATACACTAACTCAAATGCACTCCCATGCATTTAACCCAGGTATTTGAAAATGCTGTCGAATACAATTCGTCAGACTATTTGGTTTTTACAAATAACCATTTAAATACTCAAATAAAAGTACCTGTTTTGGGCTGTGTATTTGAAAATTCTCAAATACAGAGAAAAAGTATTTTAAATACCAGATACTCAAATACAAATGAATTTGAACACAGGTCTGATCAGTGACTTGGGTGGATATTCTATTGTTAACACCCAACACTTAAATCAATGGAATTACTAACGTCATTGTTAAAATTGGTAGCTCAATTACAGTAAATGGACGGGTACGTGTGGATAAACACAGCTAATTGCTCCTGAAAAGGTTCATTATGATCATCCGACAATTACTTAAGTATTGTTGTGCTGTAATGAGATTATCTCTACTGGTCATGTTTCTCCTCTCCATCTCCCAGACAATGGGCTGCAATTTAAGCTGTCGCTCTCTCTTGCTCTCGGTCTCTCTCACTTTCTCTCTGTCTCTCACTGTTTCTGTCTCTCTCACTTTCTGTCCATCTTTCTCTCAAGTTTTCTCTCTCCATCTCTTTTTCTATATTTCTATTTTGCTCTACACTTCTCTCGCTGTCTCTCTCCGTCTATCTTTTTCTCTCTCTTTATCTCTTTTTCTCCATTTCTATTTCTCCATTTCTATAACTTCTTTTCAAATGTTATTTTTCTTCCTCTCTATCTTCCTGTCTCTGTCGCTTTCACTTTTCCTCTCCATCTCCTTTATCCTTTTTCCTTTATTGTCGGAGTCTTTCTCAACATGCAGTGTTTCGGCAAATAGTAGTTGTGATTCCTGAGTAAAGGCTCAAAGAAGCTGTTTATGCAGTTGCTGGCTGCTAAACCGCTGTTTGTTTGAGGTCATCAGAAGCAATCCACTACACAACTCTTGTAGATCTCCTCATTCATATTTATAAATGTGTTATATTGACACAATGTTACAGCAGGAATGAAATGCTGACCTCTTGAAGAGCAACCTCACACCATCAGGTAGATGTATTCCTCAGCTGCTTAACGAATCAGGAAAATTAACCTCCATACACACACCTCATTACCCAACACACGCCACCTTTCATTTCACAGCAGGCGTGTGATGTCATTACCACGCACCAAGGCCTCCCATTGGCCAGAGGCCTGGATTTTCCCTGTTCATATATTAGCACAATGCATTGATTGGCCCATTGATTACCCTATAATCCAATCACACGGCTGTTATTGATCTATTATAGAGTCCCCCCCCCCCCCCAGACAATAAGCACTCTGCCACAGACTCTGAATCAATAGGCACAGAGGGAGAGGAGTCTCCTCACAGCTAATTGGCTTATGAAATAAGACAAACATTTTGTTTTGTCCGTGCGTGCCGGGATTAATGCAGAGTTTAGGTGATCAATTCAAATCAATTGTCTTGAGCCGGACTGTGTGTCTTATTCTATTTTCTTTTGTTCTGTTGATTATTGTGCATACTGCTTTGGTTACTCAATCTCTATGTCTTCCTAGATATTCTCAATTGTTGTTGTTATGTTTTGTATTTTCCTCTTCCACTTTCACACTTTCTTTTTTGTGTCTCCCTATTTCTCTCACCTACATCTCCATCTCTGCCTCTGTTTCCCTCTACCCCTCTCTCTCTTCCCCCCTCTCTCCCTACCGGCTTTGCTCCGGGTGCTGAAGATGTGGATGTCGATTATGGCAGCCCCCCGTACCTCTCTGAATCAGAGGGGTTGGGTTAAATGCGGAAGACACATTTCAGTTGAATGCATTCGGTTGTACAACTGACTAGGTGTCTCTCTCTCTCTCTCTCTCTCTCTCTCTCTCTCTCTCTCTCTCTCTCTCTCTCTCTCTCTCTCTCTCTCTCTCTCTCTCTCTCTCTCTCTCTCTCTGTCTCTGTCTCTCTGTCTCTCTGTCTCTCTGTCTCTCTCGCTGTCTGCCTCTCTGTCTGTCTGGATCAAGGTTGCCAGGTTTGGCGTTCTGGGAGGCCACATCTGACTCCCAGCTGTGAGGTCACAGGTTTCCAGATTGTGCAGCTGCTGGTCATAAATCACTCCGGGTCTTGAGGAGTTTCTGGCACTCCTTCTGTCAGGCATGAAACAAAGATGTAGAGCAACAGGGGCTCAGAGGTACCCTGACCTGTGGAGCAGCAGTTGACCGCACCGACGTAGAATTGTACAGTACCGCATGACAGAGCACAACAGTATGACATCAAAGTGCCATACCATACTGTGAAAAAGCTATACGGATAATTAGACTGTATGAAGTGAATTCAGAGCCCCGTGTATATGACCAAGGACGTAGTGACTGCAACCGCAGGAAGTGAGCACAGAATGCGACCATATTGTAAAACTGTCATACTGTTAGATTGGCTCAAGTTGGAGCCCCATATGTAAGGCCAGGGATGTCTTGCAGTGACCGCAACCATATTGTACCATTTGACCGCACAACGCAACCCTATTATAAATCCTACTGTTTAAAGTGAAGCCAGTGTATCTACATGACACAACCTGCTTCAGGGCCGCTAATGCTGTAATTGAACTACTGCGTTACAGGTTGACCATGTACCTTACGCGTAACTTCGTATGCAAGCAATTACCACGGCGCAGCAGAGGAGGCTGGTGGGAGGAGCGATCGGAGGACAGGCTCGTCGTAATGGCTGGAATAGAATATATGGAACCGTATCAAACATATGGAAACCAGATTCCATTTGGTTTCCATGGCCACAAAGAGAGACATAGAAGGAGATTAATGTTTGTACGGCAACATCGTTTTAGGATGCTTTTTTTGCAGTGCTTTGATACATGCGCCATTGTGTCAAGATGTGTCAAGGTAAAAACAAATAGTGATCATATAGGATGAGCTGTCTCTTGAATGAAAACCCGAATTCTGCCCTTCTCCTCATTCCATGGCAAGACAAGCCCCGAAGCTTACCGAATCTTGGGGTCAATCCCATAAATCTAGTCTTGGGTAATGAATCTAGGTGGAGTTTCTCCAGCAAACCATTTACAAGGAGCCACCACCCAAGTAGAAGACCAGAGCCCAAAACTCTTTAAAGGTCAACTGCCCCTTGTAGAACCAACTGCTCTGGTTTTAAACGGCCTATGTGTCATCAATATGAGTCAGAAACATCAATTCTGGTGTCAAAATTGACTACAAAGTGTAAATAGCATAATTTTGGTCATAAAGTCAGTCTCGTCCAAAAGAACGTCAAACTACACCCCCAAGAGAACAATTTTTTTGCTTCAGTCATGGCTGCTAGCATTTCTTAATGAGCAATCTTCAAAATGAGGCCATATCAGGAAGTGCATTTGCCCTTTAAGACAACAGGCTAGATTTCCCTTAACATCAGTCACAATCCTCTATACTTTTTATTCCTTTGGATTGTGGGTATGCACGGGGGTGGAGGCTGTGTGTGTGCATGCGTGTATGTGCATGTGAATGTGGATGTGTATATGTGCATTTCTATGTGTGTGTGCGTGTGCATTTGTGTTTGTGTGTCCTTACCTATTCAGTGTTATCTAAGCACGCCACTCTATTTGTAATTCAATACCTGCCTCCCCTTCAAATGGCACCTCATCGTAGGTTTACAGTTTAGGCCTACCCCAAACAAGGCAGCGCACTTTCAGAGATTAGGCCAATAAATTGGGTGTTATTTTACTAGACATTGAATCCCTGGAAAGGTAGAAAGAGGCAGAGAGGAGAGATTGAGTGTGTGTGTGTGAGAGTGTGAGAGAAAGAAAGAGAGAGAGAGCACTAAGACATTTCCCATTTCCCATATCCATCTAGATACTTGTGTTACTCGTGTTTAGAGGCTGTGCAGAATGACAGACTGGAGCCTGTTGCACCACTAACACTATCGCCACAACACTGTACGTACATTAAAGTGCAGTACAACACAAAACACAACACTTTCACCCACATACAGTACAGCCTAGCCGTGTTTAAATTGAACTCATCAACACAGCTAATTGCTCCTCATTTTTTTGTGTGTAGGAAAAACAGTATGATAAGACAGAGGTGAGAAAAAAAGAACACAGAGATGAGAGAAAAGAAAAGAGCGTTAGGAACAAGAACTGAAATAATTGAAGGACAGGGGAAGATAGGAGAGGAGAGCGAATGGGAGAGGAGAAGAGACGAAACAAAAAAGAAAATGAAGCAAAGCAAAGGGAGATGGTAGAAGAGAGGAGGAAAGGCTTGCAGTCCTCTATTCAGTGCTGTGAGGACCGATCGATATCTCAGTAATGAAGGTGGTATTAGATGGGGTGCGGAGGGACCGGAGCAGGGTAGGTGGATGCAGGAGGCCAGGGTAGGTGAGGAGAGAGACTGGAGCTGATTCCCCATAGCAAACAACATCCTACCATGACCCATCAGAGCCAACACCTGAGAACAACGCATTTAAGTCCAGATGACCCTCTCTAGTCTTTCTGAATTCAGGATGAGCACACACACGCACACACAGAGATGTATACATGCTCACTGGCACACACACCCATGTTTGCATACACACACACATGCTCACACACACACACACACACACATGCTCACACACACATATACTTGCATACACACCAATATGAACGCGCACCCACGCACTTACACACACATACACACAAACATACTTGCACACACACACCACAATCAATCACGTTTCTTTCACGCATTCAGTGCTGTAACTGTGTTGCACAGCCATCTCCAACATGCTATGCGAAGCTTCTGCCACAGTCCTTCAGCCCTGCGCTGAATGTGTCTGTCATCAATAAGACAAGTCGTAAAAGAAAAGAAGCCTCGCTAATCCAGAGTGAGAAAATGACAGCACTCGACATCACATTGTTCTTTCACCCACCAGTTTACCCACCAGTTTACCCACCAGCTTACCCACCAGTTTACCCACCAGTTTACCCACCAGTTTACCCACCAGCTTACCCACCAGTTTACCCACCAGCTTACCCACCAGTTTACCCACCAGATTATCCACCAGTTTACCCACCAGCTTACCCACCAGTTTACCCACCAGTTTACCCACCAGTTTACTCACCAGCTTACCCACCAGTTTACCCACCAGCTTACCCAACCAGCTTACCCACCAGCTTACCCACCAGTTTACCCACCAGCTTACCCACCAGTTTACCCACCAGTTTACCCACCAGCTTACCCACCAGTGCCTCACACCGCCCTCACAAATCTACTACACAGAGGCAATTTGGGTCTGAATGGAGAAGACACAGGGATTGTCTTTGGTTGGTCACAGGGGAGGATAAGAGAGAGAGAGAGAGAGAGAGAGAGAGTGTGTGTGTGTGTGTGTGTGTGTGTGTGTGTGTGTGTGTGTGTGTGTGTGTGTGTGTGTGTGTGTGTGTGTGTGTGTGTGTGTGTGTGTGTGTGTGTGTGTGTGTGTGTGTGTGTGTGTGTGTGTGTGTGTGTGTGTGTGTGTGTGTGTATGGGGGAGAGGAATGACACAGAGGTACACTCAAACTCAATCTGTTGCATTCTGAATGGGCTTCTTATGGGAGAGTGCCATGTGCTTGGGCCCAGGCCCTAACTAATCCAGCCAGGCAGACCCAGCACAGGGACACGGAAGGGTATTAGCATATGTGTGTTTGTGTCTTTGTGTTTGTGTGTCCCTCTCAATAGAAGGATCAAGGCGAGGATGGGCCCACTTTCTCTTTGTGCTCTAGTGGTTCTCTCCTTAAACACGAGCGTCCTCCTGGCCGCTGTAGCTGTGGTGGTCTCCGTCTCCACATGGAAACAGATGGTATCAAGGGTAATCAGGGGACATGCAATAGCGTCCCCTATGGGGATGATGTATACAGTGAGCTCCAAAAGTATTGAAATGAATGGTAAATAATGTATTGTGTAATATTTAAGTCACTTTTATTGTACTGTAAATACGAATAGAAAATGTTTCTAAACACTTCAACATAAATGTGGATTCTACCATGATTACGGATAGTCCTGAGTGAATCGTGAACAATGATGACAGACGCAGAAATATCATACCCCCAAGATATACTAACCTCTCACAATTACAGAGGAGGTTAGCATTCTTTCGGGGGTATGCAACTTTCTCACTCATTATTATTCACAATTCATTCGGATTATCCGTAATCATTGTAGAATCCACACTAATGCAGAAGGGCTTAGAAACCTATTCTATTCTTATTTACAATAGAAGTAACTCCAAAATGACAAAATACATAATTTACAAATAATTTATAATAGGCACATAATAATCTGAAACAAACCAAAACAAACAGCATTTGTAGAGTCATAAGCTTGATGTAGCCATTGCGTGCTATGCATATGGTAACAAATACTTCACTTTTCACTACTTTAATACACATACAGTACCAGTCAAAAATTTGGACCCACCTACTCATTCAAGGATGTTTTTTATTTTTTTTAAACTGTTTTCTACATTGTAGAATAATATTGAAGACATCAAAACTGTGAAATAACACATATGTAATCATGTAGTACCCAAAAAAGTGTTAAACAAATCAAAATATATATTTATATTTTAGATTCTTCAAAGTAGCCACTGTTTGCCTTGACGACAGCTTTGCACACTCTTGGCTTTGTCTCAACCAGCTTCACCTGGAATGCATTTCCAACAGTCTTGAAGGAGTTCCCACATATGCTGAGCACTAGTTGGCTGCTTTTGCTTCACTCTGCTGTCCAACTCATCCCAAACCATCTCAATTGGGTTGAGGTCGGGGGATTTTGGAGGCCAGGTCATCTGATGCAGCACTCCATCACTCTCCATCTTGGTCAAACAGCCTGGAGGTGGGTTGGGTCATTGTCCTGTTGAAAAACAAATGATAGTCCCACTAAATGCAAACCAGATGGGATGGCGTATCGCTGCAGAATGCTGTGGTAGCCATGCTGATTAAGTGTGCCTTGAATTCTAAATAAATCACAGACAGTGTCACCAGCAAAGCACCCTCACACCTCCATGCTTCACGGTGGGAACACACATGCAGAGCCCATCCGTTCATCTACTCTCCGTCTCACAAAGACACGGTGAAAGGACAGATTTCCACTGGTCTAATGTCCAATGCTCGTGTTTCTTGGCCCAAGCAAGTCTCTTCTTATTATTCGTGTCCTTTAGTAGTGGTTTCTTTGCAGCAATTCGACCATGAAGACATGATTCACGCAGTATCCTCTGAAAAGTTGATGTAGATATGTGTCTGTTACTTGAACTCTGTGAAGCATGTATGTGGGCTGCAATTTTTGAGGCTGCTAACTCTAATGAACTTATCCTCTGCAGCAGAGGTAACTCTGGGTCTTCCTTTCCTCTGGCAGTCCTCATGAGATCCAGTTTCATCACAACTGAATGACTCAAACAAATTAAGAAGGAAATAAATTCAATTAACAAGGCACACCTGTTAATTGAAATGCATTCCAGGTGACTATCTCATGATGCTGGTTGAGAGAATGCCAAGAGTGGGCTCCCGAGTGGCGCAGCGGTCTAAGGCACTGCATCTCAATGCTAAAGGCGTCACTACAGACACCGTGGTTCGAATCCAGGATGTATCACAACCGGCCGTGATTGGGAGCCCTATAGGGCAGCGCACAATAGGCCCAGAGTCATCCACTTTTGGCCGGTGTTGGACGTCAATATAAATAAGAATTTGTTCTTAACTCACTTGCCTAGTTAAATTAAAAATATATAAAAAAGAGTGTGCAAAGCTGTCATCAGGGCAAAGGGTAGCTACTTTAAAGAACCTAAAGAAATATCAAATATATTTTGATTTGTTTAACACTTTTTTGGTTACTACTTGATTCCATATGTGTTATTTCATAGTTTTGATGCCTTCACTATTATTCTATAATGTAGAAAATAGTCAAACTAAATAAAAACCCTTGAATTAGTAGGTGTGTCCAAACCTTTGACTGGTACAGTAAGTGAATTTGCCCAAATACTTTTGGTCACCTAAAATGGAGGGACTGTGCTGTAATTTCTATTACGGTTCACCCAATACGGATGAAAATACCATCAACTTAAAGCTGGCAGTCTGCACTTTAATCTCATAGTCACTGTATCATTTCAAATTCAAAGTACTGGAGTACAGAGTCAAGGCAACAAAAAATAGTTACTGTCCCAATACGTTTGGAGCTCACTGTATTTCTCTATGTGAATATACTGCAGGAAGATTTGTATTTGTTATGGATCCCCATTAGCTGCTGCCAAGGCAGTTATACAATTGTAACGACATTACAATACATTCACAACAGATTTCACAACATATTAAGAGTGTGCCCTCAGGCCACCTCTACTACCACATCTACAACAGAAAATCCATGTGTACGTGTGTGTATAGTGCATATGTTATCGTATGTGTGTATGCACGTGTCTGTGCCTGTGTTTGTGTCTCTTCACAGTTCCAGCTGTTCCATAACGTGTATTTATATCTGTTTTTTTTATCACATTTTACTGCTTGCATGAGTTACTTGATGTGGAATAGAGTTCCATACAGTCATTGCTCTATGTAGTACTGTGTGCCTCTCATAGTCTGTTCTGGACTTGGGGACTGTGAAGAGACCTCTGGTGGAATGTCTTGTGGTGTATGCGTGGGTGACAGACAGCTCGGTGCATTCAACATGTCAATATCTCTGACAAATACAAGTACAGATGAAGTCAATCTCTCCTCCACTTTAAGCCAAGAGAGATTGACATGCATATTATTAATGTTAGCTCTCTGTGTACATCCAAGGGCCAGCCATACAGCCAAGTCCCTCTTTGTAGCACCTAGCCACACAACTGAACAGTAGTCTAGGTGGGACCAAACTACGGCCTGTAGGACCTGCAGGACCTGCCTGTAGGACCTGCCTTGTTGATAGTGCTGTTGAATTGTATTATTATGAACTGACTTCTCCCCATTTTAGCTACTGTTGTATCAATATGTTTTGACAATGACAGTTTACAATCAAGGGTTACTCCAAGCAGTTTCATCACCTCAACTTCCTCAATTTCCACATTACTCATTACAAGATTTAGTTCAGGTTAAGGGTTTAGTAAAAAATTGGACCAAATACAAGGCATTTAGTTTTGAAATATTTAGGACTAACTTATTCCCTTGTCACCCATTCTGAAACAAACTGCAGCTCTTTGTAAAGTGTTGCAGTTATTTCGGTCGCTGTAGTAGCTGACGTGTATAGTGTTGAGTCATATGCATACATAGACCCACCGGCTTTACTCAAAGCCAATGGCATGTCGTTAGTAAAGATTGAAAAAAGTAAGGGGCCTAGACAGCTGCCCTGGGGAATTCCTGATTCTACCTGGATTATGTTGGAGAGGCTTCCATTAATAAAGATCACCCTCTGTGTTCTGTTAGAGAGGGAACTCTTTATTATATACATTGTTTCAGCAGCAGACTATGATTGATAGCGTCAAAAGCTGCAAAGAAGTCAAAACAGATAACAAAACAGTCCCCACCTGTCACGCCCTGGCCATAGAGAGGCTTTTATTCTCTATTTTGGTTAGGCCAGGGTGTGACTAGGGTGGGCATTCTAGTTTCTTTATTTCTATGTTTGTGTGGTTCCCAATCAGAGGCTATCATTATCTCTGATTGGGGATCATATATAAGTTGTCCTTTTCCGTTGGGTTTTGTGGGTAGTTATTGTCTGTTTAGTGTCTGCACCTGACAGAACTGTTTCGTTTTTTCACTTTGTTATTTTGTTTTAGTGTTTTTGAGTAATAAAGAATCATGAACACTTACCACGCTGCGTTTTGGTCCATGCCTTACGACGAGAGACGTTACACCACCGTCTTTTTAACATTAATTTATCTCAGCAAATCATTAGTCATTTGTGTAAGTGCTGTGCTGGTGAATGTCCTTTCCTATAAGCGTGCTGAAATTCTGTTGTCAATTTGTTTACTGTAAAAACGCATTGTATCTGGTCAAACTATTTTTGAAAAAGTTTTCTAAGGGTTTGTAACAGACTGATTGGTCGGCTATTTGAACCAGTAAAAGGGGCTTTACTATTCTTAGGTAGACGAATTACATTTATCTCCCCCCAGGCCTGAGGGCACACACTTTCTAGTAGGCTTAAATTGAAGATGTGGCTATATCATTCGCTCTTATCCTCAGTAATTTTCCATCCAAGTTGTCAGACCCCTGTGGTTTAAAATGTTTGGCAGCAGCTTATTGATGTCCTGTACTCGTGCTCCTGGATAGCACAACGTTTTTGCTCCAGGGACTGAGACATTTCTCACCATTGAACTGCCCAATACAATGGCCAGAGAAGGGAATGGAGACATCTGTCCATTCCTTCCCCTCACACAATTCGTTGAATTAGGCTCCACGAGAAGCAGGATAGCTGAAGCCCTACTGCTCCCAGCGATAGGTCCAGACCTCCCACAGCAGGCAGTCCCCCATCAGATCCAGAGAGAGGGAAAGGAGCCGAACTCGAAGACGAAGCCACTGCTGGAGTCCGCGTAGTTGGAGTCAGTACCGCCGTCTCAGACAAAGGCAATCCCAGCGATGAAGGTGCAGGTAGATTGGGCACCAGTGCAGCGAAGCTATACTTTATGTCAATCTGCTCCGAATCCCTCCCAGTCACCCCCATCCACTTAGCAGCATGCTGCTGCCTTCAGTTTCCACAACTTGTGACCAGCGCTGATTGGAACATTCTTCTTGCTGTTCTCCATCTACTTCATTACAGGATGGAGAAGGAGAAGCAGATGGAGACGAGTTCCTTGGCAGGCAAGTTCCAGGTAGCATTCGGATAGGGACAGATGACAAAGCTGGGGAACATACATCAGGCCCAGGTGGCGTCCAGCCATAGGAGTTGAGAACGAGAAAGTTCTAATTTGCGTTTTCCACATAAGTTCGCTAAACACATCCACCTCATTCCTATAATCCTCCACTAGCAAACAATTGCCACATTGGAACTCCGGATTGTCCATATTGTCCCAGGCAAGAGCATAATAAAAACAGCTTCTACAGCGCTGGAAACGTTTGTTAGCTATTCCAGGTGAAGCGGGCTCCATTGCAACCTAGCTAGCTAGCTGGCTAGTTGGTAGCAGGTGTGGACAGAAGTTTTCAAGTTGGTGAGTTCTGAAGTTTTCAGTGTCGAGTTGGTGTTCGCTGACAGCAGCTGGTGCGGTAAACACAAGGAAACACAAGAAGCACAATGAGGGGCTATACTGATCACAATTTGAAAACTCACTCACACAATCGAAATAAGCACTTTCCTTTAGCTAGTGCTATTGCGAGCAATGTACAAGTTCCCTTCGGTAGTCTGGCTTGACAAAGACTGGCTCGGCTGTCTCAAAGAATGTGGGTGTGGCAGTTAGTGTATCAGGTTTCAGTAGGGGTTAGTGGTGTGGTGTGGAATTCATACATCATATATTCTGTTGTCCTTATACGTAGCTTAGTATTTTTTCGATATGCCGCTTAGCACCTCACCCTAATCAAGACTGGAGGCAGGAAATCTGATTGTCCTCAAGTTCATTGACGGGGAAAGGTTGAAACTAAGAAAAAGAGACAATAATTACTCAAATTTCCTTAAAGCTGGAATCCTTAATGGTGAAACTGCTTCGTCCGTTTGCGAAATTAGACCAACAAAGAAGTTACTGTAAACACTGAACACTGTCTTTTTTCCCACCTTGGCCATCACTGCACACTTGATAATAAAAAAAAATCCTGATGCGCGATGCTCCTCAGCTCTGTAAAAAAAGTAATATAACACTGGTGGTGAGGCTGCCAGTGGCGCTGTTTTCCACTACTGTAGATTCCATCTTTAAAAGGTAAATTCCACCAAAATAGTCTATACAAACGTTAACCATTCAACTTCCGTTTCCAGAGTTTTCCCCGGTGTATCGCGTCAGAGGAGGTACATTTGGATAACCATTTACACATACATGTAAACTCAGCAAAAAAAGAAACGTTCTCTCACTGCCAACTGTGTTAATTTTCAGCAAACTTAACATGTGTAAATATTTGTATGAACATAACAAGATTCAACAACTGAGACATAAACTGAACAAATTCCACAGACATGTGACTAACAGAAATGGAATAATGTGTCCCTGAACAAAGGGGGGGGTCAAAATCAAAAGTAACAGTCAGTATCTGGTATGGCCACCAGCTGCATTAAGTACTGCAGTGCACCAGATTTGCCAGTTCTTGCTGTGAGATGTTACCCCACTCTTCCACCAAGGCACCTGCAAGTTCCCGGACATTTCTGGGGGGAATGGCCCTAGCCCTCACCCTCTGATCCAACAGGTCCCAGATGTGCTCAATGGGATTGAGATCCGGGCTCTTCACTGGCCATGGCACTGACATTCCTGTCTTGCAGGAAATCATGCACAGAACGAGCAGTATGGCTGGTGGCATTGTCATGCTGGAGGGTCATGTCAGGATGAGCCTGCAGGAAGGGTACCACATGAGGGAGGAGGATGTCTTCCCTGTAACGCACAGCATTGAGATTGCCTGCAATGACGACAAGCTCAGTCCGATGATGCTGTGACACACCGCCCCAGACCATGACGGACCCTCCACCTCCAAATCGATCCCGCTCCAGAGTACAGGCCTCAGTGTAACGCTCATTCCTTCGACGATAAATGTGAATGCGACCATCACCCCTGGTGAGACAAAACCGTGACTCGTCAGTGAAGAGCACTTTTTGCCAGTCCTGTCTGGTCCAGCGACGGTGGGTTTGTGCCCATAGGCGACATTTTTGCCAGTGATGTCTGGTGAGGACCTGCCATACAACAGGCCTACAAGCCCTCAGTCCAGCCTCTCTCAGCCTATTGCGGACAGTCTTAGCACTGATGTAGGGATGGTGCGTTCCTGGTGTAACTCGGGCAGTTGTTGCCATCCTGTACCTGACACGCAGGTGTGATGTTCAGATGTACCGATCCTGTGCAGGTGTTGTTACGCGTGGTCTGCCACTGCGAGGACGATCAGCTGTCCATCCTTTCTCCCTGTAGCTCTGTCTAAGGCATCTCACAGTTCGGACATTGCAATTTATTGCCCTGGCCACATCTGCAGTCCTCATGCCTCCTTGCAGCATGCCTAAGGCACGTTCACACAGATGAGCAGGGACCTGGGCATCTTTCTTTTGGTGTTTTTCAAAGTCAGTAGAAAGGCCTCTTTAGTGTCCTAAGTTTTCATAACCGTGACCTTAATTGCCTACAGTCTGTAAGCCGTTAGTGTCTTAATGACCTTTCCACAGGTGCATGTTCATTCATTGTTTATGTTTCATTGGACAAGCATGGGAACCAGTGTTTAAACCCTTTACAATTTACCAGTGTTTAAACCCTTACCAATGAAGATCTGTGAAGTTATTTGGATTTTTACAAATTATCTTTGAAAGACAGGGTCCTGAAAAAGGGCCGTTTCTTTTTTGATGAGTTTATAATGTTTACACATAAAATAACTACTCCAAAGCTGAATCTAGCTAGTCAGCCAGCATCATTCAGAGCTTAGTTACAGTAGCTAACTAGCATCACAGCCTTCTGGCTAGCATCATAGACTGTATCTAACGTTGTGTAACAAAGCAAAAGGTCTATGTACTTAGCTTGTCATTTGAGTTGATACTAAGGGCTCGATTCAATTTGTATTGCTGAAGCGTTACAGAATGCGCAAATATAAATTTAAAAGTAATTTCCGATTGAACAGACATTTACCGTGAATGTAGTCTCCGCTAAGGAGGGAACATTCCTTTTAAGTTTGAATTTCAATCACACTTTAATACTGAACTTCCACACTTCGGATTGAATCCAGCCCTTACACTAGTTTACAAAATTATTGTTTGCTCCTGTGTATATTTGATTGGCTGTACTATCTAGAAAGTATTTGTATTTATTTATTACCTTTATTTAACTAGGCAAGTCAGTTAAGAACAAATTCTTATTTACAATGAATGACGGCCTACCAAAAGGCAAAAGGCCTCCTGCGGGGACGGGGGATTAAAAATAAAATAAAAATATAGGACAAAGCACACATCACGACAAGAGAGACAACACAACACTACATAAAGAGAGACCTGAGACAACAACATAGCAAGGCAGCAAAACATGACAACACAGCATGGTAGCAACACAACATGGCAGCAGCAAAACATGGTAGCAGCACAAAACATGGTACAAACATTATTGGGAACAGACAACAGCACAAAGGGCAAGAAGGTAGAGATAACAATTCATCACGCAAAGCAGCCACAACTCTCAGTAAGAGTGTTCATGATTGAGTCTTTGAATGAAGAGATTGAGATAAAACTGTCCAGTTTGAGTGTTTATTGCAGCTCGTTCAAGTTGCTAGCTGCAGAGAACTGAAAAGATGAGCGACCCAGGGATGTGTGTGCTTTGGGGACCTTAAACAGAATGTGACTGGGAGAACGGGTGTTGTATGTGGAGGATGAGGGCTACAGTAGATATCTCAGATAGGGGGGAGTGAGGCCTAAGAGGGTTTTATAAATACGCATCAACAAGTGGGTCAACTTGCTACGGGTAAACAGAGATGACCAGTTTACAGAGGAGTATAGTGCAGTGACGTGTCCTATAAGTAGCATTGGTGGCAAATATGATGGCGGAATGGTAACGGAACATCTAGCCGTTCGAGAGGACCCAATCTATAAATTACATCTCCGTAATCTAGCATGGGTAGGAAGGTCATCTGAATCAGGGTTAGTTTCGCAGCTGGGGTGAAAGTGGAGCGATTACGATAGAGGAAGCCAAGTCTAGATTTAAATTTAGCCTGCAGCTTTGATTTGTGCAGAGACAGTTCACCATGAGGCCAATGGCGACTTTGAAACAGTTACAGAGTTTGATGGCTCTGATAGGAGAAAACTGAGGATGGATCACCAACATTCTAGTTACTCTACAATGCTAACATAAATGACAGAGTGAAAAGAAAGAAGCCTGTACAGAAAAAAATATTCAAAAACATGCATCATTTTTGCAATAAGGCACTACAGTAAAACTGCTAAAAATGTGGCTTAGAAATGAACGTCATGTCCTGAAGACGAAGCGTTATGTTTGGGGCAAATCCAACGCAACACATCATTGAGTACCACTCTTCATATTTTCAAGAATGGTGGTGGCTGCATCATGTTATGGCAATCGTGTAAAGTACTTTAAAATAAAATGATTTACTTTTTACTCCATACATTTTCCGACACCCAAAAGTACTTTTTACAATTTGAATGCTTAGCAGGACAGGTAAATGGTCTAATTCAAACACTTATCAAGAGAACATCCCTGGTAATCCCTACTGAAACTGATTTGGCAGACTCACTAAAGACATACTTCGTTTGTAAATTATGTCTGAGTTTTGGAGCGTGCCCCTGCTCTCTGTATAACGTGTTTTAGTTTTTTTTAGATGGTGCCTTCTGGTTGGCTTAAATTAAGGAATTGAAAGATTTTTACTTTAATTTTGATTCTTAAATATATTTTAGCAATTACATATACTTTTGATACTTAAGTATATTTCAAAACAAATACTTTTACTCAAGTAGAATTTTACTGGGTGACTTTCACTTGAGTAATTATATTAAGGAAGGTACTTTTACTCAAGTATGACAATTGGGTACTTTCTCCACCACTTTGTTATGGGTATGCTTGTCATCGGCAAAGACTAGGATAAAAAGAAATGGAATAGAGCTAAACACAGGCAAAATCTCAGATAAAAACCTGGTTCAGTCTGCTTTCCACCAGACACTGGGAGATGAATTCACCTTTCAGCAGGACAATAACCTAAAACACAAGGCTAAATATACACTGGAGTTGCTTACCAAGATAACATTGTATATTTCTGAGTGGCCTGGTTACAGTTTTGACTTATATATCGGCTTGACAATCTAAGGCAAGACTTGAAAATATCAGGACTCAGAATAAGACCCAGATGCAGACAGTTCGAATCACAGATGTTTATTTACAAAACAGGGGGCAGGCAAACAATAGGTCAAGGGCAGGTAGAGGTTGGTAATCCAGGGCAGAGTCAGTAAGGTACAGAACGGCAGGCAGGGTCAGGGCAGGCAGAGGTCAGTAATCCAGGGCAGTGTCGAAAAGGTACAGAACGGCAGGCAGGGTCAGGGTTAGGGCAGGTAGAATGGTCAAAACCGGAAGAACTAGAAAACAGGGACTAGAGAGAAAGGGAGTATGGGAAAAAAAACACGCTGGTAGGCTTGACGAGACAAAACGAACTGGTAACAGACAAACAGAAAACACAAGTATGAATGCACAGGAGATAATGGGGAAAATGAGCGACACCTGGAGGGGGGTGGAGACAAACACAAGACAGGTGAAACAGTTTAGGGTGTGACAGAAAATGATTAAGTAGTACATAAAGTTACAGTATTTCCTTTATAACATGTTTAACTTCTTTGGGACAGGGGGGCTGTATTGAGTAGCTTGGATAAAAAGGTGCCCAGAGTAAACTGCCTGCTACTCTGTCCTAAAAGCTAGAATATGCATATAATAAGTAGATTTGGATAGAAAACACTCTGAAGTTTCTAAAACTGTTTGAATGATGTCTGTGAGTATAACAGAACTCATATGGCAGGCAAAAACCTGAGAAAAAATCCAACCAGGAAGTGGGAAATCTGAGGTTTGTAGTGTTTCAACTCTTTGCCTATCCAAGATACAGTGGAATTTGGGTCATGTTGCACTTCCTAAGGCTTCCACTAGATGTCAGCAGTCTATAGAACCTTGTTTGAAGCTTCTACTATAAAGGAGTGGGGAATGAGAGGGGATTGAGTCAGAGGTCTGGCAGAGTGCCACGAGCTGGTCTCGCATTCACATGAGAGGTAGCTTGCGTTCCATCGCATTTCTGAAGACAAAGGAATTCTCCGGTTGGAACATTATTGAAGATTTATGATAAAAAACATCCTAAAGATTGATTCTATACTTAGTTTGACATGTTTCTATGGACTATAATATGACTTTTCATCTGAACTTTGGCCTGGACCTGCCAGCGCGTCGTCAGTTTGGATTGTGTACTAAACGCGCAAACAAAAGGAAGTGTTTGGACATAAATTATGGACTTTATCGAACAAATCAAACATTTATTGTGGAACTGGGATTCCTGGGAGTGCATTCTGATGAAGATCAAAGGTAAGTGAATATTTATAATGCTATTTCTGACTTTGTTGACTCCACAACATGGCGGATATCTCTTTGGCTTGCTGGGCTCTGAGCGCTGTACTCAGATTATTGCATGGTGTGCTTTTTCGGTAAAGCTTTTTTGAAATCTGACACAGCGGTTGCATTAAGGAGAAGTTAATCTAAAGTTCCATGCATAACACATGTATTTACGTCAAAATTCATATTGAGTATTTTTGTAAATTGATTTAGCTCTCTGCAAAATCACCAGATGTTTTGGAAGCAAAACATTACTGAACATAATGCGCCAATGTAAACTGAGATTTTTGGATATAAATATGAACTTTATCGAACAAAACATACATGTATTGTGTAACATGAAGTCTTATGAGTGTCATCTGACGAAGATCATCAAAGGTTAGTGATTAATTTGATCTCTATTTATGCTTTTTGTGACTCCTCTCTTTGGCTGGAAAAATGGCTGTGTTTTTCTGTGGCTATGTACTGACCTAACATAATCGTTTGGTGTGCTTTCGTCGTAAAGCCTTTTTGAAATCTGACACGTTGGCTGGATTTCCAACAAGTGTAGCTTTAATTTGGTGTATTGCATGTGTTATTTCATGAAAGTTAAATTTTTATAGTAATTATTTGAATTTGGCGCTCTGCATTTTCACTGGATGTTGCCTGAATTCAAGCAATAACAACACAAATATTAGAAAAAAATAAATGGTGTTATAACTGGATTATCACTCCTGTTCCTGTCTGAATGTTGTGATTATACACAGTGCCTTCACAAAGTGAAGTAACCCTTGTCATGACTGTCCTGTAAGGATCCAAATAGGTCAGATCAGGTTTGCAATGAATAACTTCAACCAGACCCCTTCTCACCCTCAGAGGGGGGAGGAGGGAACTGGTGGGGGTTAACAACTCATGCCCTGTTGTAAATCAAGGATAGAACATTCAGCTCTCCCTCTCCAAATTAATCTAAGGAATGTGCCTTTCTCCCAGAAGATTTTCCAACTGAAACTCTAACACGTTCAAGGGCAACTACTGGAACAATGTTTATAACATAGAAGGTGGGGAAATCTAGAGAGCACTAATATCGTTTTTTGTTGTTTTGTGATGTCATTAACCTCTCTGGGATATGTGGGACGGTAGCGTCCTACCTGGCCAACATCCAGTGAAAATGCAGAGCGCCAAATTCAAATAAATTCATACATTTCATGAAATCACACATTCAATATACCAAATTAAAGCTACACTAGTTGTGAATCCAGCCAACATGTCAGATTTCAAAAATGCTTTACGGCGAAAGCAAACAATGCTATTATCTGAGGATAGCACCCCAGCTAACAATCACAGGCCATCATATTTCAACCCTCCCGGCGCGACACAAAACGCAGAAATAAAGATATAATTCATGCCTTACCTTTGACGAGCTTCTTCTGTTGGCACTCCAATATGTCCCATAAACATCACAAATGGTCCTTTTGTTCGATTAATTCCGTCGATATATATCCAAAATGTCAATTTATTTGGCACGTTTGATCCAGAAAAAGACCGGTTCCAACTTGCACAACGTGACTACAAAATATCTCAAAAGTTACCTATAAGCGTTGTCCAAACATTTCAAACTACTTTTGTAATACAACTTTATGTATTTTTTAACGTCAATAATCGATAAAATTGAAGACGTGATGATCTGTGTTCAATACCGGAGGAAAACAATGTGTAGCATGCTTTCTGGTCACGCGCCTCTAACAAACAGTACAATTCACTGGAGCCTCATTCATTTCTCAAAGGAAAAACCTCAACCAACTTCTAAAGACTGTTGACATCCAGTGGAAGCGATAGGAACTGCAGGAAGGTCGCTTAGAAATCTGGATTCCCAATGAAAACCCATTGAAAAGAGTGTGACCTCAAAAAAATTATAATCTGAATGGTTTGTCCTCGGGGTTTTGCCTGCCAAATAAGTTCTGTTATAGTCACAGACATGATTCAAACTGTTTTAGAAACTTAGGAACAGAGTGTTTTCTATCCAATAGTAATAATAATATGCATATATTAGCATCTGGGACTGCGTAGGACGCAGTTTACTCTGGGCACGCTTTTCATCCAAACGTGAAAATGCTGCCCCCTATCCTAGAGAAGTTAACTGTATATTTTTTGGAATCATTTGGAATGAACACAACCAATCATAATGTTTTCATCTTTTTGTCAAACAAATCACTTCAAAACGTAGGCTACCTGCGCATGTTCGTCCACTCCAAAATAAGTCCGAGCATCCAAACAGTGCATTTTGCTCTTGCACCATTTGATGAATGAAAAGAGACATTAGAAAAATTGGGACATCTGAAAAGGGGCTGATATACAGGATTGTCCCGGGATAACAAGTGCAGTCATATGGAAAATAATTGTTTAAACCATGAAACAGAGGTGGGGGTGTTTGTTTAAATAATGCTAATTTAACCATTCTCCTATTTGTTTAGAATGCAATTTGTACTGCTAGTGGTATTTAAAAAAAAAAATTGAAGCTAATTCCAAATTAGAGACCCCCAAAGTTTGACTTTGTTGCATTTAGTGAGACTCATGGGGTTCTGAGACCCCCTGTAACCCCTGTAATTCACACTCTGGCTAGCTAGCATGTTTAATCATGTCATCAATCTTTACAAAGTTATCACGTTATTTATCGAAGTTCACCAAAGTAACCATCCACAGCATCAAGTAAGTAGTTAAAATATGTGACATGCCAACATTGTTATCAAAGGCATAGGATGCTTGAAGATTGATGCAGATTGTATGCAGAAAACATAGATAGACGTCGCACCATTGTATCTGTCCCATTATGGCATCTGTGAGAGCATGGGAAGCGCCATTGAGGCCATCTCTATTTTGATATGGTACATTTTCTTCTTCTACTACTTCTATGAGTTGGTAAACAAACTGAAAGGGTGCATACTGCCACCTATTGTGTGCAGTTATGGAATGTTTGCTCACAAGTATAATTAATTGGCTGATCCCTTCTGATGACACGGATGGAATCATGTGATCCTTCCTAAACCCATAGGAAGTCCCACCCAGTTGACTACTTCAAAATGGTGGAAGTCCTCAATGGCGCTGCCCATGCTAAAACAGGCTTTGGGCACAAGAGTCCTTTATCTATCTCCATGGCAGAATCAAACATGATGTTCTTCTATTAGAGAAATCAACTTCCTGTTTACTGAGGTCACATGACAGGTAAAAGTCGAGGTCACAAAAGGAAGAAACTGCTTATGGAAAACCACCGGCAGGAGGAGATGAAACACACCCAAATGAATACTACCTCTGCTACAACTACCTGTGTACGATACAAACTACTTAGGATACATTTGAACACATGATGATTCACTTACTTTAATTAGACATATCATGTCATACCCTTGTAAAACTGACCATCCTACCAATCCTCGACTTCGGTGATGTCATTTACAAAATAGCCTCCAAAACCCTACTCAATAAATTGGATGCAGTCTATCACAGTGCCATCCGTTTTGTCACCAAAGCCCCATATACTACCCACCACTGCGACCTGTACACTCTCGTTGGCTGGCCCTCGCTTCATACTCGTCGCCAAACCCACTGGTTCCAGGTCATCTACAAGACCCTGCTAGGTAAAGTCCCCCCTTATCTCAGCTCGCTGGTCACCATAGCAGCACCTACCTGTAGCACGCGCTCCAGCAGGTATATCTCTCTAGTCACCCCCAAAACCAATTCTTCCTTTGGACGCCTCTCCTTCCAGTTCTCTGCTGCCAATGACTGGAACGAACTACAAAAATCTCTGAAACTGGAAACACCTATCTCCCTCACTAGCTTTAAGCACCAGCTGTCAGAGCAGCTCATAGATTACTGCACCTGTACATAACCCATCTACAATTTAGCCCAAACAACTACCTCTTTACCTACTGTATTTATTTATTAATTTATTTTGCTCCTTTGCACCCCATTATTTCTGTCTCTACTTTGCACTTTCTTCCACTGCAAACCAACCATTCCATTGTTTTTTTTAGTTTTTATTTTACTTGCTGTGTTGTACTCACTTCGCCTCCATGGCCTTTTATATTTTTATTTATTTATACATATATTTGTTTGCCTTCACCTCCCTTATCTCACCTCACTTGCTCACATTGTATATAGACTTATTTTTATTTTTTTCACTGTATTATTGACTATATGTTTGTTTTACTCCATGTGTAACTATGTGTTGTTGTATGTGTCGAACTGCTTTGCTTTATCTTGGCCAGGTCGCAATTGTAAATGAGAACGTGTTCTCAATTTGCCTACCTGGTTAAATAAAGGTTAAATAAAAAATAAATAAATAAAAATATTATAATGTAAATTGCCTGTATTTTTGTGGAATGTAAATTGTGAATGCAGACTACACTTTTCTTGCCTACTTCATGCCTGACACAGGGACTTGGAATGTCTGTCCCCCACCACTGTTCAGAGATGTCAGTGAGCTGATGAGGATCTGATCTACTAGTAGATATAAGCCACGCTATGGTAATGATATGCTAATCACAGTTAACACCATCACAGGGTCCTACACTCCTATATTAAAGCGGCCCTCGCATATTCACATTACAATTAGCATAAATCAGGCTCACCATGCTTTTATAATTACTGTTTTCACGTGAATATTAATGACATATGGTGATTAGGTCATGGGAGCTATCAGAATATGAATGACGTTGTTGGTTCAGTTGTCGCTAATAACACGGCACGAGCATTAATTAAGTTACATCTAGCGACGATATGTTTCCCTTCAAAGAAATTAATCTAATACGTGCCAAATGAAGTTGAATGAAAATAAATAATGAATGTTGTCAGTCTGAAGTTATAAATAAACAGATTTGTGCAGCGATCACATACAAATACTAGAAAATGTGTACAGTTGAAGTCGGAGGTTTACATACACCTTAGCCAAATACATTTAAACTCAGTTTTTCACAATTTCTGACATTTAATCCTGGTAAAAATGCTCTGTTTTAGGTCAGTTAGGATCACCACTATATTTTAAGAATGTGAAATGTCAGATTGAGAGTTGAGAGAATGACTTATTTCAGTTTTTATTTCTTTCATCACATTCCCAGTGGGTCAGAAGTTTAAATACACCCAATTATAGCATTGCCTTTAAATTGTTTAACTTGGGTCAAATGTTTCAAGAAGCCTTTCCCAAGCTTCCCACAATAAGTTGGGTGAATTTTGGCCCATTCCTCCTGACAGGGCTGGTGTAACTGAGTCAGGTTTGTAGGCCTCCTTGCTCGCACACGCTTTTTCAGTTCTGCCCACACATTTTTTTATAGGATTGAGGTCAGGGCTTTGTGATGGCCACTCCAATACCTTGTCTTTGTTGTCCTTAAGCCATTTTGGCACAATTTTGGAAGTGAAGACCCATTTGACACCAAGCTTTAACTTCCTGACTGATGTCTTGAGACGTTGCTTCAATATATCCACATAATTTTCCTACCTCATGATGCCATCTATTTTGTGAAGTGCACCATTCCTCCTGCAGCAAAGCACCCCCACAACATGATGCTGCCACCCCCATGCTTCACGGTTGGGATGGTGTTCCTCGGCTTGCAAGCATCCCCCTTTTTCCTCCAAACATAAAAATGGTCATTATGACCACAGTTCTATATTTGTTTCATTAGATCAGAGGACATTTCCCCAAAAAGTACGATCTTTGTCCCCATGTGCAGTTGCAAACCGTAGTCTGGCTTTTTTATGACGGTTTTGGAGCAGTGGCTTCTTCCTTGCTGAGCGGCCTTTCAGGTTATGTCAATATAGGATTTGTTTTACTGTGGATATAGATACTTTTGTACCTGTTTCCTCCAGCATCTTCACAAGGTCCTTTGCTGTTGTTCTGGGATTGATTTGCACTTTTCGTACCAAAGTACGTTCATCTCTAGGAGACAGAACACGTCTCCTTCCTGAGCGGTATGACAGCTGTGTGGTCCCATGGTGTTTATACTGGCATACTATTGTTTGTACAGATGAACGTGATACCTTCAGGCGTTTGGAAATTGCTCCCAAGGATGAACCAGACTTATGATCTTGGCTGATTTCTTTTGATTTTCCCATGATGTCAAGCAAAGAGGCACTGAGTTTGAAGGTAGGCCTTGAAATACATCCACAGGTACACCTTCAATTGACTCAAATGTTGTGAATTAGCCTATCAGAAGCTTCTAAAGCCATGACATCATTTTCTGGAATTTTCCAAGCTGTTCAAAGGCACAGTCAACTTAGTGTATGTAAACTTCTGACCCACTGGAATTGTGATACAGTGAATTGTAAGTGAAATAATTTGTCTGTAAACAATTGTTGGACACATTACTTGTGTCATGCACAAAGTAGATGTCCTAACCGACTTGCCAAAACTATAGTTTCTTAACAAGAAATTTGTGGAGTGGTTGAAAAACGAGTTTTAATGACTCCAACCTAAGTGTATGTAATCTTCCGACTTTCAACTGTATGTGACTGTAACCTCTCAGTCACTTTTGATAATCTGACATAAAATGTGATATTTCATTATAATAAGATGTTATTGTGAATGTGAAACACTGTTCTCCCATGACGTATTATTGGAGATAGTCACAGAGGTTTTTCGCAAAGTCTTTAGAATTACACCAAAGACTCTTGATATTACATTTGTTGTAACACAGTCCATTAGGTACGTTTGAGATTTTGAACACTTTCTCCATTTCCCAACAGGCTCTTTCACACACCATAAAGTTGGTTTGACATTCTCAGGACTCTACTCACTGTACTATAGCTGCTTCACACTCCATAAATCGTGTGGTGTGTGTGTGTGTGTGTGTGTGTGTGTGTGTGTGTGTGTGTGTGTGTGTGTGTGTGTGTGTGTGTGTGTGTGTGTGTGTGTGTGTGTGTGTGTGTGTGTGTGTGTGTGTGTGTGTGGGTGGGTGGGTGGGTGGGTGGGTGGGTGGGTGGGTGGGTGGGTGTATACATAAGTAGCAGTAATCCCCAGTGGGGGGATCCTTCTTGTTGGTTTAGTCTGACTGGGCCTCTCTCTAGGGGGATCCCCTGACTTCGACCTGTTCCTCCACCCCTGACATGGGGCATTCTTCTCAGACTTGTGGCCCAGCAAGACGGACGACATCATCCATGCCCATTATCAGTCCAGTGACACTGGCCCTCAGCAGCCCTCAGTCCTAACCCTGCGTCTTGGGCAACAGAGACATAGAGAGAGAGAGGGCCTGTCATGCCAAATAGTGTCCCCCAGCCAATAATAATGTCTGGAATGGATTGTCCCCTCTACGTCACAATAGGTTTCGATGAGTTCTAGCTTCTGTTGCTGGGGCTGTTGCTAGAACTTGCAACATTCTGACCAGATTACGTAATGAACGAATGCGTCCGTTGTGATGCTGGTTGCTTTGCTCTATTTGACATTGTGAGGGGATGCGGGCAGTTCTAGTTCTATTTCTATTTCATCGCATAAACCCTCACTCAGTCTGCACAAAATTATTACCTCAGAATTGCTCTCCAAGGATAGTGTATTTGACGGTGACTACTTGCTAGCTAGCTAGCAAGCAAGCTACTGTAACTGTTATTGCAGATTTCTGTTTGTATGAAGCTTGCACTTCAATGGCATCCCTTGAGGAGATTTCCTTTTATCTTTCCAACCAGGTGAAGTACTATGAAGACACCACTGATCGCAACATTCAGAGAAATTCACAATTCAGGATAACGCTAAGCATTTCACTTCAATTAGATAACTAGACGGATTTAGCTATGTACAACCATTTTTCATCAACCATTTTCCATCTAACGTTAGCTATAGTAGTTGCTACCAATACATGTAGTTCAGGGGAGGCTGCTGAGGGAAGGACGGCTCATAATAAAGTCTGGAATGGAGTAAATGGAACGGTATCAAACGCGTGGTTTCCATGTGGTTGATACCGTTCAACTGACTCCATTCCAGCCATTATTGTGAGCCGTCCTCCCCACATCAGCCTCCACTGATATAGTTATATGTCTGTCATATTGAGGTGTTTAGCTATAAGTTAAACCCGATCAATCAAATGGATAGGTTTAAACTAGGTGTCTTCGCTAGACAGACACAGAGAGGGGGGAGGAAGAAAGTGAAAAAGAAAGGAGGAAAGAGAGAGAGGTGGGAAGAGAGTGGAAGACCCAGCGCGAGAGAGATGGAGAGAGAGAAACAGAGAGAGAAAGACAGCAGAGCAAATATACTTAGACGTGGGTATTTCAACAACTCTGCTCTTCCAACTTGTTCGGCAATCATATCTACCTACTGGGAAAGGATGGCCAGCCGCACAGGAGAGTGATTTTTACTAAACAGGCGAAGGAGGCCTGTACTGACAGAGATGCATGCTGCATATTTCGGAGTGAAGCGCAGGAATGCCAAAATCTACCTACGCTTCTTCGGACGGGGAATTGTCAAGGAGTTGGACAGCTGGGCAAGTGAAATAACCATTTGTTTATCGATAACATTCTATTATCACTCAGTTAATTATCACCCAGTTAGGGGGAGATCTACAGCAGAGTCTCACAAGTCAATCGCTAGTTGAAAACTGTTTTCTGCCCCTCCCAAAAGATAGAATTTGTAGATAACTGGCCCTCTTTCTGGGACTCACCCACATACAGTACAGGACGAAGCCTGGCCTGCTGAGGAGTGGCGGACTCCATCCTAGCTGGAGGGGTGCTCTCATCTTATCTATGAACATAGACAGGGCTCTAACTCCTCTAGCTCTACAATGAGATAGGGTGCAGGCCAGGCAGCCAGCCAGCCTGCCAGCTTTGTGGAGTCTGCCACTAGCACAGAGTGTAGTCAGCTCAGCTATCCCCATTGAGACCGTGTCTGTGCCTCGATCTAGGTTGTGCAAAACTAAACATCCTCCATTCCTGTCATTATTGAAAGAGATCGTGATACCTCACATCTCAAAATAGGGCTACTTAATGTTAGATCCCTCACTTCTAAGGCAGTTACAGTCAATGAACTAATCACTGATCATAATCTTGATGTGTTGGCCTGACTGAAACATGGCTTAATCCTGGTGAAATTACAGTGTTAAATGAGGCCTCTCCTCCTGGTTACACTAGTGACCATATCCCCGCGCATCCCACAAAGGCGGAGGTGTTGCTAACATTTACAATACCAAATTTCAATTTATATGTCTTTTGAGCTTCTAGTCATGAAATCTATGCAGCCTACTTAATCACGTTTTATAGCTACTGTTTAAAGGTCTCCTGGGCCGTGTACAGCGTTCCTCACTGAGTTCCCCGAATTCCTATCGGCCCTTGTACTCATGGCAGAACATTTTCAAATTTTTGGTGACTTTAATATTCAAATGGAAAAGTCCACAGACCCACTCCAAAAGGCTTTCGGAGCCATCGTCAAATCAAGTTGTCCAACATGTCTCCGGACCTACTCAATGCCACAGTCATACTCTGGACCTAGTTTTGTCCCGTTTAATAAATATTGTGGATCTTAATGTTTTTCCTCATAATCCTGGGCTATCAGACCATCATTTTATTACATTTGCAATCGCAACAAATAATCTGCTCAGACCCCAACCAAGGATCATCAAAAGCCGTGCTATAAATTCTCGGGCAACCCAAAAGATTCCTCGATGCACTTCCAGAATCCCTCCACCTACCCAAGGACGTCAGAGTACAACAATCAGTTAATCACCTAACTGAGGAACTAAATTTAACCTTGCGCAATACCCTAGATGCAGTCATACCCCTAAAAACAAAAAACATTTGTCTTAAGAAACTAGCTCCCTGGTATACAGAAAATACCCGAGCCCTAAAGCAAGCTTACAGAAAATTGGAACAGAAATGGCTCTACACCAAACTGGAAGTCTTCCGATTAGCTTGGAAAGACAGTAGCGTGCAGTATCGAAGAGCCCTCACTGCTGCTCGATCATCCTATTTTTCCAACTTAATTAAATGAGGAGAATAAGAACAATCCTACAGTGAGGGAAAAAAGTATTTGATCCCCTGCTGATTTTGTACGTTTGCCCACTGACAAAGAAATTATCAGTCTATAATTTTAATGGTAGGTTTATTTGAACAGTGAGAGACAGAATAACAACAAAAATATCCAGAAAAATGCATGTCAAAAATTTTATCAATTGATTTGCATTTTAATGAGGGAAATAAGTATTTGACCCCTTCTCAATCAAAAAGATTTCTGGCTCCCAGGTGTCTTTCATACAGGTAACGAACGGAGATTAGGAGCACACTCTTAAAGGGAGTGCTCCTAATCTCAGTTTCTTACCTGTATAAAAGATACCTGTCCACAGAAGCAATCAATCAATCAGATTCCAAACTCTCCACCATGGCCAAGACCAAAGAGCTCTCCAAGGATGTCAGGGACAAGATTGTAGACCTACACAAGGCTGGAATGGGCTACAAGACCATCGCCAAGCAGCTTGGTGAGAAGGTGACAACAGTTTCTGTGATTATTCGCAAATGGAAGAAACACAAAAGAACTGTCAATCTCCCTCAGCCTGGGGCTCCATGCAAGATCTCACCTCGTGGAGTTGCAATGATCATGAGAACGGTGAGGAATCAGCCCAGAACTACACAGGAGGATCTTGTCAATGATCTCAAGGCAGCTGGGACCATAGTCATCAAGAAAACAATTGGTAACACACTATGCCGTGAAGGACTGAAATCCTGCAGCGCCCGCAAGGTCCCCCTGCTCAAGAAAGCACATATACATGCCCGTCTGAAGTTTGCCAATGAACATCTGAATGATTCAGAGGACAACTGGGTGAACGTGTTGTGGTCAGATGAGACCAAAATGGAGTTCTTTGGCATCAACCCAACTTGCCGTGTTTGGAGGAGGAGGAATGCTGCCTATGACCCCAAGAAACCATCCCCACCGTCAAACATGGAGGTGGAAACATTATGCTTTGGGGGTGTTTTTCTGCTAAAGGGACAGGACAACTTCACCGCATCAAAGGGACGATGGACGGAGCCATGTACCGTCAAATCTTGGGTGAAAACCTCCTTCCCTCAGCCAGGGTATTGAAAATGGGTCGTGGATGGGTATTCCAGCATGACAATGACCCAAAACACACGGCCAAGGCAACAAAGGAGTGGCTCAAGAAGAAGCACATTAAGGTCCTGGAGTGGCCTAGCCAGTCTCCAGACCTTAATCCCATAGAAAATCTGTGGAGGGAGCTGAAGGTTCGAGTTGCCAAACGTCAGCCTCGAAACCTTAATGACTTGAAGAAGATCTGCAAAGAGGAGTGGGACAAAATCCCTCCTGAGATGTGTGCAAACCTGGTGGCCAACTACAAGAAACGTCTGACCTCTGTGATTGCCAACAAGGGTTTTGCCACCAAGTACTAAGTCATGTTTTGCAGAGGGGTCAAATACTTATTTCCCTCATTAAAATGCAAATCAATTCATAACATTTTTGACATGCGTTTTTCTGGATTTTTTTGTTGATATTCTGTCTCTCACTGTTCAAATAAACCTACCATTAAAATTATAGACTGATCATTTCTTTGTCAGTGGGCAAACGTACAAAATCAGCAGGGGATCAAATACTTTTTTCCCTCACTGTACATTTATTTTTGATACTGTCGCAAAGCTAAATGAAAAGCAGCATTCCCCAAGAGACAATGGCTTTCACTTCAGTAGGGATAAATTCATGAACTTGTTTGACGAAAAGATCATGATCATTAGAAAGCAAATTACGGCAAATGTTTCACTTTTAAACTCGGACAAAACAGAAATGCTTGTTCTAGGTCCCAAGAAACAAAGAGATCTTCTGTTGAATCTGACAATTAATCTTGATGGTTGTACAGTCGTCTCAAATAAAACTGTTACTCTGGACCCTGATCTCTCTTTTGACGAACATATCAAGACTGTTTCAAGGACAGCTTTTTCCATCTATGTTGCATTGCAAAAATCCGAAACTTTGTATTCATGCTTTTGTCACTTCTAGATTAGACTACTGCAATGCTCTACTTTCCGGCTACCTGGATAAAGCACTAAATAAACTTCAGTTAGTGCTAAACACGGCTGCTAGAATCATGACTAGAACCCAAAAATGTGATCATATTACTCCAGTGCTAGGGCTAGGGCTGATTTCAAGGTTTTACTGCTAACCTACAAAGCATTACATGGGCTTGCTCCTACCTATCTTTCCGATTTGGTCCTGCCGTACATACCTACACGTACGCTACGGTCACAAGACGCAGGCCTCCTTATTGTCCCTAGAATTTCTAAGCAAACAGCTGGAGGCAGGGCTTTCTCCTATAGAGCAACATTTTTATGGAATGGTCTGCATATCCATGTGAGAGACGCAGACTCTGTCTTTATTGAAGACATCTCTTCAGTAGGTCCTATGGTTGAGTGTAGTCTGGCCCAGGTGTGTGAAGATGAATGGAAAGGCACTGGAGCGACGAACCACCCTTGCTGTTTCTGCCTGGCCGGTTCCCCTCTCTCCACTGGGATTCTCTGCCTCTACCCCTATTACGGGGGCTGAGTCACTGGCTTCCTGGTGCTCTTCCATGCCGTCCCTAGGAAGGGTGCATCACTTGAGTGGGTTGATTCACTGACATGATCTTCCTGTCCAGGTTGGCGCCCCACCTCGGGTTCGTGCCGTGGGGGAGATGTTCATGGGCTATACTCGGCCTTGTCTCAGGGTAGTAAGTTGGTGGTTTGAAGATATCCCTCTAGCGGTGTGGGGGCTGTGCTTTGGCAACGTGAGTGGGGCTATATCCTGTCTGGTTGGCCCTGTCCGGGGGTGTCGTCGACAGGGCCACAGTGTCTCCCGATCCCTCCTGTCTCAGCCTCCTTTAATTTTGCTGCAATAGTTTATGTGTCGGGGGGCTGGGGTCAGTCTGTTATATATGGAGTATTTCTCCTGTCTTATCCGGTGTCCTGTGTGAATGTAAGTATGCTCCCTCTAATTCTCTCTCTCTCTCTTTCTCTCTGAGAACCTGAGCCCTAGGACCATGCCTCAGGACTACTTGGCCTGATGATTCCTTGCTGTCCCCAGTCCACCTGGTCGTGCAGCTGCTCCAGTTTCAACTGTTCTACCTGCGGCTATGGAACCCTGACCTTTTCACCGGACCTGCTACCTTGTCCCGGACCTGCTGTTTTCAACTCTCTCTCTCTACCGCACCAACTTACATTTACTCCTGAGGTGCTGACCTGTTGCACCCTCTACAACCACTGTGATTATTATTATTTGACCTTGCTGGTCATCTATGAAAGTTTGAACATCTTGGCCATGTACTGTTATAATCTCGACCCGGCAAAACCAGAAGAGGACTGGCCACCCCTCAGAGCCTGGTTCCTCTCTAGTGAGTTTTCCAAGCCACCGTGCTTCTACATCTGCATTGCTTGCTATTTGGGGTTTTAGGATTGGTTTCTGTATAGCACTTTGTGACTTCGGCTAATCTAAAAAGGGATTTATAAATAAATGTGATATTATATAAGAAATTATTATGATTTCAGTGAATATCTTATAAGAGAGCACATAATGTTTCATATTGTCAAGTTGTTGCTTAAAGGTCAGTACCCTGTCTAGCCTGCCAGATGTTTGAGAGGGCGAAGACTGTGGCACCGGAGTTGAAGCCCATCAAAGTTGTTTCACCATGGCACATGATCGCTAAGTGTCCTAATTCAATTATTATTCTTTTTTGTTACCAAATCAAATTTTATTTGTCACATGCGCCGAATACAACAGGTGTAGACATTACAGTGAAATGCTTACTTAATGTGAGTCAATGTGTCAATGTGCGGGGGCACTGGTGTCGAGGTAGTTGAGGTAATTATGTACATGCAGGTAGGGTTATTAAAGTATCTAAGCATAGATGATAACAGAGAGTAGTAGCAGCGTGGGGGGGGGGGGGGTGCAAAAAGTCAAAGTAGCCATTTAATTAGCTGTTCAGGAGTCTTATGGCTTGGGGATAGAAGCTGTTTAGAAGCCTCTTGGACCTAGACTTGGCGCTCTGGTACCGCTTGCCATGCGGTAGCAGAGAAAACAGTCTATGACTAGGGTGGCTGGAGTCTTTGACAATTTTTAGGGCCTTCCTCTGACACCGCCTGGTATAGAGGTTCTGGATGGCAGGAAGCTTGGCCCCGGTGATGTACTGGGCCGTACGCAGTACACTCTATAGTGCCTTGGGGTCGGACACGAAGCAGTTGCTATATTAGGCAGTGATGCAACCAGTCAGGATGCTGTAAAACCTTTTGAGGATCTGAGGACCCATGCCAAATCTTTTCAGTCTCCTGAGGGGGAATAGGTCTTGTAGTGCCCTCTTCACGACTGTCTTGGTGTGCTTGGACCATGTTAGTTTGTTGGTGATGTGGATGCCAAGGAACTTAAAGCTCTCAACCTGCTCCATTATAGCCCAGTCGATGAGAATGGGGGCGTGCTCGGTCCTCCTTTTCCAGTACTCCACAATCATCTCCTTTGTCTTGGTCACATTGAGGGAGAGGTTGTTGTCCTTGCTCCACACGGTCAGGTCTCTGACCTCCTCCCTATAGGCTGTCTCATCGTTGTCGGTGATCAAGCCTACCACTGTTGTGTCATCAGAAAACGTAATGATGGTGTTGGAGTTGTACCTGGCTGTGCAGTCATGAGTGGACAGGAGGTACAGGAGGGGACTGAGCACACACTCCTAAGGGGCCCCTGTGTTGAGGATCAGCGTGGTGGATGTGTTGCCACCTGGGGGTGGCCCGTCAGGAAGTCTAGTATCCAGTTGCAGAGGGTGGTGTTTAGTCCCAGGGTCCTTAGCTTTGTGATGAGCCTTGAGGGCCCTATGGTGTTGAACACTGAGCTGTAGTCAATGAATACGTTCCTTTTGTCCAGGTGGAAAAGGGCAGTGTGGAGTGCAATAGAGATTGCATCATCTGTGGATCTGTTGGTGCGGTATGCAAATTGGAGTGGGTCTAGGGTTTCTGGGATAATGGTGTTGATGTGAGCCTTGACCAGCCTTTCAAAGCACTTCATGACTACAGACATGAGTGCTACTGGTTGGTAGTCATTTAGGCAGGTTACCTTAGTGTTCTTGGGCACAGGGGCTATTGTGGTCTGCTTGAAACATGTTGGTATTACAGACTCAGGGAGAGGTTGAAGATGTCAGTGAAGACACTTGCCAGTTCGCATGCTCGGAGTACACGTCCTGGTAATCAGTCTGGCCCTGCGGCCTTGTGAATGTTGACATGTTTAAAGGTGTTACTCACATTGGCTGCGGAGAGCGTGATCACACAGTTGTCTGGAACAGCTGATGCTCTCATGCATGTTTCAGTGTTACTTGCCTCGAAGCGTGCATAGAAGTTTTTCAGCTCCGACGAGCATCGGAGCCGGTGTAGTACGATTAATTCTTAGTCTTTTATTGACCCTTTGCCTGTTTGATGGTTCGTCGGTGGGCATAGCTGGATATCTTATAAGCTTCCGGGTTAGAGTCACGCTCCTTGAAAGCAGCAGCTCTACCCTTTAGCTCATTGTGAATGTTGCCTGTAATCTATGGCTTCTGGTTGGGGTATGTATGTTACAGGTTATATTCTGTCACCAATGGTTTGTTTTATTTATTTTTTACAATTTGTTTTTCCATGGTACATAATCAAACATATTTCAATATCTTACATTGTCAATAGATATCGCTTTCCTACCCCCTCCTCCATGTTTGGTGAATGGACCAACCAGACCCTCAAGACTGCCATGGGCAAGTATTTTGATACCAGGAAGGGTGGGAGAACAACCTGAAGGTAATTATCTTTGAAAACAACATCAGCATCCAGGCCGAGTACGGATATGAGCCGCAGCTGTTGACTGAGGTAAACAATGCAATTGTACATAAAATGATTGCATATACTGTAGTCTTTCAAATTTGTGATTGACTTAGTGTTGTTGTTTGTCTATTGCTATTTTTGTATAACGTACTTTCAGATCACTGAAACCTCACCTGATGTGGGTTTCAGGCACAGACTGAGACTGCCCGCTGTTAATTTATTTTGTAACACTGCACTAATCCATCATATTTTCTCCTGTGTCTTTGCTTGTTTATGTCTCTCTCTCCTACCCTGTTCCCTATAACTCTGCTCTTGTTCTCCAGGAGCTAGGTGTTCCGCCCAAAACCCAGACGTGAATCCACCTGATGTCCTCTATTACAAACCACCCTCCAACTTTTCATTACATCATCTACAGCTACTGTTGTTGTCATTATCTGCTGAAGTTTTCTTGCTCTATCATACTGGGCACATAATATGTGAGATACACAGATTAACTAAAAACACTTGCACTACAAACACAGAACAAAGAGAGCAGCAGTGCCTGAACTTTGCAGTCTCACTCTTCAAGTCCCCCTTCTGAGACTGGCTGCCTGTTGAGAACAAGTGACAGGTATAATTCCACACACCATAATTCAGAATTTTAGTCTATGATTGCCATGTGATTGTACAACACATCTGTGAAAATAAAATAATGACACAACTGTACCAAAAACGATCAAAGTTTATGTATTAAAATATTCAATATTGCCAGGTTGGTTTTCACAGCTGTTTCACGAGGTGTTCATTATTGTAAGTTGTATGGTATTTATTTGTTCCACATTATTCATTGTTGTATCCTAGGATCTACAATAAACACAGTTGAAGTCGAACGTTTACATACATCTTCGCCAAATACATTTAATGGCTTAAGGACAACAAAGTCAAGGTATTGGAGTTACCATCACAAAACCCTGACCTCAATCCTATAGAAAATTTGTGGGAGGAACTGAAAAAGCGTGTGCGAGCAAGGAGGCCTACAAACCTGACTCAGTTACACCAGCTCTGTCAGGAGGAATGGGCCAAAATTCACCCAACTTATTGTGGGAAGTTTGTGGAAGGCTACCAGAAAAGTTTGACCCAAGTTAAACAATTTAAAGGAAATGCTACCAAATACTAATTGAGTGTATGTAAACGTCTGACCCCCTGGGAATGTGATGAAATAAATAAAAGCTGAAATATATAAATTTTCTCTACTATTATTCTGACATTTCACATTCTTAAAATAAAGTGGTGATCCTAACTGACCTAAGACAGGGAATTTTTACTAGGATTAAATGTCAGGAATTGTGAAAATTAGAGTTTAAATGTATTTGGCTAAGGTGTATGTAAACTTCCGACTTCAACTGTACATGAGCTATGCTATTAATAATCAAAATAGAGGACTACTGAAATTATATTATTTTATTTTAGATAAGGGAATTGCAGGTTAAAATTAAAACATGACAGCTAAACAAGCCAGTGTATGAATCAAATGTATTTGCAAATGATTGGAGTGGAAATTAGCTGCCTTCGTGATCTGTGAGGTAAGTAACTTTAATGTGTCAAGCAGATTACACGTTTTCTTTGCCATTTCCAAAATGTACAGTGGCTTGCGAAAGTATTCACCCCCTTAGCATTTTCCCTCTTTTGTTGCCTTACAACCTGGAATTAAAATGGATTTATTGGGAGTTTGTATCATTTGATTTACACAGCATGCCTACCACTTTGAAGATGCAAAATATGTTTTATTGTGACAAAAACAAACAAGAACAAACAAGAAATAAGACAATTCTTTTTTTTACTTGAGCTTGCATAACTATTCACCCCCCCCAAAGTCTATACTTTGTAGAGCCATCTTTTGCAGCAATTACAGCTGCAAGTCTCTTGGGGTATGTCTCTATAAGTTTGGCACATCTAGCCACTGGGATTTTTGCCCATTCTTCAAAGCAAACTGCTCCAGCTCCTTCAAGTTGGATGGGTTCCCCTGGTGTACAGCAATCTTTAAGTCATAGCACAGATTCTCAATTGGATTGAGGTCTGGGCTTTGACTAGGCCATTCCAAGACATTTAAATGTTTCCCCTTAAACCACTTGAGTGTTGCTTTAGCAGTATGCTTATGGTCATTGTCCTGCTGGAAGGTGAACCTCCGTCCCAGTCTCAAATCTCTGGAAGACTGAAACAGGTTTCCCTCAAGAATTTCCCTGTATTTAGCGCCATACACCATTCCTTAAATTCTGACCAGTTTCCCAGTCCCTGCCGATGAAAAACATCCCCACAGGATGGTGATGGTGGTGATGGTGTACTCGGGGTGATGAGAGGTGTTGAGCCAGACATAGCGTTTTCCTTGATGGCCATAAATCTCAATTTTAGTCTCATCTGACCAGAGTACCTTCTTTTATATGGTTGGGGAGTCTCCCTCATGCCTTTTGGCGAACACCAAATGTGTTGGCTTAAAGTGGTCCTATGGACAGATAGTCCAATCTCCACTGTGGAGCTTTGCAGCTCCTTCAGGGTTATCTTTGGTCTCTTTGTTGCCTCTCTGATTAATGCCCTCCTTGCCTGGTCCGTGAGTTTTGGTGGGCGGCCCTCTCTTGGCAGGTTTGTTGTGGTGCCATATTCTTTCCAATTTTTAATAATGGATTTAATGGTGCTCCGGGGGATGTTCAACGTTTCGAATATTGTTTTGTAACCCAACCCTGATCTGTACTTCTCCATAACTTTGTCCCTGACCTGTTTGGAGAGCTCCGTGGTCTTCATGGTGCTGCTTGCTTGGTGGTTCCCCTTGCTTAGTGGTGTTGCAGACTCTGGGGCCTCAGATCATGTGACACTTAAATAAAGTCCACCTGTGTGCAATCTAACTAATTCTGTGACTTCTGAAGGTAATTGGTTGCACCAGATCTTATTTAGGGGCTTCACAGCAAAGGGGGTGAATACATATGCATGCACCACTTTTCACTTTTCAGTTTTTAATTATTATATATTTTTTAAACAAGTAATTTTTTAAATTTCACTTCACCAATTTTGACTATTTTGTGTATGTCCATTACATGAAATCCAAATAAAAATCCATTTAAATTACAGGTAGTAATGCAACAAAATAGGAAAAATGCTAAGTGGGATGAATACTTTTGCAAGGCACTGTAGCAATGTTTAAGACATGGATTTCATGTTGTAATGTTAATTTCATCTCTTATTCTTATCCATATTTTTTTTTAACTGTCGTGTCTTTAGTATCCTTAATGTGATGACTTGCTATTTTATCAAATCGATTACCTAACGTTAATTGATTACGTGATTGAATTAAATCAGGCAATAACTAACTCATTAGGAATCCTCGGGCACCACGAAGCATTCGTTTATATAGAGCGGCTATCTCCCGAATCCACTCTGAAAGATCTGAAGATCTTTTATATCAATAGCAGTCAATTATTAATCGTCATTATTACCTTGTTAGTCTCATTCCAAACGTCATAAAATTATTGGTTATCTGCATGGGCCCTAGTTTAAATTATGAATCTGCGATTTACAAATTGGCTTAATTATTTATTTACTAACTAATCAAATCTCAGAAATGCATTTTTATTTATTTCACCTTTATTTAACCAGGTAGGCAAGTTGAGAACACGTTCTCATTTACAATTGCATAACAAACAAACAGTGGATATTATTGGTTACTAACAATGATACAAAGAAAAAAGTCCCTACCGGACGAAACCGATATGACGGCTTGGTAGACAAAAGAAAGGGGTGGGCGGTTCAAGGGCGGGAAACTCAGAGGATTACTACACTCATAGAAATTGCTAATACTTTACATGAACGACTGGTCATTCGAAATGAAATTGCAATTTATATTTATGCCCATATGTCGTTGTTGTCTTCTCTGTTGGAATCCGGTCCATCTCCTGGAGAGTTCATAGAAGTCTCTCTGGTTGCGTTTCCCCGAAGATCAAAGTATTTCAGAGTACCATTCGGAAATGTTCTCATAGATTAGATGTTTCGGCGGTTGTCTGTATCCTCGTTCTAGGTTTACGTCATTTCTAGCTGCAGACTAGTAACTCGTGTCGTCTAGAATTTCTCACTTATTCTGTAGTGAATCGATAGTCTCAGAGTTTAACCATTTCTGGCCGTGTAGCCAATGCTCCACGTGGGATGGTTTTCTAGTCTTATAGTTTGTAAAGGTCTTAACCATTCGAGACGTCCGGCTTACTGTGGGTCTCTTTTGCACAAATGTACATTTCTTCACAAGTAATTTTATACTGTTCTGGGAAAAGGGGGGCGTTCCATGACGCCGTGTCATGTCTGTTCTCACAGGGGCATGGCCACTGACTAGTTAAACTTTACATGGAAGACAATTCTCTCAATTTAAAGGTTAACATCTTTACTCATTCATTTTATACAAGAATTAGATGCAAACCCCATAATTGAGAAATGTACACATTCAGATATATGTGATATATGTGTGTTTCCTGGCCTTCATGAGATCACCAAATGAAACACACTCGTCATAACTGTCCCTTAAGTGTCCACGGACCATTCCCACATTCTCAAAAGTGGAAATATTGTTTAATTCTCCCATTTTGGGGATTTGGAGTTTGGCCAAGGCTTTGTTCTGGGAAACTCTCTCCCTCAAGACTGCATGGCAGTTTCTACCTGGTATTTATGACCTGAGGTAAAAAACCTTGGTTAGGAGAGAGAGTGAGAGAGGGGTGGGAGCCATCATCTACACCCAGAAAGGGCCACGTCATGACACCTCTTTCTCTCTCACTCTCAATTTTTAATTCTCAACCTCTCCACATCTATCTCTCTCTCACAACCGCTCGCACTTAGAAGGGTTAAATGTAGGCGCATACTACAAAATAAGGGCCTGTCATGCCAAATACTGTCCCCTTCTACGTCACAATGGGATTCGATAAACTATTAGCGTCCGTTGCTATATCAACGGTATGATGACCTAATGATTCAAATTTTGGAGATCATTGCAGACAAAAGTACGTTCTTGTCATCATCACTATGCAAACAAGGCTGATTTCCACAGCAATTTCGCTGTTTAAACAAGTTTTGTTAAGCTAATAAAATTAACATCAATACCAACTACTTTTGGGTACCTTGTTAATTGCAAAACCAACGGCATAAAGAAATAACCAACATGGGTACAAAACCCAACGCGCACCAGTAAACATATGCACAAGCACTTACAACAAACAATTCCACACAAAGACATGGGGGGAACAGAGGGTTAAATACACAACAATTAATGAGGGAAATGAAAACCAGGTGTGTAGGAAAATAAGACAAAACAAATGGAAAATGAAAAATGGATCGACGATGGCTAGAAGACCGGTGACGCCGACCGCCGAACGCCGCACGAACAAGGAGAGGAACCGACTTCGGTGGAAGTCGTGACAGAATCATTGGGTCAAAACTAGAGGACAGTACAAAACAAGCGAACACACATGGTTAATGTTCTGATAATTAAAAAAAATATATATATAAAACATTTCTTACTGAGCCTTTCCATAAGTCCAAGTAAGTTTCTACAACTGTCTTCTGACTGTAATTAGAGCGATTTTGATGTCGTGCAGTGATGCCAGCAGATTACAGATTGCCTTTGCCGATCGCTCATTATCTTCATGAATAGAAGCAAGTGATGTCTGCTAAATAATCAAGTTATGTTTCTCCAGAAATAAATATTTATAAATAACAAACTGGCTTTATTTACAAAGTAGTGAGAATGTCTCACCCCATGTTCAAGAATTGCCTTTTTCTTGCTCACTCTAGGTTAAATGAAATGAATATTAATTAATTTTGAATTATATACAAGCCCCTTAGATATTCTCAGATATTCTCACAGATCCTAAAGGAAAATGCCCCTTAGATATTCATTTAGAATCATCCAATCCTCTAAATGTACTTATTGGTGGAGAGTCACATAATTGAAAAAATATTTTCCGATATACTGTAGGCCTACCATAGGCGAAATGAGTGTCACTAGTGTTGAGTAATGTGCTGTTAAAAATGCTGTAGGTCTTATTTATTTAAAGAGCATATTGAAGCTAGAAGCAAAATCCTACAACCATTTTAGCACCGTTTCACTCTGCTCTGAGGCAAGCATGGGGACTGGTATTGATAAATCAATGAGATTTTTATTTTCACTTAATCTCCATTTGGGTATTGGTTAGACTAGAATTAGAAAATTAGGGTACAGAAATGTTATGCTCTTAGTGTATTTTTTTTTTTTAATAGCCAAGTCAATTAAGAACAAATTCTTATTGAGGGTTTCGTTTTTCGTTTTTCTCTGAATAGAAACACCATAATATTAATCAAATTAATTAAGCCAAATTTCTTAAAATCAATCCCATATACTATGTTATTACATTAAACGTTTTAAATTCTCTGTTAATGCCAATACGGAGGACTATCAAATGCTTCTCAAAGATGCCTTCTGGTGGTCAAACTAGCACTAGCTCGCATTAACAGAAAAAATGGCTGACAAATAGATAACGTGACGTAACTTAAAGGAGGAACCACTGTATAGGGCTCTGGTTAAAAGTAGTGCATTATGTAGAGAATAGGGTGGCATTTGTGAGGCAACCTAAGAACCCTAAGCATAGAATGTGTGTAAGTGTCACATATACTCCCTCTCCGGCCTCTAGGTCATCAGGCTGCTGATTATCTCGCGCACCTGCGCCTCATGACACCCACCTTGATTATCTTCCATAAATCTGTCACTCCCCTTGGTTCTTTCTTCAGGTGTTATTGACTCTGTTTCATGTCGGTGCGTTGTTTGTGTTTTCGTGTTTATTCATTAAAACACTCCCTGTACTTGCTTCCCGACTCTCAGCACACTCGTAAGTGTATTTTTATGCATTGGTTTATCTTCAGCTCCTCTTCTATACGTACTCTTTTCTGCAATAACTTGTTGTAGACACAGAATTATATCTGGCAGTCTCTTGTTGAAGAAAGGCACTGAGACAAAAATAGCCACCAGGTCAAATACAATGATTGCAGGAACAAAAAACTATAATGTTCTTCTGTTTCTAAGTAGTCCACATCCTCTGTCGCCATGCTCATTCAGATAATGAATTACTAATTACATTTATTTTCTGGCTGTAAGATTCATTTTGGGAAGTAAACATGTTCAACAGTGTCTGCTATTGGTCTTATGGTTAGTGCCGATTGCGCCGTCCCCAGAACACATATACCAGTGTTGATGTGTGGTGGGGCACTTCTGACACACTCCTCTCCAACCTTTCCTGTCTCTCTCCAACTGTCTATGTATCCCATGAAATACATCAAATGCTCAAACAGAAGAAGTAATTGCAGTATGTTTTTCGCCAAGTTATTCCAAGTTACACACCTTGATTAGGATGATAGAAATCCTAATTTAAAAAAATCCAAAACGTAATTATTTCTATATAGCCTACACTTTCTCCGGCTGAACTTCTAACACAAGTGGGCGGTGGCTTCATGACAATTATCACAAGAGCATTTGTTCAACAACTTGACAGATCCAACACAGTTCCACCTCAGACACCGCCAAATCATAGAGAAAGGTCTATCTGCAGACCGTGTTTACTACATGCCGCACCCACTACATCCACTTCTCATCACTTACTACATACTGCTTGCTAGCTAGGACACTGGCACACAGTGTCCTTCACCCCCGCCAGCCAAACACTGCTTTCCTGCAGTTATTTTAACATTACAGGAAGGGTAATCACTACCCAGTAGTGCGCTAGTGCCACGCAAGTTTTTTTTTTTTTACACCTTTATTTAACTTGGCAAGTCAGTTAAGAACAAATTCTTATTTTCAATGACAACCCACCGTTCCTAGGCTAAGTGCCTTGTTCAGGGGCAGAACGACAGATTTTTACCTTGTCAGCTCGGGGATTCAATCTTGCAACCTTTCGGTTACAAGTCCAATGTTTTAACCACTAGGCTACCTGCCGCCCCGTTGGCTACGCCCGTTGGCTACACTAGCTAGCTACTTCCCTGACTGTAACGTGAAAGGGGGGGCTGATCCATTAAACAAAGGTTAAGTCTTATTCCCTAAAGGGCTCTGGTACTTTCAACCCATGCAAGTGTTTGTGTGAAGGTGGTTGACGTGATTCAGTGTTTGAATTTCCGGTCGCTACCAAATGTATCTTTTATTCTTCATCTGTTTTTCCACCACCAATGCAGTTGTCATTTTGGCCCCAGGCTTACAAATCACTGTGGCACTGGAAAATATACTCCATTTGGTTCCAACTCTGAGTAAAATCAATGCATGACTTATCAAATGAAACGGGGGGGATTTTGGGGGTAATCACCTGGCAAACGCTGCTGAAATTGTAATTATCTTGAGCACACACATCCACACGCACACGCACACACATACACACACACACACACACACCGCACAGATTGAGGAGACCAAACTATTTGTGCAGGATAATAACAAGGTGTTTGTTTGAATTCAAGACCAGATTGATCTCAGTTTGCCAGTGGGGGGGGGGGGGGTATAAAAAATCAAAACCTTTGGGCCTATGATTTCCTGCGCTAGAGACGTGATGTTGTCATCATCATCTCACAAGTGTCAGATGCAGTGGCCTTGTGGTTAGAGTGTCCTCCCAGATATTGGAAGGTTGAGGTCTCTTTCCCAAGTCGAGTTTCCCTGGCTACACAGACTCCTTGCTCTGGCCAAACTCTACGCCACGCCTACGGACGTTAGTTTCTTCTCCGCAATGAGTCTGGATCTGAGTACCTCCCAGACCTCCTTCACCGAATGCGAACACATTCAGGGCCGTCTGATTGGTCCAGAAACTGATGGGTCTAATATTAAATCTAATATTAAATCTACCATCAAATCTAACCAAACCAACTGTGCTGAAAGATGTGAGCATCAGATCCAATACTACCCTCAACCGGTGGACCGGGACACTTACAATACAATTGTAGATCACTCTTTTCGAGATCACTCTTTAAAGACTATTGCTCCCTCTGCTGCTTAAATTGTGATATCACTTGATTTTACGGTACAAAAATGGCCTCATCTTTACTTCAAACGACATGATGAAATGATAACTACACCATATTGACTATGTACTTATTTGTTTCTTTGGGACTTATTGCAGCAGGCATCACTTGGCAACATTGGAACCAGGAAGTTACCAATTGTGTAAGGTCTTTGAAGTACAATGCCTCCGGAAAGTATACACCCCTCTTGACTTTTTGCACATTTTGTCGTGTTTTCAGCCTGAATTTAACATGGATTAAATTGAGTTGTTGTGTCACTGGCCTACACACAATACCCCATAATGTCAAAGTGGAATTATGTTTTTAGACATTTTTACAAATGAAGAAATAATGAAAAATGAAATGTCTTGAGTAAATAAGTATTCAACCTCTTTGTTAAGGTACGCCTAAATAAGTTCAGGGGTAACATTTTTCTTTACAAGTCACAGAAGTTGCATGGACTCACTCTGTGTGCAATAATAGTGTTTAACATGGTTTTTGAATGACTACTCATTTCTGTACACCCACACATACAATTATCTGTAAGGTCCCTCAGTTGAGCAGGGAATTTCAAACACATATTCAACCACAAAGAGCAGGGAGGTTTTTCCAATACCTCACAAAGAAGGGCACCTATTGATAGATTGGACTATCTGTTTTTCCATGTATGAGTCTGTAATTCAATGTGTTTCCATGGGCTAATAGCAGTAAGGCCAACTTCAATGTTTCATCAAACAATTTTGTATCTATCTTTTTTTATACCTAAAGGGGTCCTAAATCAAATAGTTAAATGGTATGACCATCTTAAAACTATTCCAGGATGAGTTTTTAGTACAAAAATACATGGAATTGTATTATATTTCTTTTTTATTTAACCTTTATTTAATTAGGCAAGTCGGTTAAGAACAAATTCTTATTTACAATGATCGCCTACCACAGCCAAAACCAAACCCGGACGATGCTGGGCCAATGGTGCGCCGCCTAATGGGTCTCCCGGTCACAGCCGGCTGTGACACAGCCTGGGATCGAACCCGGGTCTGTAGTGACGCCTCAAGCACTGCGATATAGATTCATCTTTCAGCAGGACAATAACCTAAAACACAAGGCCAAATATGTACTGGAGTTGCTTAACAAGACAACATTGAATGTTACTGAGTGACATACAGTGGGGAGAACAAGTATTTGATACACTGCCGATTTTGCAGGTTTTCCTACTTACAAAGCATGTAGAGGTCTGTAATTTTTATCATAGGTACACTTCAACTGTGAGAGACGGAATCTAAAACAAAAATACAGAAAATCACATTGTATGATTTTTAAGTAATTAATTTGCATTTTATTGCATGACATAAGTATTTGATACATCAGAAAAGCAGAACTTAATATTTGGTACAGAAACCTTTGTTTGCAATTACAGAGATCATACGTTTCCTGTAGTTCTTGACCAGGTTTGCACACACTGCAGCAGGGATTTTGGCCCACTCCTCCATACAGACCTTCTCCAGATCCTTCAGGTTTCGGGGCTGTCGCTGGGCAATACGGACTTTCAGCTCCCTCCAAAGATTTTCTATTGGGTTCAGGTCTGGAGACTGGCTAGGCCACTCCGGGACCTTGAGATGCTTCTTACGGAGCCACTCCTTAGTTGCCCTGGCTGTGTGTTTCGGGTCATTGTCATGCTGGAAGAGCCAGCCACGACCCATCTTCAATGCTCTTACTGAGGGAAGGAGGTTGTTGGCCAAGATCTCGCGATCCATGGCCCCATCCATCCTCCCCTCAATACGGTGCAGTCGTCCTGTCCCCTTTGCAGAAAAGCATCCCCAAAGAATGATGTTTCCACCTCCATGCTTCACGGTTGGGATGGTGTTCTTGGGGTTGTACTCATCCTTCTTCTTCCTCCAAACACGGCGAGTGGAGTTTAGACCAAAAAGCTCTATTTTTGTCTCATCAGACCACATGACCTTCTCCCATTCCTCCTCTGGATCATCCAGATGGTCATTGGCAAACTTCAGACGGGCCTGGACATGCGCTGGCTTGAGCAGGGGGACCTTGCGTGCGCTGCAGGATTTTAATCCATGACGGCGTAGTGTGTTACTAATGGTTTTCTTTGAGACTGTGGTCCCAGCTCTCTTCAGGTCATTGACCAGGTCCTGCCGTGTAGTTCTGGGCTGATCCCTCACCTTCCCCATGATCATTGATGCCCCACGAGGTGAGATCTTGCATGGAGCCCCAGACCGAGGGTGATTGACCGTCATCTTCAACTTCTTCCATTTTCTAATAATTGCGCCAACAGTTGTTGCCTTCTCACCAAGCTGCTTTAACGAGTTCAAACAGGTGCAGTTAATACAGGTAATGAGTGGAGAACAGGAGGGCTTCTTAAAGAAAAACTAACAGGTCTGTGAGAGCCGGAATTCTTACTGGTTGGTAGGTGATCAAATACTTATGTCATGCAATAAAATGCAAATTAATTACTTAAAAATCATACAATGTGATTTTCTGTATTTTTGTTTTAGATTCCGTCTCTCACAGTTGAAGTGTACCTATGATAAAAATTACAGACCTCTACATGCTTTGTAAGTAGGAAAACCTGCAAAATCGGCAGTGTATCAAATACTTGTTCTCCCCACTGTAGTTCCAGTTTTGACTTAAATCGTCTTGAAAATATATGGCAAGACATGAACATGTCTGTCTAGCAATAATCAACAACCAACTTGACCGTTTTCAGAATTTTAAAAAGAAAAATGTTTTTAAAAATTGTATAATCCAGGTGTGCAAAGCTCTTAGACTTACCCAGAAAGACTAAGTTGACTAACATGTATTGACTGAGGGGTGTGAATACTTATGTACAGTGGATTCGGAAATTATTCAGACCCCTTGACTTTTTCCACTTTTTTACGTTATAGCCTTATTCTAAAACGGATTAAATGTTTTTTTTACTCATCAATTTACACACATGACAAAGCAAAAAAAGGTATTTCTACATTTTTGCAAATGTATAAAAAACAGATACCTTTATTTACATAAGTAATCAAACCCTTTGCTACGAGACTTGAAATTTAGCTCAGGTGCATCCTGTTTCCATTGATCATCTTTGAAATGTTTCGACAGCGTGATTGGAGTCCACCTGTGTTAAATTCAATTGATTGGACATGATTTGGAAAGCCACACACCTGTCTATATAAGGACCCACAGTTGACAGTGTATGTCAGAGCAAAAACCAAACCATGAGGTGAAAGGAATTGTCCATTGAGCTCAGAGACAGGATTGTGTCGAGGCACAGATGTGGGGAAGGGTACCAAAACATTTCTGCAGCATTGAAGGTCCTCTTTAAAGTTCACTAGATCGAATCCCTGAGCTGACAAGGTAAAAATCTGTCATTCTGACCCTGAACAAGGCAGTTAACATACTGTTCCTAGGCTGTCATTGTAAATAAGAATTTGTTCTTAACTGACTTGCCTACTTACATAAAGGTAAAATAACAAAATCAGGGAGAAGGGTCTTGGTCAGGGAGGTGACCAAGAACCTGATGGACACTCTGACAGAGCTCCAGAGTGCCTCTGTGGAGATGGGAGAACCTTCCAGAAGGACACCCATCTCTGCAGCACTCCACCAATCAGGCCTTTATGATAGAGTGGCCAGACGGAAGCCACTCTTCAGTAAAAGACACAGTAAAACTCCACAGCCCGCTTGGAGTTTGCCAAAAGGCACCTAAAGGACTCTGACCATGAGAAACAAGATTATCTTTCATCAGACCAGAGACCACAGACCAGCCTGATTGCCAAGCGTCACATCTGGAGGAAACCTGGCATCATCCCTACGGTGAAGCATGGTGGTGGCAGCATCATGTAGTGGGGATGTTTTTTTCAGCGGCAGGGACTGGGAGACTAGTCAGGATCTAGCAAAAGATGAACGGAGCAAAGTCCAGAGAGATCTTTGATGAAAACCTGCTCCGGAGCGCTCAAGACCTCAAAATTAGGTGAAGGTTCACCTTCCAAAAGGACAACAACCCTAAGCACACAGCCAAGACAACGCAGGAGTGGCTTTGGGACAAGTCTCTGAATCCCCTTGAGTGGCCCAGCCGGAGTCTGAACTCGAACACGATCGAAGATCTCTGGAGAGACCTGAAATTAGCTGTGCAGCTAGACTCGAGGCTGTAATCGTCGCCAAAGGTGCTTCAACAAAGTACTGAGTAAAGGGTCTGAATACTTATGTACATGTGATATTTCAGATTTACATTTTTTCTAACTTTGCAAAAATTTCTAAGCTTGTTTTTGCTTTGTCATTATGGGGTATTGTGTGTATATTTATGAGGGGGAAAAAACTATTTAATCCATTCTAGAATAAGGCTGTAATTTAACACAATTTAAACATTTTAAGGGGTCCGAATACTTTCCCCGAATGCACTTTATGAAATATTTCTGTATTATTTTTCAATACATTAGCAAAAATGTCTAAAAACATATATTTTTTTGTTGAATTCAAGCTGTAACACAACAAAATTTGCAATAATACTTTCTGAAGGCACTGTAAATACAAGAAAGCACCCATTGCTATCTTGTAGCTTCCTAGGAAATACAAGGTAAATTCTGCACTGTAAAATAAAGTGCTATCCAAATTATGTTCTGCTCTACACTTTAGCACTTTACATAAAGGAATACATAGGTAATAACATTACAACTGTGTTAAATAGTTGTACTAACCTACTGGTCTTCATTATAACCATATTAATTGCCTTGTAATAGATCCAAACACTGTTTCATGGACCTAACAATACTTTTTTCACATTAAAGCGGTAATCTGCAGTTTCTACATCAATTTTTGGACTTTTAAATTAATTATACACTACCGGTCAAAAGTTTTGGAACACCTACTCTTTCAAGGGTTTTTATTTACCTTTACTATTTTCTACATTGTAGAATAATATTGAAGACATCAAAACTATGGCATAACACATATGGAATGAAGTGTTAAACAATATACACTGCTCAAAAAAATAAAGGGAACACTAAAATAACACATCCTAGATCTGAATGAATGAAATATTCTTATTAAATACTTATTTCTTTACATAGTTGAATGTGCTGACAAAAAAATCACACAAAAAATATCAATGGAAATCAAATGTATCAACCCATGGAGGTCTGGATTTGGAGTCACACTCAACATTAAATTGGAAAACCACACTACAGGCTGATCCAACTTTGATGTAATGTCCTTAAAACAAGTCAAAATGAGGCTCAGTAGTGTGTGTGGCCTCCACGTGCCTGTATGACCTCCCTACAACGCCTGGGCATGCTCCTGATGAGGTGGCGGATGGTCTCCTGAGGGATCTCCTCCCAGACCTGAACTAAAGCATCCGCCAACTCCTGGACAGTCTGTGGTGCAACGTGGTGTTGGTGGATGGGGCGAGACATGATGTCCCAGATATGCTCAATTGGATTCAGGTCTGGGGAACGGGCGGGCCAGTCCATAGCATCAATGCCTTCCTCTTGCAGGAACTGCTGACACACTCCAGCCACATGAGGTCTAGCATTGTCTTGCATTAGGAGGAACCCAGGGCCAACCGCACCAGCATATGGTCTCACAAGGGGTCTGAGGATCTCATCTCGGTACCTAATGGCAGTCAGGCTACCTCTGGCGAGCACATGGAGGGCTGTGCGGCCCCCCAAAGAAATGCCACCCCACACCATGACTGACCCACCGCCAAACCGGTCATGCTGGAGGATGTTGCAGGCAGCAGAACGTTCTCCACGGTGTCTCCAGACTCTGTCACGTCTGTCACATGTGCTCAGTGTGAACCTGCTTTCATCGGTGAAGAGCACAGGGCGCCAGTGGCGAATTTGCCAATCTTGGTGTTCTCTGGCAAATGCCACACTTCCTGCACGGTGTTGGGCTGTAAGCACAACCCCCACCTGTGGACGTCGGGCCCTCATACCACCCTCATGGAGTCTGTTTCTGACCGTTTGAGCAGACACATGCACATTTGTGGCCTGCTGGAGGTCATTTTGCAGGGCTCTGGAGGGGCTCCTCCTGCTCCTCCTTGCACAAAGGCAGAGGTAGCGGTCCTGCTGCTGGGTTGTTGCCCTCCTATGGCCTCCTTCACGTCTCCTGATGTACTGGCCTGTCTCCTGGTAGCGCCTCCATGCTCTGGACACTACGCTGACAGACACAGCAAACCTTCTTGCCACAGCTCGCATTGATGTGCCATCCTGGATGAGCTGCACTACCTGAGCCACTTGTGTGGGTTGTAGACTCCGTCTCATGCTACCACTAGAGTGAAAGCACCGCCAGCATTCAAAAGTGACCAAAACATCAGCCAGGAAGCATAGGAACTGAGAAGTGGTCTGTGGTCACCACCTGCAGAACCACTCCTTTATTGGGAGTGTCTTGCTAATTGCCTATAATTTCCACCTGTTGTCTATTCCATTTGCACAACAGCATGTGAAATTTATTGTCAATCAGTGTTGCTTCCTAAGTGGACAGTTTGATTTCACAGAAGTATGATTGACTTGGAATTACATTGTGTTGTTTAAGTGTTCCCTTTATTTTTTTGAGCAGTGTATTTTATATTTGAGATTCTTCAAATAGCCACCCTTTGCACACTCTTGGCATCCTCCTAACCACCTTCATGAGGTAGTCACCTGGAATGAATTTCATTAACAGGTGTGCCTTCTTAAAAGGTAATTTGTGGAATTCTTTTCTTCTTAATGCATTTGAGCCAATCAGTTGTGTTGTGACAAGGTAGGGGGGTATACAGAAGCTAGCCCTATTTGGTAAAATAACAAGTCCATATTATGTAAGAACAGTTCAAATAAGCAAAGAGAAACGACAGTCCATTTTACTTTTAGACACGAAGGTCAGTCAAAACGGAAAATTTCAAGACCTTTGTAAGTTTCTTCAAGCGCAGTCACAAAAACCATCAAGCGCTGTGATGAAACTGGCTCTCATGAGGACCGCCACAGGAATGGAAGACCCTCAGTTACCTCTGCTGCAGAAGATACGTTCATTAGTTACCAGCCTCAGAAAATGCAGCCCAAATAAATGCTTCACAGAGTTTAAGTAACAGACACATCTCAATATCAACTCTTCAGTGGAGACTGTGTGAATCAGACTTTCATGGTCGAATTGCTGCAAAGAAACCACAACTAAAGGACACCAATAAGAAGAAGAGACTTGCGTGAGCCAAGAAACATGAGCAACGGACATTAAACAGATGGAAATTTGTGCTTTGGTCTGGATTTTTGCAAATGTTTTAAAATTAAAAACTGAAATATCACAGTCATCAACAAGTCAAAGCGAAATGGTAGAATGCAGATGAGGCAGACATCGTTGAACAACACACCATTTCTCCACTATATTAATAATTTCTTGTCAATATATGGCCAGGTTCAGCCGAGGGAGGATTTTCACCCTTAGGATCTTCACCCATTTGATTTTCAGTGATTGGATTTTTGAGGGATCTTCAGCCATGGGATCTTCAGTCGTAGGATCTTCAGCGACGAGACCCTTACCCATCGGATCTTCCATCGTGGGATCTTTAGTCTGGGGACCTCCATCTTGTGGAGGTCTTCAGTCATTATGTGGGAATCTTCAGCCATGGGATGGTCAATCGTCAAAGCATTGTCAGCCATGGCATCTTCAAGTCTGGTTGCATCCTTCATCCGTAAGGACACATGACAAAAGCTTCTCAAATAACTTTGAATGCTTCTTCCTTCAGCACCAACGGAGAAACAGTCCGAAGCCAAAGAGCCATAGTCCTAGTAAGCTGGGAGAGAGAGACAAGACAATTCAGTTAAACTCACTTTACTTCAGTTCTGCTCCGTTTAATAAAAAAAAAATTCAGTTATATTCCATTCATTTTAATTAAAAACAATCACAGAAAGGTACTTCATTCTTACCCAGAAATGATTTGATTTTGAGATAAAAATGGCTGCATAGACCTTTAATATGTCCTGAGGCTCATGGCATTGATATGCTGTAATGAGACATTAAGGTAGGGCCATCATTGTAAATAAGAATTTGATCATAACTGACTTATCTAGTTAAAAAAAGGTTAAATAAAAGATTTTAGATGCAAATAATTGTATCACTTCCCAGGATGAGTCCTCATTTCATCTCATTGCTTTCCCACAAAAAACTCTGGATGTGTCCCAAATGGCACCATATTCCCTGTATGGTGCACTACCCATAGAGCTCTGGTCTTAGGTAGTGCAATATAAATGGAAAAGGATGCCATTTGGGACGCCCCCTCTCTCTGCTGCAGGCGATAAAGGGTCAGACTCTGGGAACCCAAACCCTAGACTGCTTGGTGTTGTAGCGTGGTCAGTGCCACCATGGTTGTGTCTCGCTCTGTCACCTTTCTCAGGCCAGTGTCAATGATCACACCCTCCCATTTGACACGCTTACCGGGCCAGTCACTCCTCTAGCACAGGTTCACACTTGCAGTCAGCCACACTTTCCAAATGTACAGTACAAGCTTATCCAGATTGAACAGTTAAACACGTACCTACAGTTGAAGTCAGAAGTTTACATACACCTTAGCCAAATACATTTAAACTCAGTTTTTCACAATTCCTGACATTTAATGCCAGTAAAAATTCCCTGTCTTAGGTCAGTTAGGATCACCACTTTATTTTAAGAATGTGAAATGTCAGAAAAGTAGTAGAGAGAATGATTTATTTAAGCTTTTATTTCTTTCATCACATTCCCAGTGGGTCAGAAGTTAGTCAATTAGTACATTTACATTTTACATTTAGTCATTTAGCAGACGCTCTTATCCAGAGCGACTTACAGTAGAGTGCATACAATTTATTACATTTATTTGTATTTTTTTTGTTTTTACATAGACTATATACAGTGGGGAGAACAAGTATTTGATACACTGCCGATTTTGCAGGTTTTCCTACTTACAAAGCATGTAGAGGTCTGTAATTTTGATCATAGGTACACTTCAACTGTGAGAGACGGAATCTAAAACAAAAATCTAGAAAATCACATTGTATGATTTTTAAGTAATTAATTTGCATTTTATTGCATGACATAAGTATTTGATACATCAGAAAAGCAGAACTTAATATTTGGTACAGAAACCTTTGTTTGCAATTACAGAGATCATACGTTTCCTGTAGTTCTTGACCAGGTTTGCACACACTGCAGCAGGGATTTTGGCCCACTCCTCCATACAGACCTTCTCCAGATCCTTCAGGTTTCGGGGCTGTCGCTGGGCAATACGAACTTTCAGCTCCCTCCAAAGATTTTCTATTGGGTTCAGATCTGGAGACTGGCTAGGCCACTCCAGGACCTTGAGATGCTTCTTACGGAGCCACTCCTTAGTTGCCCTGGCTGTGTGTTTCGGGTCGTTGTCATGCTGGAAGACCCAGCTACGACCCATCTTCAATGCTCTTACTGAGGGAAGGAGGTTGTTGGCCAAGATCTCGCGATACATGGCCCCATCCATCCTCCCCTCAATACGGTGCAGTCGTCCTGTCCCCTTTGCAGAAAAGCATCCCCAAAGAATGATGTTTCCACCTCCATGCTTCACGGTTGGGGTGGTGTTCTTGGGGTTGTACTCATCCTTCTTCTTCTTCCAAACACGGCGAGTGGGGTTTAGACCAAAAAGCTCTATTTTTGTCTCATCAGACCACATGACCTTCTCCCACTCCATCCAGATGGTCATTGGCAAACTTCAGACGGGCCTGGACATGCGCTGGCTTGAGCAGGGGGACCTTGCGAACGCTGCAGGATTTTTATCCATGACGGCGTAGTGTGTTACTAATGGTTTTCTTTGAGACTGTGGTCCCAGCTCTCTTCAGGTCATTGACCAGGTCCTGCCGGGTAGTTCTGGGCTGATCCCTCACCTTCCTCATGATCATTGATGCCCCACGAGGTGAGATCTTGCATGGAGCCCCAGACCGAGGGTGATTGACCGTCATCTTCAACTTCTTCCATTTTCTAATAATTGCGCCAACAGTTGTTGCCTTCTCCCCAAGCTGCTTGCCTATTGTCCTGTAGCCCATCCCAGCCTTATGCAGGTCTACAATTTTATCCCTGATGTCCTTACACAGCTCTCTGGTCTTGGCCATTGTGGAGAGGTTGGAGTCTGTTTGATTGAGTGTGTGGACAGGTGTCTTTTATACAGGTAACGAGTTCAAACAGGTGCAGTTAATACAGGTAATGAGTGGAGAACAGAAGGGCTTCTTAAAGAAAAACTAACAGGTCTGTGAGAGACGGAATTCTTACTGGTTGGTAGGTGTCAAATACTTATGTCATGCAATAAAATGCAAATTAATTACTTAAAAATCATACAATGTGATTTTCTGGATTTTTGTTTTAGATTCCGTCTCTCACAGTTGAAGTGTACCTATGATCAAAATTACAGACCTCTACATGCTTTGTAAGTAGGAAAACCTGCAAAATCGGCAGTGTATCAAATACTTGTTCTCCCCACTGTATATATATATATATATATTTTTTTTTTACATACTGAGACAAGGATATCCCTACCGGCCAAACCCTCCCTAACCCGGACGACGCTATGCCAATTGTGCGTTGCCCCACGGACCTCCCGGTTGCGGCCGGCTGCGACAGAGCCTGGGCGCGAACCCAGCCCAGCCTGGGCGCGAACCCAGAGACTCTGGTGGCGCAGAGTCTGGTGGCGCAGCTAGCACTGCGATGCAGTGCCCTAGACCACTGCGCCACCCGGGAGGTATTTGGTAGCATTGCCTTTAAATTGTTTAACTTGGGTCAAACATTTCGGGTAGCCTTCCACAAGCTTCCCACAACAAGTTGGGTGAATTTTGGCCCATTCCTCCTGACAGAGCTGGTGTAGCGGAGTCAGGTTTGTAGGCCTCCTTGCTCGCACACGCTTTTTCAGTTATTCCCACACATTTTCTACGGGATTGAGGTCAGCGCTTTTTGATGGCAACTTCAATAGCTTGACTTTGTTGTCCTTACGCCATTTTGCTACAACTTTGGAAGTATGCTTGGTGTCATTGTCCATTTGGAAGACCCATTTGCGACCAAGCTTTACCTTCTTGACTGATGTCTTAAGATGTTGCTTCAATATATCCACATAATTTTCCTAACTCATGATGCCATCTATTCTGTGAAGTGCACCAGTCCCTCCTGCAGCAAAGCACCCCCACAACATGATGCTGCCACCCCCGTGCTTCACGGTTGAGATGAAGTTCTTTGGCTTGCAAGCCCCCCCCCCCCCCCTTTTTCCTCCAAACATAATGATGGTTATTATGGCCAAACAGTTCTATTTTTGTTTCATCAGACCAGAGAATATTTCTCCAAAAAGTACGATCTTTGTCCCCATGTGCAGTTGCAAACCGTAGTCTGGCTTATTTATGAGGCTTTGGAGCAGTGGCTTCTTCCTTGCTGAGCGGCCTTTCAGGTTATGTCGATATAGGACTCGTTTTACTGTGGATATAGATACTTTTGTACCTGTTTCCTCCAGCATCTTCACAAGGTCCTTTGTGGTTGTTCTGGGATTGATTAGCACTTTTCGCACCAAAGTACGTTCATCTCTAGGAGACAGAACACGTCTCCTTCCTGAGCGGTATGATGCTGCGTGGGTCCATGGTGTTTATACTTGCGTACTACTGTTTGTACAGATGAATGTGGTACCTTCATGCGTTTGGAAATTGCTCCCAAGGATAAACTATACTTGTGGAGGTCTACAATTTTTTTTCTGAGGTCTTGGCTGATTTCTTTTCATTTTCCCATGATGTCAAGCAAAGAGGCACTGAGTTTCAAAGTAGGCCTTGAAATACATCCACAGGTACACCTCCAACTGACTCAAATTATGTTCTTTAGCCTATCAGAAGCTTTTAAAGCCATAATATAATTTTCTGGAATTTTCCAAGCTGTTTAAAGGCACAGTCAACTTAGTGTATGTAAACTTCTGACCCACTGGAATTGTGATACAGTGAAATATAAGTCTGTTAACAATTGTTGGAAAGATTACTTGTGTCATGCACAAAGTAGATGTCCTAACCGACTTGCCGAAACTATAATTAGTGAACAAGAAATTTGTGGAGTGGTTGAAAAACTAGTGTTAATGTTTCCAACCTAAGTGTATGTAAACTTCTGACTTCAACTGTATATGTAACCGATGTGAAATGGCTAGCTAGTTAGCGGGGTGCGCGCTAATAACGTTTCAATCGGTGGCGCCACTCGCTCCGAGACCTTTCTCCGCGAGGGCTGTGGCTTTTGTGGAGCGATAGGTAACGATGCTTCGTAGGAGGCAGTTGTTGATGGGTTCAGAGGGTCCCTGGTTCGAACCCAGGTTGGGGTGAGGAGAGGGACGGAAGCAACACTGTTACATATACATTAAGGTTAGCGTTGTGGAACTTACATTTTAAAACTGAGAGAGAAATGATAAACAACTTTAGTGGCATTGCTATTGCTGTTTGTCCCTCACATTATATAGGGTATGACTCTTGAACAAGTAATAGACATGAATAAGCTGGTCTCGCAAATAAAAAAAATACTTATGTAGGGGAAAGCAAATCATATAACAAAATGACATCAAAGCAAAGCAGTAGTGCTCAGTTTTTGCTTAAGTCTGTGCACATTTTTATTAATTTATCTGAAAACATACCTACCCTCTCCATTGGATTCTCTTTAAAAGGGGGTTGCTTATTCTCCTAAGTCATACTTAGGCCCTGTATCACAATAAAATCACTCCAGGTCTTCAACGAAAAGACCCACCCACTGCACGCATCCTTCCAAATGTTGCTGTCAGGTTGGAGACTAAACGTGCCACTCGCAAGGAAAAATTGCCTAAGTAAATCCTTCATCCCCTTTGTTGTGACAATCCTAAATAAGAGTCTGCTGAGCATGTTAAATGTTCAATGTGTGTCATGCTATATGTATATTTTATGTCTGCCTTTATCTTATTACCCTGCAACCCAGTGCCAAAAACAAATGTCCATTTCTTGCAAACCTTATGGACAAAAAAATGGTCTCATCTTTAATGAAACTTTACTGTAATACAATGCAGGTCTTAATGTCACAGGGGCCATGTACCTTGTCTGGCACATTCAGTGTTGTACATTATTCACCCCTGAAGGTGTGCATTCTTCACACCAGTGCAGGCAGGGCAGAAACACCCGAAAACCAGTGGACCTCTTAATTAACCCTGGGAAAGGATCGACGGACCTAGAGGTCAAAGTTCACCATGTTAGCTTGACGTAAGAGTTAATATTCTAACAGGAGCGTGTGAGAGAGAGAGAAAATGGTTGTGACAGAGCTCCACCCTGGGCTCTATGGTTCATGCGGTCAAAGCCTAAAGACCTGTACCACAAATGTCAGTGCCCCAGGTAGAGCCAGACCAATGCTCACATATGGTGTATTTGGACAGTGACAATTTTTTGTTGTCACCATTACCAATAACAGGGGAGGTTAGCATTTTTTAGGGGGTATGATATTTATGCCTCTAACTTTCTCACTCATCATTATTCACAATTCATTCATGATTTATTGTACATAAGAATACCAGTAGAATATGTTTCTAAACACTTCTACATTCATGTGGATGCTACCATGGTTACAGTTAAAGTGACTCGAAAATGACACGATATATTATTCACCATTTCATTTCAATTGGGTACAAAATAATCTGAAACACAATCAAAACAAACTGCAAATGCAGCCAACACGTTTTTAGAGTCACAAGCTTGATGTAGTCATTGCGCGCTATGAATATGGGACCAAATACTAAACTTTTGACTACTTTAATACATAAGTGAATTTGTCCAAATACTTTTGGTTCCCTAAAATGGAGGGACTACTGTATGTACAAAAAGTGCTGTAATTTCTTAAAGGTTCCCCCGATATGGATGGAAATACCCTCAAATTAAAGCTGACAGTCTGCACTTTAACCTCATAGTCCTTGTATCAAAACCAAAGTGCTGGAGTACAGAGCCAAAACAACAAATGTGTCACTGTCCAAATACCTTTGGACCTCGATGTATACTGTGTTACCATATTCATGCTTTGTCCTTATGATTCAAGGTTTCCGAAAGGGATATGGCATCTCTGTATCATTCAACCTCCCATAACAGAACTCTACTGTAATACGTTGAAAATAGATGTCAAAATATCTCCCGTGTAGGATCTATATCTATGCGCTCCTCAATAACAGGTCATCGGGTCAAATGACGTGCGCAGTGAATGCGCCAGTCCCTGGTTCATCCAGAGCTGCCTTTGCTTTCACCGCTGGAGGTGTGTAAACTTCACACCCAACTATACCACCATCTGATTATGACCACAGAGTGGGTTCCCAGTTCCCACAGGAAGACCCAACACTTCACCCTGGGAAAGACTTCAGACAGAAGTTGAGAAGTTGTTCAGATAAAGATACTCAGAAAAGTTCAGAAGTTTACAACGTTGGTTCCATACAAGTTATTGCCTACACATTGGTGACAAAGTAAAGTCTAAAGGACACCTGGGTGTCAAGGATTGGTAACGATTCAACAGTTTCGCCTTTTTAAATGAACCTAGAGGTAACCCATTAGAAAACCTGTTTGAAGATTGGAAAATAGACGTATTGATTGTTAAAATTTTTTGTTAAAATTTTTAAATTGTATTATTCTAGCAGACCATCTGTAGGCTACATTACCTGTATACATTATAGCGCAATAGCGTGATTACATTAGGCTACTAAAACTGATAACCGACATGAATAGCATCAGATCAGACAGTGAGTTGGTTTATGAAGTCATGACGTCTATGGGCATTGGTGTGCAGTGCATGCACCAGTCGCTGGCTCATCCAGAGTTGCCTTCACCCCTGGAGGTGTGTAAACTTCACACCCAACCATGCCAACACCGGAATACCACAGAGTGGGTACCCATTTCCATCAGGAAAACCAGCATCACTTCACCCTGAGAAAGACTGGCCAGAGTTTGAAATATACCTTTCAGGTTGTACTAGGGGACAATAGCTTGCGTTAGACAAGGCATACAATCACGTATAGCCTACATCAGGGATGGGTAACTGGCAGCCCGGCCTGTTGTATGCACGCGGATCAATTTCCCCCCCAAAAATGTAACTCAAATTAGGAACATACTGTTGAAAGTTAGAATAGCAGAGTACACAAAGTTTAATTTGGATATGTGGTTGTACATCAGCAGTGTTTCTCGTTATGTCAGTCACAGAGAGTCACTCAAGTAGCCCATGTCAGCTCTGACTGCATGTGTGGGTATGGATGTAAATATGGATGTGGGATCAAAGTTGCCCATCCCTGGCCTACATGAATATCAGGTCAGAGGGTACGCGGGAGAATGAAATCATGATCCAGCGCTTGCAGTGCTGAAAACGCCAGGCACTGAAGCTGTGCATTATTCACGCCTGGGTAAGCTGCACCCAAAACGCTCAGAGTTAGCTTTTTAACACCAGTGAACATCACACTTAGAGGGTCTTCCCACTTACTACAGTAGACTTTTCACAAAAATATCCTCGGCTACACATATACTGCAATGCAAACTTGTGAACATGTCACGTCTCGACTGCTACCTCCGGAGCACACGACACTCGTAAACAGTTGCCCCCCTTTAAGCAGGGCAGATTAAACAGAAATGACATTTTCCCCAAAAAATGACGCTTGTTTTGAGTTTTTAGCAACAACAAAAAATGTAATAGCCTGTTAAATTCTGAATCTGTAGCTATAACTCTCAAGTGTTTTTTACCTCATATAATGACTTCAATGATATTGATAAAATGGTTTGCCTGGTTTGTTCTAAGGTAACTTTTATGCAGTAGCTTGTGTAAGCCTAAAAGCTCCTGTCTAGCTGTGGTTCAGCTAAACATCAGCATTCAGCTACAGTCAGCAGGTTTATGTGAGGATGCAGAAATGATTTTGGTTAGCATAGCTAGCTAGCTAACCTTACCTATCCATGTAGCCTATATTATTATATGAATGCCACTGTATGATAACGCTACTGTACTTTTATATTAGTATGGGAGGACTAAACGTCCATTATTGATATGCTAACATTACTTTATCACGAAGCATGTTGTTAGTTAGCTAGCTAGCAGGAGTTAGCTATGTATTTTCAGCTAATTTAATGTGTACGGACAAGAAAATAAACCCTTTAATTGTCTGCACATGCTTGCGGATTGTTGTATTATTCCTGAGTGGAATATGGTTTGTTTGCAGTATTCAGTATTGGAATATGTTTCTGAAGAAAAGTTGCTTGGATTGTTAAATAGCTAGTGGCTACTGTGATATTCAAGGTCCATTTGAGCTGCGGACCAAGAATGTTGTGTTGACAGACACAATGAAATGTAAGACAAAGATGTAATGTGAATTGAAAAGTGAACTGAAAAGTATAAATCTCTTTCGCCACTCCACTCCTCAGACTCTCCTTCATCTCTCATAGTGGGAGTAGGGCCTAAGAACCTTACAGTTAGTAGACATTTTTCTTATCCGTGGTAAAATATCTACAGAGGTTGAAAAGTTCAACTTCTTAGTTCATCAAAGTTCCGTAGGTCAGTATCCTACAATAAATAGCCTACAATAAATAAAACAATAAACATTAGTCCGACTTCAATGACAAATGCATTGTTGGCAACCCATAGTAGGCTACAAGCCTCACGGTAAGAAGTGTGTAGCCTCAGGAAGCTACACTCACTTTATTAGATACACCACCACGTTCATGAAAATGGTACGATCCTACAGACAGTGAGTCACATGGCAGTGGCTTGCTATATAAAGCAGGAAGACAAGCATCGAGATATTCAGTTACTGTTCGATTGAACATTAGAATGGGCAAAACGAGTGACCTAAGTGACTTTGAGCATGGTGCCAGGCACGCCGGTTCCGGTATCTTAGAAATGGCCAGCCTCCTGGGCTTTTAATGCACGACAGTGTCTAGGGTTTACCAAGAAAGGTGCGACAAACAAAATACATACTGTCAGCGGCAGTCCTGGGGGCGAAAACAGCTTGTTGATGAGAGAGGTCGAAGGAAAATGGCAAGAATCGTGCAAGCTGATATGCGGGTCACAAACAGGCAAATAATGACACAGTACAACACACAAATTGTCGGTCCTTGTCACGGATGTGTTATTGCAGCAGATGACCACACCGGGTTTCACTCCTATCAGCTAAAAACAAGAACAAGTGGATCCAATGTGCATGCGATCACCAACACTGGACAATTTGAGGAGTGGAAAAACATTGCCTGGTCCGACGAATCCTGGTTACTGTTGCGTCATGCTGATGGCAAAGTCAGAATTTGGAGTTAGCAGCATGTGTCCATGGCCCCATCCTGCCTGGTGTCCCTGTTGGGGAATGGTGGCAATGGTGTAATGGTGTGGGGAATGTTTTCATGTCACAGGTTGGGTCCCTTGATACCAATTGACCCACACCTTGTAGAATCCACGCCCTGAAGAATTCAGGCTGTTCTGGAGGGCAAAGGGGGTCCTAATAATTTGGTCACTGAATGTATGTCTGTGAAAGGTCCTGTTATTCACAAGTAGGCCTGACAATTCTAACAGGTATCCCTTAGAATTAGTAAATACAAATATTATTGTTGTTTTACAACGAATGTTAAACAGGTTAGCCAACAACATGTAACTATGGCTTGCACAACCATATTATTCCTATTTGCAACAATACGCCTAGTAGGTTGTGTATTTGTGACTGTTTGGTTGATATGTTGTAGCCTACTGGTGGAACCAATCGGTACTGAGATGTTTTCAAAGATGTGGGCTATTTCACACCTTGTGGGGTTAAGTTGCATTTAGGACTACTGTAAATAGGGCTCCCGAGTGATGCAGCAGTCTAAGGCACTGCATCTCAGTGCTAGATGCGTCACTACAGACCCTAGTTCGATTCCAGGCTGTATCACAACCGGCCATGATTGGAAGTCCCATAGGGCGGCGCACAATTGGCCCATGCTCGTCCGGGGTAGGCCATCTTTGTAAATAAGAATTTGTTTCTTAACTGACTTAGTTAAATAATATGTATTAATTAATTCATCAACTGTTTGGGAGCACAGAAGCTGTAGTGGGGAGGTTATGGACTTTGCATAACCTCCCCTTTAAGTGAATGATCCCCAAAAAAGTTTCTAAAAACTAACCTAACGTGTGCCGGGGTCCATAAGCTCCCTTTCTTGACCACTGAGCGCAGTTTGAGCTCCTGAGTGATGCAGCGGTCTAAGGCACTGCATATCAGTGCTAGATGCGTCACTACAGACCCTGGTTCGATTCCAGGCTGTATCACAACCGGACATGATTGGGAGTCCCATAGGGCGGCACACAATTGGCCCAGCGTCCTCCGGGTTAGGGTTTGGCCAGGGTAGGCCATCATTGTAAATAATAATTTGTTCTCAATTAACTGACTTGCCTAGTTAAATAAAGGTTAAATAAATACAAAATAAAAGTTTGACCCGTTCGACATATCGGCACGAGTTATTTCACACTTGAAAAGCAAATGGTTCAAAATAAGGAAGGCTGTTAGGACGATTAAGTAAATTAGTAAATTCATTGTCAATTTCGGTCTATATATGCTTAGATAATTCAATTATGTTAATCCCTTGGCACTTTCGTCTTTAATACGTTTTTGTAAACGATTAGGCCCTATAGCATATAATAAAAAAATAAACAATAGGCTATTGACTTGGATAATATTCTTTCTAATTCTGAAAAGTTTATATTCTCCCACAACAAAAGTTGAACCTATTCTCAAACAAAACCACTCTGGGCGCGAGTGTGACCAATATGGTGCAGGTTTGCCAAAGTGTGACTTGACACCTCACCACCGTGTCGCATGGACACTTTGGATAGTGTCAAAGCGCAATTTGGCACGAGCTCCCTGGCCGGATAAATAGGGGCGTCTTACTCAACTCTGGCATCACTCTCAATCGCAAACTCTCAGACTTAATCAGGAAACTATCATCAGAAATAATGGAAAATATCATCGGTCATTGTGGATTAATTGGCGGAGTTACCGGAAGAAACTTTGTTCAACAGCCAGCTAATTTGTGGAGACCTTGGGTTGGCAAAGCGGACAGAGAACGCAGGGTCACGGAAAACACGGTTAGTGCAGACTGTTTTCAAAACTAAATTATTAGCGTCAATTGTTTGTAGAGGATTTCATTTAGATGTATCATAGGTCTAGTTAGCCTATAGTGGAATAAATAGTATAGGCTTATGCTAACATGCGTGCTTTTCTTTCTCTCCTCACAGCCTTACAAAAAGCCCATTGGAGGATTTTCAGACACCAAATACTGCAAGAGTCCACAGATCACACACCCAGTAAAGTAAGTAAAATTGCCTCACTATTATCACGTTGAAAATATGCGTCTCTGTTTGTGCTTAATGGTGAATGAGATGCCCTCGCTCTATATACCCTATATCAACTATATCCTAGCCTACTTTGTATTTTCAATTCAAACACCTAATCTGATGGTCTTGTGTTCTAGGTTGTTTTGGCCCAAATCGAGATGCTTCGATTATCTGTACCAGGACGCAGAGATGCTTCTGCGCAACTATCCGGTGCAAGCAACCATCTGCCTCTATGAAGACTCGAGCAGTAATGATGACGAGGAGAGCGTTAGTGACAACGACGAGGAAGAGGAGAGCGTGAAGGAGCTGAATTTAAAAAGACCTCTCTCCCCAATGTAAAAATCTGAATGTATATTTTTATATGAAATGCTAAACTAATATATTTTGCATAATTATTTTGTGTAAATATCTGTAAATATGCCATATCAATAACGAATGTAACGTTAAAACAGTAGGCCTACTTTTCTATTTATACTTCATATAGGCCTACCTTTATTTAATTTTGTATCCAATGGAGGAAGTTGTAATAAACCATTTACAAACTAAAACATGAGCTCCTTGAATATTATGTTGGTTCTTTTTGCATAGTCACTTTAACTATACATTCATGTGCATACTACCTCAATTGGGCCGACCAACCAGTGCTCCCGCACATTGGCTAACCGGGCTATCTGCATGGTGTCCCGCCACCCACCACCCCCTCTTTTACTCTACTGCTACTCTCTGTTCATCATATATGCATAGTCACTTTAACCATATCTACATGTACATACTACCTCAATCAGCCTGACTAACTGGTGTCTGTATGTAGCCTCGCTACTTTTATAGCCTCACTACTGTATACAGCCTGTCTTTTGACTGTTGTTTTATTTCTTTACTTACCTATTGTTCACCTAACACCTTTTTTGCACTATTGGTTCTAACCAATAGTTTGTTCGAGATGCTTCGATTATCTGATGCTTCGATTATTGTTCACCTAACACCTTTTTTGCACTATTGGTTCTAACCAATAGTGCAAAAAAGGTGTTAGGTGACCAATAGGTGTCAGTGTCAGCCTGTAAGTAAGCATTTCACTGTAAGGTCTACACCTGTTGTAATCGGCGCAGATGACAAATAAACTTTGATTTGATAATTTTTTGGATTTTGGGAGCTATTTCTTTTGATTCCATTTATTTAACTGACTTTCCAATTCATCACAACACTCTGAATCAAATTGTGTTCTAGCTTACTTGAACAAAACTGTATGTCCCATAACACCAAGAATCTAAAATTCCTCATATGAGACAAGGACGTGGCATATGTATCACTTGCCCTCTTGGCCAAGAAAGGTCAGATGACCAGCACTTGCGACAGTGTCAGTCGGTGTGAGCTCCGCTGTGAACACTTCCTATCATAAAACAACACAGTGCATACATAAACACACTCTGTGGGGCCAGTGAGCTTGCAAAGGCCTTATCGAGGTACCAATGCCAAATGTGTGCATGTCAAATGTCTGAATCCAGTTCACATTAAAAGTCGGAATCTAGTTGACTGTCGAATCTAGTTGACAACCGAATCTAGTTGACAGTCAATGCTTTTCCCAAAGTAAAAAGACAATAATATTTGTGCCTGTTAATCGCAAGCAATAGTCCTATCTGTTAGATTTTCCATATTATTGCACGCCTATACTGTATAACAGAGCATTTCATGGATATTACTACCGAGAGTTCACATGCGTATCTAAACGCAGCTGCCAAATATATATATAACATTAGTAATTTTTTATTACTAAGCCTCAACCTTTTTTTAACATTTTCCCATTGATAAGTGTGAGGTTCAATGGTGTTAAAAAAAAGCTGACCCTATCTGAATGTTAGGGTGTTGCTCAAGCAAGCATGAGGAATGCAGGCTACACCTTCAGCGCTTGGAGTATTCAGCACTGCACGTGCTATGACTTCAACACCAACATAGCCCAACACATCAATCAAATGTATTTATAAAGCAGATGTCACAAAGTGCTATACAGAAACCCAGCCTAAAACCCAGCAAGCAATGCAGATGTAGAAGCACGGTGGCTAAAAACTCCCTATAAAAGGCAGGAACCTAAAAAGAAACCTAAAGAGGAACCAGGCTCTGAGGGGTGGCCAGTCCTCTTCTGGCTGTGTCGGGTGGAGATTATAAGAGTACATGGGCTCTAAGGCCAGATTGTTCTTCAAGATGTTCAAACGTTCATAGATGACCAGCAGGGTCAAATAATAATAACAGTGGTTGTAGAGGGTGCAACAGGTCAGTACCTCAGTAGTAAATGTCAGTTGGCTTTTCATAGCCGAGCATTCAGAGGTCGAGAGAGCAGGTGAGGTAGAGAGAGAGAGAGTCGAAAACAGCTGGTCCGGGACAAGGTAGCACGTCCGATGAACAGGTCAGGGTTACATAGCCACAGCCAGAACAGTTGAAACTGGAGCAGCACCACAACCAGGTGGACTGGGGACAGCCAGGAGTCATCAGGCCAGGTAGTCATGAGGCATGTTCCAAGGGCTCAGGTCCTCAAGGATTGGAGGGAGAGAGAGAATTAGAGGGAGGATACTTAAATTCACACAGGACACCAGATAAGACAGGAGAATCAGAGCCAACCAGGCAGGATATAACCCCACCCACTTTGCCAAAGCACAGCCCCCACAACACAAGAGGGATATCAAAAGACCACCAACTTACTACCCTGACAAGGCTGAGTATATCCCACGTAGATCTCCTACACCGCACGAGCCAGAAGGGGCGCAAAAATCGGGCAGGAAGATCACATCTGTGACTCAACCCACTCAAGTGACGCACCCCTCCTAGGGCCGGCATGGAAGAGCACTAGTAAGCCAGTGACTCAGCCGCCCTAATAGGGTCAGAGGCAGAGAATCGCAGTGGAGAGAGGGGAGCCGGCCCGGCAGAGACAGCAAGGGCGGTTCGACGCTCCAGTGCCTTGCCGTTCACCTTCGCACCCCTGGGCCAGATTCCAAGAACACAGGATGAGATGTTACTATCCTTTGTGCAAGCACTTCCAAGAGTTCATGAACAGTGAGACTGGTGAAATTTGGGGAGCGCATCGTCAGTAGTGTACCTTTGGTTCCTAGGGTGTTTCGGCCTTTCACACTATACACCCTCCCCAAAGGCGGCCAGCGACAGGGTGATCAATCCTACGCTTGCGTCCCATTCCCAATTAGTCATAGGAGTTGCCTTGTTGTTGATAGCCAACGTCCCATGGGACTATGCATGGCAGGGGTGTCTTCCTCCCTGAGTCAAGCATTGTTGACCGCATACCTCCTGGCCCTCTCACTTCGGGGCCCAGCTGGGGTCTTTCCTCTTCATCCAGAGCCATTGACTGCTGCCTTCTGCCGCCTCTGATACAGCTTTGATTGCCGAACGCTGGCTCTGGCCCTTAATTCCCAGGTCTCTAAGCAGTCTGGTTGTAGATGTTGCCACAAAACCTCTGCAGCCCACCTCCACTGGTCGGACTTCTGTGTTCCAGCCATGATGCCGTGCTTCGGCAGCTAGATCGGCATAGCGCAGATGTTTTCGCTCATAAGCCTCATCTACTGAGTCCTCCCAGGGTACTGTGAGCTCAATGATGAAGACCTTCTTGAGCGAATGGGACCAGAGCACCATGTCAGGTCTTAGGGTGGTGGTTGCGATCTCCGGAGGAAACACAAGTTGCCGGCCAATGTCAGCTAGCATTTTCCAGTCGCGGGCCAAGCGTAGCTGGTCTCGCTCTAATGGTGTAGAGCCGCTCTTCGGTGGTTTAGCTCCTTCGCGGACAAAGGTCGTCCGTAAGGGGTGTGATGCTGCTGGGGGTGGTAGGGAGTTGGTGGCAGCTCGCTTGTCCTCCAGGGCGGACGCAAGGTTTTTAAGGACTTGGTTGTGACGCCAAGTGTAGCGTCCTTGGGTGAGGCTTGTTTTACACCCTGTGAGAATGTGCCTGAGGTTGGCTGGCATGGAACAGAGGGCACAGTCCGGATCTTCACCATACCATTGGTGAAGATTAACTGGTGTTGGAAGGACGTCATATGTTGCTCTGATGGAAAAGCTCAACCGCCTCGCTTCCATGGCCTTCCTTCCAGCTGATCTTCCTCTTCTCCACACTGTCCCATCGAGTCCACTGTCCCTGTTTGGCAAGAGAGACTGCCTTGGCCCACCTTGCAGCCTCCTCCTGATGGCGTACTTCCTGCACTACCATCTTCCGCCGCTCTGGTGCAGTGGCCTTACTCCAAGCAGCACGGCTAGTTAGCCCAAGGCCTCCTCTCCCTTGCTGAACATGACCCACAATGTCAGCATGTCTGAGGGCTGCTGTTGCCTCCTGGACTGCTTTTCCTGGCCTCCATTTGCGCCCAGTTGCCAAGGTCGGCGCGTTGTTGCTCACCACTGGGTCTCGAGATTCATTCAGTGTCATCTGGAGCCTGGTTTTTGCACACTTGAATTCCTCTGTTAGACTGGTGAGGGGCAGCTTGAGGACACCATCTCCATAGAGGCCTATGGTGGTAAGGCATCGTGGAACTCCGAGCCACTTCTTTAAGTAGCCTGTGACTCCTCTTTCCATCTTCTCCACTGTTGAGATTGGAACCTCATACACTGCTAGGGGCCACAACACCCGGGGTAGGAGACCAAACTGCAGACACCAGGCCTTTAACTTTCCAGGTAGCTGGGTGTTGTCGATGGACTGTAGGCTACTACTGATGTCTTTGCGCAGCTGTTGCACCTGGTCTTTGTCCTTCAGGCTTGCATCATACCACCTTCCAAGGCTTTTTACCGGCTGCTCAGACACTGTTGGGATTTGGTCATCTCCGATGAAGAATTTCAGGTCAGTGAGACTATTGAGTGTAGTCTCCAGACTACACTCAATCATAGGACCTACTGAAGAGATTAGTCTTCATTAAAGACTTAAAGGTCGAGACCGAGTCTTGTGGAAGGCTACCCGAAAGGTTTGACCCTGTCATGGCCATCAAAAGGAGGAGACCAAAGTGCAGCGTGGTAAGCATACATATTCCTTTTATTTAGAAATAACGCCGACAAAAACAATAAACAATACAAAACAACCGTGAAGCTTAAGGGCTATGTGCCACAAACAAAGTTAACTTCCCACCAAGAAAGGATGGTAAAGGGCTACCTAAGTATGGTTCCCAATCAGAGACAACGACAGTCCCTGATTGAGAACCATACCCGGTCAAAACATAGAAATACAAAATCATAGAAAAGAAAAACATAGAATGCCCACCCCAAATCACACCCTGACCAAACCAAATAGAGACATAAAAAGGCTCTCTAAGGTCAGGGTGTGACAGACCCAAGTTAAACATTTTAAAGGCAATGCTACCAAATACTAATGGAGTGTATGTAAACGTCTGACCCACTGGGAATGTGATGAAAGAAATAACAGCTGAAATAAATAATTCTCTCTACTTTTATTCTGACATTTCACATTCTTAAAATAAAGTGGTGATCATATATGACCCAAGACAGGGAATTTTTACTAGGATTAAATGTCAGGAGTTGTGAAAAACTGAGTTTAAATGTATTTGGCTGAGGTGTATGTAAACTTCTGACTTCAACTGTACGTACGGCAGGACCAAATGGGAGAAATCGGTAGGAGCAAGCCCATGTAATGCTTTGTAGCAGTAAAACCTTCAAATCAGCCCTAGCCTTAACAGGAATGCACTGGAGTAATATGATACATTTTTGGGGTTTTAGTCAAGATTCTATCAGCTGTGTTTAGCACTAACTGAAGTTTATTTAGTGCTTTATCCGGGTAGCCTGAGAGTAGAGCATTGCAGTAGTCTAATCTAGAAGTGACAAAAGCATGGATTAGCATTTCTGCATAATTTTTTACAAAATGTTCCTGATTTTTGAAATATTACAAAGATGGAAAAAAGCTGTCCTTGAAATATTTGTGATATGTTCATCAAAAGAGAGATCAGGGTCCAGAGTAACGCAGAGGTCCTTCACAGTTTTATTTGAGACTGTACAACCATCAAGATGAATTGTCAGATCCAACAGCAGTTTCTTGGGACCTAGAACTAGCATCTCTGTTTTGTCCGAGTTTAATAGTAAAAAAAACACAAGCTTCCAGGGTATGCAATTTTGAGGTTTCACCATGTTTCATCGAAATGTACAGCTCTGTGTCGTCCGCACAGCAGTAAAAGTTGACATTTTGTTTCCGAATGACATCACCAAGAGGTAGAATATACTGTATAGTGAAAACAATAGTGGTCCTAAAACGGAACCTTGAGGAACTCCGAAACTTACAACTGAATTGTCAGAGGCCAAACCATCCACAGAGACGAACTGATATCTTTCCGACAGATAAGATCTAAACCAAGTGAGAACTTGTCCATGCAGACCAATTAAGGTTTCTAATCTCTCCAAAAGAATGTGGTGATTGATGGTATCAAAAGGACAGCTGCAGAGCCTAGGTCTGACACCATTAAAAGGTAATTTACCACCTTCACGAGTCCAGTCTCAGTGCTATGATAGGGTCTAAAACCAGACTGGAGCATTTTGTATACATTATTGGTCTTCAGGAAGGCTGTGAGTTGCTGCGCAACAGCCTTTCCCAACATTTGTGAGAGGAATGGGAGATTCGATATAGGCCGATAGTTTTTTACATTTACATGGCTTTTTCAAGAGGCTTTATTACTGCCACTTTTAGTGAGTTTGGTACACATCCTGAGGATAGGGAACCATTTATTATGTTCAACATAGGAGGGCCAAGCACAGGAAGTAGTTATTTCAGTGGTTAAGTTGGAATATGGTAAAGTATGCAGCTTGAGGTTTTAGAGTAGAGGTCGACCGATTATGAATTTTCAACGCCGATACCGATTATTGGAGGACCGCAAAAAGCAGATACCGATTAATCGGCCGTTTATTTTAATATAAACTCATCAAAAAAGGAAACATCCCTTTTCCAGCACACTGTCTTTCAAAGATAATTCGTAAAAATCTAAGTAACTTCACAGATCTTCATTGTAAAGGGTTTAAACACTGGTTCCCATGCTTGTTCAATGAACCATAAACAATTAATGAAAATGAACCTGTGGAAAGGTCGTTAAGACACTAACAGCTTACAGACGGTAGGCAATTAAGGTCACCGTTATGAAAACTTAGGACACTAAATAGGCCTTTCTACTGACTCTGAAAAACACCAAAAGAAAGATGCTCAGGGTCCCTGCTTATGCATGTGCCTTAGGCATGTTGCAAGGAGGCATGAGGACTGCAGATGTGGCCAGGGCAATATATTGCAATGTTCGTGAGACGCCTAAGACAGTGCTACAGGGAGACAGGATGGACAGCTGATCGTCCTCGCAGTGGCAGACCACGTGTAACAACACCTGCACAGGATCGGTACATCCGAACATCACACCTGAGGAACAGGTACAGGATGGCAACAACAACTGCCTGAGTTACACCAGGAATGCACAATCCCTCCATCAGTGCTCAGACTGTCCGCAATAGACTGAGAGAGGCTGGACTGAGGGTTTGTTGGCCTGTTGTAAAGGCACAAACCCACTGTCGCTGTACCAGGCAGGACTGGCAAAATATGCTCTTCACTGACGAGTCGTGGTTTTGTCTCACCAGGGGTGATGGTCAGATTCGTGTTTATCGTCGAAGGAATGAGCGTTACACCGAAGCCTGTACTCTGGAGCGGGAACAATTTGGAGGTGGAGGGTCTGTCATGGTCTGGGGCGGTGTAACACAGAATCATCAGACTGGGCTTGTTGTCATTGCAGACAATCTCAACGCTGTGCGTTACAAGGAACACATCCTCCTCCCTCATATGGTACCCTTCCTGCAGGCTCATCCTGACATGTCCCTCCAGCATGACAATGCCACCAGCCATACTGCTTGTTCTGTGCGTGATTTCCTGCAAGACAGGAATGTCAGTGTTCTGCCATGGTCAGCGAAGAGCCCGGATCTCATTCCCATTGAGCAGATCTGGGACCTGTTGGATCGGAGGGTGAGGGCTAGGGCCATTCCCCCCAGAAATGTCCAGGAACTTGCATGTCCCTTGGTGGAAGTGTGGGGTAACATCTCACAGCAAGAACTGGCAAATTTGGTTTAGTCCATGAGGAGGAGATGCACTGCAGTACTTAATGCAGCTGGTGGCCACACCAGATACTGACTGTTACTTTTGATTTTGACACCCCCTTTGTTCAGAGACACATTATTCAATGTTAAGTTTGCTGAAAATAAACGCAGTTGACAGTAAGGGCATTTATTTTTTGCTGAGTTTATATATTTGTAATAATGGCAATTACAACAATACTGAATGAACAATGAACACTTTTATTTTTAACTTAATATAATACACAAATAAAATGAATTTAGTCTCAAATAAATCATGAAACTTTCAATTTGGTTTAAATAATGCAAAAACATTATTTGGAGAAGAAAGTAAAAGTGCAATATGTGCCATGTTAAAAAGCTAACGCTTAAATTCCTTGCTCAGAATATGAGAACATATGAAAGCTGGTGGTTCCTTTTAACATGAGTCTTCAATATTCCCAGTTAAGAAGTTTTAGGTTGTCGTTATTATAGGAATTATGACACGTCGACTCTCTCTACCATTTGTATTTCATATACCTTTGACTATTGGATGTTCTTATAGGAACGTTCGTATTGCCAGCCTAATCTCGGGAGTTCATAGGCTTGAAGTCATAAACAGCGCTGTGATCAAGCATTGCTAAGAGCTGCTGGCAAATGCAGTAAAGTGCTGTTTGAATGAACACTTACGAGCCTGCTGATGCCTACCAACGCTCAGTCAGACTGCTCTATCAAATACGAGCCTTTGGTCATTAATATGGTCAAATCCGGAAACTATAATTTCGAAAACAAAACGTTTATTCTTTCAGTGAAATACGGAACCGTTCCATATTTTATCGAACGGGTGGCAACCAGAGCCCTGTTCCTCCCCGCCCCAGCCCAGTACCACCAGTGCCTACACCACACACCAGGCTTCCTGTGCGTATCCAGAGCCCTGTTCCTCCTAAGTCTAAATATTGCTGTTACATTGCACAACCTTCAATATTATGTCAGAATTATGTAAAATTCTGGAAAATTAATTATGATCTTTGCTAGGAAGAAATGGTCTTCACACAGTTCGCAACGAGCCAGGTGGCCAAAACTGCTGCATATACTCTGCTTGCACTGAACGCAAGAGAAGTTACATAATTTCCCTAGTTAACTTCTTATGGGTGAAGGGGCAGTATTGAGTAGCTTGGATGAAAGGTGCACAGAGGTGCCCATATTAAACGGCCTGCTCCTCATTCCCAGTTGCTAATATATGCATATTATTATTCATATTGGATATAAAACACTCTGAAGTTTCTAAAACTGTTTGAATTATGTCTGTGAGTATAACAGAACTCATATGGCAGGCAAAAACCTGAGAAGTTCCGCTTCCTGTTTGGATATTTTCTGGGGGTGCCAGATTTTCAACCAAGCTCTCATTGAAAATACAGAGAGATATGGATGGGTTTTCACTTCCTACGGCTTCCACTAGATGTCAACAGTCAATAGAACTTTGTCTGACGACTCCAATGTGAATTGGGGCCGAAGGAGACAGGAATAAGTAATCACTTCCATGAGGTGCCCACGCATTGAAGTGGCGCGTTCACGTGAAAGTGAGCTCCGTTCCATCGGTCAATTGAAGTCGATGTAATTCTCCGGTTGGAACGTTATTCAAGTTGTATGTTAACAACATTCTAAAGATTGATTCAGTACATCGTTTGACATGTTTCTACTGACTGTAACGGAACTTTTGGACATTTCGTCACGTTATAGTGGACGCGCTTTGAGACTTTGGTTAGGGTGTTTGGTAAACAATTCGAAAGTAGCTAATTGGACATAAATAACGGACATTATCGAACAAATCAAGCATTTATTGTGGACCTGGGATTCCTAGGACTGCATTCTGATGAAGTTCATCAAAGGTAAGGAAACATTTATCATGTATTTTCTGGTTTCTGTTGAGTCCAACATGGCGGCTAATTTGGCTATTGTTCTGAGCTCCGTCTCAGATTATTGCATGGTTTATTTTTCCGTAAAGGTTTTGGGAAATCTGACACAGCGGTTGCATTAAGGAGAGGTATATCTATAATTCCATGTGTATAACTTGTGTTATCATCTACATTTATGATGAGTATTTCTGTTGAAACGATGTGGCTATGCAAAATCACTTGATGTTTTTGCAATTAGTGAATCTAACGCGCCAATGTAAACTCAGATATTTTGCTATAAATATAAACTTTATCAAACAAAACATGCATGTATTGTGTAACATGAAGTCCTATGAGTGTCATCTGATGAAGATAATCAAAGGTTAGTGATTAATTTGATCTCTATTTCTGGTTTTTGTGAAAGCTATCTTTCGCTGGAAAAAAGGCTGTGCTTATTGTGGTTTTGTGGTGACCTAACATAATCGTTTGTAGTGCTTTCGCTGAAAAGCCTATTTGAAATCGGACACTTTGGTGGGATTAACCTCTTATGGCTCAAAAATCAGCAGTAAGTATCAGCAGTGGAAAGAGGTGGCCATTTCAAACGGCCTCGTACTCAATTCTTGCTCGTTCAATATGCATATTATTATTACCTTTGGATATAAAACACCTTCTAGTTTCTAAAACAGGTTTAATTATTTCTCTAAGTGAAACATAACTCTTTTTACAGCCCATTTTCTGTAAAAAGTGACATTTCCAAGAAGCTATGTCTCTCTTCAAGATACTCTCTATAAAAGGCCTTGGCACTTAGGACTGTACAAACACGTCACACATCTTCCCCTGGTTGTCATGCGGAAGTGAGAGAAAAAATGACTTGATTATCTCTGTCAGGGACTGAAAAGAACCTCTTTGAGTGATAAGTGCGCACTTTATTTTTTTTTCTGGGCGCGAAGTAGGAACTGGACTGCGCTCCTGGAAAACACTCGTTATAGGTGAATATGACCTCCAGCTTCGATTTTCTTTGATACATGTCACAATCTCATCCTAAAGTATGTTTTTTGAATATACTTTAATTATATTATTGAAATTTATTCTGGACTTTAGACGTGATGCGACGCAAGAATTTTGTCAAGACGGAGAGGTTAGCACGGCATGGCCAGTGTGCCATGCTAATTCAACAGGGACATCGTTCGTTCTAGGTCCAAATGAACACGGTTCTGAACAAAGGACCCTTTGGAGAACATTCTGATGGAAAATCAACAAAGATAAGGACCCAATTTGGGATGCTTTTTCATATATCTGTCGAACTGTGCTATCGCTAGCGTTTGACTAGAATCAATGCTGCTGTGTGTTAGCTATTGTAGTAAGCTAATATAACGATATATTGTGTTTTCGCTGTAAAACACTTCAGAAATCTGAAATATTGTCTGTATTCACAAGATCTTTCTCTTTCATTAGCTATCCACCATATATTTCTCTGAAATCTTTTCTGATGTGAAATTAGTAGTTGACGTTGGTGTCTGTTTTCTCTGGCTACTGCCGTGCGATTTCTGACTGTAGCTATGATGGTGGCTAAGATGGTAGCAGTAATGTAAAACTGATTCATAGCTAAAATATGCATTTTTTTTGAAAACATAGATTTATTGTGTAACATGTTATAGGACTGTCATCTGAGGTAGTTTTTTCTAGGTTATTTAGGTTGGTTTTAGGTTAGTTAGGTTGGCTTGTGCATGCTACTTCATCCTACTTGTGCTGTGAAAAATGTCTGTCCTCTTTTTTATTTGGTGGTGAGCTAACATAAATATATGTGGTGTTTTCTCTGTAAAACATTTAAAAAATCGGACATGTTGGCTGGATTGACAAGATGTTTATCTTTCAAATGCTGTATTGGACTTGTTAATGTGTGAAAGTTAAATATTTTACAAAAATAGATTTTGAATTTCGCGCCCTGCACTTGCAGTGGCTGTTGTCATATTAAGCCCGGTGTCGGGCTTGCAGCCTGAAGAAGTTGTTAACAACAAGATTACCTTTAAAATGATATAAGGCACATGAATGTCTGAGGAATTTTAATTGTGAGATTTCTGTTTTTTGAATTTGGCGCCCTGCACTGTCACTGGCTGTTTTCATATCGATCCCGGTGACAGGATTGCAGCCATAAGAAGTAAAATATTGCCTGCTAACATGCATTTATTTTAACTAAATATGCAGGTTTAAAAAAATATACTTCTGTGTATTGATTTTAAGGAAGGCATTGATGTTTATGGTTAGGTACATTTGTGCAACGATTGCGCTTTTTTCGCGAATGTGCTTTTGTTAAATCATCACCCGTTTGGTGAAGTTGAAGTTGTCACGTTCCTGACCTGTTTTCTCTTGTTTTTGGATGTGTTTAGTTGGTCAGGGCGTGAGTTGGGGTGGGCATTCTATGTTATGTGTTTCTATGTTGGGTTTAATGTGTTGCCTGATATGGTTCTCAATTAGAGGCAGGTGTTTGACGTTTCCTCTGATTGAGAACCATATTTAAGGTAGGCTGTTCTCACTGTTTGTTTGTTCGTACCACACGGGACTGTAGCGTTTGTTTGTAGTCTGTACCTGTTCGTGCGTTCTTCGTGTATTTGTAAGTTCTCATGTTTTAGGTCAGTCTACGTCGTTTATTTGTTTTGTAGTTTGTTAAAGAGTTTTCGTGTATCGTTATTCTTTTCTCAATTAAATTCATTATGTACTCATCACCCGCTGCGCCTTGGTCCGCTCATTCACCACAAGACGACCGTTACAGAATCACCCACCAACAAAGGATCAAGCAGCGGTGTAACGGGCAGCGGCAACAGCGCAAGAAGGAGGAATGGACATGGGAGGACGTTTTGGACGGCAAGGGTTGCTACACATCGGAGGAGATCCTGGCTGGTAAAGATCGCCTCCCATGGGAACAGCTGGAGGCAATTAGGAGAGCAGAGGCAACCGGAGAGAGGAACCGGCGTTATGAGGGTACGCGGCTAGCACGGAAGCCTGTGAGTCAAGCCCAAAAATTTATTGGGGGGGGGCTACAAGGGTGTGTGGCGAAGTCAGGTAGGAGACCTGCGCCAACTCCCCAAGCTTACCGTGGAGAGCGAGAGTACGGGCAGACACCGTGTTATGCGGTAAAGCGCACGGTGTCTCCTGTACGTGTTCTTAGCCCGGTGCGGGTTATTCCACCTCCCCGCACTGGCAGGGCTAGATTGAGTATTGAGCCGGATGTCATGAAGCCGGCCCAACGCATCTGGCCACCAGTGCGTCTCCTCGGGCCGGCATACATGGCACCAGCCTTACGCATGGTGTCCCCGGTTCGCTTACATAGCCCAGTGCGGGTTATTCCACCTCCCCGCACTGGTTGGGCTACAGGGAGAATACAACCAGGTAAGGTTGGGCAGGCTCAGTGCTCAAGGGAGCCAGTACGCCTGCACGGTCCGGTATTTCCGGCGCCACCTCCCCGCCCCAGCCCAGTACCACCAGTGCCTACACCACGCACCAGGCTTCCTGTGCGTATCCAGAGCCCTGTTCCTCCTCCACGCACTAGCCCTGTGGTGCGTGTCTCCAGCACAGTACCTCCAGTCCCGGTACCACGCACCAAGCCTCTTGTGCGCCTCCAGAGTCCTGTGCGTCCTGTTGCTGCTCCCCGCACTAGCCTGAAGGTGCGTGTCCTTAGCCCGGTACCTCCAGTTCCGGCACCACGCACCAGGCATACAGTGCGCCTCAGCCGGCCAGAGCTGCCCGTCTGCCAAGCACCGTCAGAGCTGCCCGTCTGTCCCGAGCCGTCAGAGCTGCCCGTCTGTCCCGAGCCGTCAGAGCTGCCCGTCTGTCCCGAGCCGTCAAAGCCGCCCGTCTGTCCCGAGCCTTCAAAGCCGCCCGTCTGTCCCGAGCCTTCAAAGCCACCCGTCTGTCCTGAGCCTTCAAAGCCGCCCGTCTGTCATGAGCCTTCAGAGCCGCCCGCCAGACAGGAGCCGCTAGAGCCGTCCGCCAGACAGGAGACGCTAGAGCCGTCCGCCAGACAGGAGCCACTAGAGCCGTCCGCCAGACAGGAGCCGCTAGAGCCGTCCGCCAGACAGGAGCAGCCAGAGCCTTTCGCCAGACAGGAGCAGCCAGAGCCTTCCGCCAGACAGGAGCAGCCAGAGCCTTCTGCCAGACAGGAGCAGCCAGAACCTTCCGCCAGCCAGGAGCAGCCAGAGCCTTCCGCCAGCCAGGAGCAGCCAGAGCCTTCCGCCAGCCAGGATCAGCCAGAGCCTTCCGCCAGCCAGGAGCAGCCAGAGCCTTCCGCCAGCCATGAGCAGCCAGAGCCGCCAGCCAGCCATGAGCAGCCAGAGCCGCCAGCCAGCCATGAGCAGCCAGAGCCGCCAGCCAGCCATGAGCAGCCAGAGCCGCCAGCCAGCCATGAGCAGCCAGAGCCGCCAGCCAGCCACGAGCAGCCAGAGCCGTCAGCCAGCCACGAGCAGCCAGAGCCGTCAGCCAGCCACGAGCAGCCAGAGCCGTCAGCCAGCCACGAGCAGCCAGAGCCGTCAGCCAGCCACGAGCAGCCAGAGCCGTCAGCCAGCCACAAGCAGCCAGATCCGTCAGCCAGCCAGGAGCAGCCAGAGCCGCCAGCCAGCCACGAGCAGCCAGAGCCGCCAGCCAGCCACGAGCAGCCAGAGCCGCCAGCCAGCCACGAGCAGCCAGAGCCGCCAGCCAGCCACGAGCAGCCAGAGCCGCCAGCCAGCCACGAGCAGCCAGAGCCGTCAGCCAGCCACGAGCAGCCAGAGCCGTCAGCCAGCCACGAGCAGCCAGAGCCGTCAGCCAGCCACGAGCAGCCAGAGCCGTCAGCCAGCCACGAGCAGCCAGAGCCGTCAGCCAGCCACGAGCAGCCAGATCCGTCAGCCAGCCACGAGCAGCCAGAGCCGCCAGCCAGCCACGAGCAGCCAGAGCCGCCAGCCAGCCACGAGCAGCCAGAGCCGCCAGCCAGCCACGAGCAGCCAGAGCCGCCAGCCAGCCACGAGCAGCCAGAGCCGCCAGCCAGCCACGAGCAGCCAGAGCCGCCAGCCAGCCACGAGCAGCCAGAGCCGCCAGCCAGCCACGAGCAGCCAGAGCCGTTAGCCAGCCATGAGCAGCCAGAGCCGTTAGCCAGCCAAGAGCAGCCAGAGCCGTCAGCCAGCCATGAGCAGCCAGAGCCGTCAGCCAGCCATGAGCAGCCAGAGCCGTCAGCCAGCCATGAGCAGCCAGAGCCGTCAGCCAGCCATGATCAGCCAGAGCCGTCAGCCAGCCATGAGCAGCCAGAGCCGTCAGCCAGCCACGAGCAGCCAGAGCCGTCAGCCAGCCACGAGCAGCCAGAGCCGCCAGCCAGCCACGAGCAGCCAGAGCCGCCAGCCAGCCACGAGCAGCCAGAGCCGCCAGCCAGCCACGAGCAGCCAGAGCCGCCAGCCAGCCACGAGCAGCCAGAGCCGTTAGCCAGCCACGAGCAGCCAGAGCCGTCAGCCAGCCACGAGCAGCCAGAGCCGTCAGCCAGCCACGAGCAGCCAGAGACGTCAGCCAGCCACGAGCAGCCAGAGCCGTCAGCCAGCCACGAGCAGCCAGAGCCGTCAGCCAGCCACGAGCAGCCAGAGCCGTCAGCCAGCCATGAGCAGCCAGAGCCGTCAGCCAGCCATGAGCAGCCAGAGCCGTCAGCCAGCCATGATCAGCCAGAGCCGTCAGCCAGCCATGAGCAGCCAGAGCCGTCAGCCAGCCATGAGCAGCCAGATCCGTCAGCCAGTCCGGAGCTGCCGTCAGCCAGTCCGGAGCTGCCGTCCCTCAGTCCGGAGCTGCCGTCCCTCAGTCCGGAGCTGCCGTCCCTCAGTCCGGAGCTGCCGTCCCTCAGTCCGGAGCTGCCCCTCATTCCGGTGTTGCCCCTCATTCCGGTGTTGCCCCTTAGTCCGGAGCTTCCCCTCATTCTTGTGTTGCTCCTTAGTCCGGTGCTGCCCCTTAATCCAGTGGGGTTAATTTGGAGGGTGGTCATTGGGAGGAAGCTACAAAAGCGGGGATTGACTATGGTGGGGTGGGGACCACGCCCAGAGTCTGAGCCGCCACCGTGGACAGATGCCCACCCAGACCCTCCCCTAGACTTTTGGTGGTGCGCCCGGAGTTCTCACCTTGAGGGGGGGGTTATGTCACGTTCCTGACCTGTTTTCTCTTGTTTTTGTATGTGTTTAGTTGGTCAGGGCGTGAGTTGGGGTGGGCATTCTATGTGTTGTGTTTCTATGTTGGGTTTAATGTGTTGCCTGATATGGTTCTCAATTAGAGGCAGGTGTTTGACGTTTCCTCTGATTGAGAACCATATTTAAGGTAGGCTGTTCTCACTGTTTGTTTGTGGGTGATTGTCTTCCGTGTCTGTATGTATGTTCGTACCACACGGGACTGTAGCGTTTGTTTGTAGTCTGTACCTGTTCGTGCGTTCTTCGTGTATTTGTAAGTTCTCATGTTTTAGGTCAGTCTACGTCGTTTATTTGTTTTGTAGTTTGTTAAAGAGTTTTCGTGTATCGTTATTCTTTTCTCAATTAAATTCATTATGTACTCATCACCCGATGCGCCTTGGTCCGCTCATTCACCACAAGACGACCGTTACAGAAGTAGGCTGTGATTTGATGATAAATTAACAGGCACCGCTTTGATTATATGCAACGCAGGACAAGCTAGTTAATCTAGTAATATCATCAACCATGTGTAGTTTATTTGTGATTATGTGAAGATTGATTGATAGTTTTTTATAAGATAAGTATAATGTTAGCTAGCAACTAAGCTTGGGTCCTTGCAGCCACAAGGTCCTTTTGATGCTACACTCGCGTAACAGGTGGTCAGTCTGCCACGCAGTCTCCTCGTGGATTGCTATGTAATCGGCCATAATCGGCGTCCAAATAGGCTGATTACCGATTGTTATGAAAACTTGAAATTGGCCCTAATTAAGTGCCATTAATCGGTTGACCTCTTGTTTAGAGGCCATGACTATTTTCTTGAATGTGTAGAGAGATAAAGGATTAAAAAAACTTGAGTGTCTCCAATGATCCTTGGTCCTGGCAGTTCTGTGCAGACACAGGACAACGGAGCTTTGGAGAAATAGGCAGATTCAAAGAGGAGTATGTAATTTGCTTTCTAATGTTCATGATCTTTTCATTGAAGAAGTTCATGAATTCATCACTGCTGAAGTGAAAGCCATCCTCTCTTGTTGAATGCTGCTTTTTAGTTAGCTTTGCGAGTATCAAAAATACATTTTACATTTGGATTGTTCTTATTCTTCTCAATTAGGTTGAAAAAAATAGGATGATCGAGCAGCAGTGAGGGCTCTTAGATATTGCGTGGTACTCTCCAACCTTGTCGGAAGACTTCCAGTTTGGTGGAGCTTCATTTCCCTTCCAATTTTCTGGAAGATTGCTTCAGGGCTTCAGTATTTTCTGTATACCAGGGAGCAAATTTCTTGTGACAAATGTTTTTTGTTTTTAGGTTTGAGACTGCATCTAGGGTATTACGCAAAGTTAAATTTAGATCCTTAGTTTGGTGCTTAACTGATTTTTGTACTCTGACATCCTTGGGTAGGTGGGGGAGTCTGGAAGGGCATCTAAGAATCTTTGGGTTGTCTGACAATTTATAACTCGGCTTTTGATGATCCTTGGTTGGGGTCTGAGCATATTATTTGTTGCGATTGCAAACATAATAAGATCGTGGTCTGATAATCCTGGACTATGAGCAGAAACATTTAGATCCACAATATTTATTCCACGGGACAAAACTAGGTCCAGGGTATGACTGTGGCAATGAGTAGGTCCGGAGATGTTGGACAAAACCCAGTGAGTCGATGATGCTTTTTGGAGTGGATCTGTGGACTTCTCCATGTGAATATTAAAGTCACCAAAATGTGAACATTATCTGCCATGAGTACAAAGTCCAATAGGAATTCAAGGAACTCAGTGAGGAACGATGTATATGGCCCAGGAGGCCTGTAAACAGTAGCTATAAAAAGTGATTGAGTAGGCTGCATAGATTTCATGACTAGAAGCTCTTGGTGTATATTGAAATTTGGTATTGTAAATGTCAACAACACCTCCGCCTTTGCGGGATGCGCTGGGGATATGGTCACTAGTATAACCATTTAACACAGTAAATTCAGTCAGGCCAGTCACATCAAGATTATGATCAGTGATTAGTTCATTGATTATGACTGTCTTGGAAGTGCCTGACAGCTTGCTGCCTGGCCTGCACCCTAATATATTATGGAGCTAGAGGAGTTAGAGCCCGGTCTATGTTGATAAAGAGATAAGAGCACCCCTCCAGCTAGGATGGAGTCCGTCACTCCCCAGCAGGCCAGGCTTGGTCCTGTTTGTGGGTGAGTCCCAGAAAGAGGGACAATTAGCTACAAATTCGATGATTGGAGAGGGGCAGAAAACAGTTTTCAACCAGCGATTGAGTTGTGAGACTCCTTAAGTGGGAGGGGGCCAGAAACAATTACTCGATGCAGACACATCTTTCTAGCTAATTTTCACGCTGAAGCTATGTTGTGCTTGGTGACCTCTGACTGTTTCATCCTAACATCGTTGGTGCCAACGTCGATAACAATATCCCTATATCCCTAAACTGTAACTCAGTAAAATATTTTAAATAGTTGCATGTTACGTTTATATTTCTGTTCAGTGTAGATATCATTTTGGTATAATGGAGGGTTTAATCCATTTTAGAATAAGGCTCTAACATAACAAAATGTGGAAAAAGTCAAAGGGTCTGAATACTTTCCGAATGCACTATAGATTCTTCCCCGCTGTTTCCTGAAGCCCCCACAAGTCTAGAAGCGGTCTAGCTAATGCATTAGCTAGGCGAAGTGCTAATTATGTTTACTTATTTTGAGATATCAATATCAACTTAACATGGTTCAAGTTGATAGGCCATTGTGAAGTGGGATTTAAATGGACATGTAATAATTCAGCCATCTCTTAATCAATCCCTTAGCTTTTCTCATACTAAGTTAAGTGATGTACCATGGGACTACATACCATTTGGTGTTATTTGGACTTATGGTTCATGAGAAGAAGCCTTACAAAGGTTTTCAAACATTTCCAAGATGGAGGAAAATCTATCTTGAAGGACGGTTCAGAATTAGGAAAAACACCTACATACAAAGTTTTAAGTCTCTCAAGCAGGGCAGCAGGTATGAGTGAGACTGCTTAAAACAGCACCATCTATAGGCCAATTGGTGCCATTCTTTTTGACCAAGTAACTCATAGACTCTAGTTTCTGTGTGCCCAAATAGTTACAAATCTATGCTTGAGTTATTTGTCCATGTCAAGGAAAAAAATGATCTAAGAAAAACAATGGGTTTCACAGTTATACTGTGAACTCCTAATAAGGGGACTACTGTCTGCCATCACTTTGACCGACTATCTTTAAGAAACAGTGACAAGAAACCAACCAAACTTGGATTAGGTAGAGGTTAAACCAGATATTCTTTTGAGTTTATAGGAGAGCAGGACAGATGTAATTAACGCTATTACCTTTATGACAATGCGGAGTGACAGGGTTTAATTTTGGGAAGTAACCTCTGTCTTGTTATTTGTTCTAATCCTCACATTCTTGGTCACTCAGTGTAGTCAGTAAATATCCCAAATAGTGTCCTACAGTATCTGTCTATTTCTAAGTCAAAAATATTGGCCTTGAATGAGTGTCTACATGTGTTTGATGAATTATTGCAAATGTTAAAGGCCTGTGTTTTTGGTTCCCACCAGCATTGGTATAAGAAAGCTGATGCAACACAGTGCCTAAATGTTTAATGGGGTTGGAGAGAGGCAGATTTCAACTGCAATAGATGAATAATAATCTGTTCGTGTGACATAGGGCCATGAAGGTTCAGATAGCTTTTTTCCCTTAATAAATAAAATGATCACTTAAAAACTGCATTTTGTGTATACTTGGGTTATCTTTGTGTAATATTAATATGGCTGCAATCCCGTTAACGGGATCAATATGACAACAGCCAGTGAAAGTGCAGGGCGCCAAATTCAAACAACAGAAATCTCATAATTAACATTCCTCAAACATACATGTATCTTATACCATTTTAAAGGTAATATTGTTGTTAATCCCACCAAAGTGTCCGATTTTAAATAGGCTTTACAGCGAAAGCACCACAAACGATTATGTTAGATCACCGCAAAATCACAGAAAAACACAGCCATTTTTCTAGCCAAAGACAGGAGTCACAAAAAGCAGAAATATAAATCAAATGTATCACTAACCTTTGATGATCTTCATCAGATGACACTCATAGGACTTCATGTTACACAATACATATATATTTTGTTCGATAAAGTTCATAGTTATATCCAAAAACCTCAGTTTACATTGGCGCCATGTTCAGAAATGCCTCCATAATATCCAGAGAAATTGCAGAGCCACGTCAAATAACATACAGTGGGGAGAACAAGTATTTGATACACTGACAATTTTGCAGGTTTTCCTACTTACAACGCATGTAGAGGTCTGTAATTTTTATCATAGGTACACTTCAACTGTGAGAGAAGGAATCTAAAACAAAAATCCAGAAAATCACATTGTATGATTTTTAAGTAATTAATTTGCATTTTATTGCATGACATAAGTATTTGATACATCAGAAAAGCAGAACTGAATATTTGGTACAGAAACCTTAGTTTGCAATTACAGAGATCATACGTTTCCTGTAGTTCTTGACCAGGTTTGCACACACTGCAGCAGGGATTTTGGCCCACTCCTCCATACAGACCTTCTCCAGATCCTTCAGGTTTCGGGGCTGTCGCTGGGCAATACGGACTTTCGGCTCCCTCCAAAGATTTTCTATTGGGTTCAGGTCTGGAGACGGGCTAGGCCACTCCAGGACCTTGAGATGCTTCTTACGGAGCCACTCCTTAGTTGCCCTGGCTGTGTGTTTCGGGTCGTTGTCATGCTGGAAGACCCAGCCACGACCCATCTTCAATGCTCTTACTGAGGGAAGGAGGTTGTTGGTCAAGATCTCGCGATACATGGCCCCATCCATCCTCCCCTCAATACGGTGC